>NC_044396.1:33896105-34212820 GCF_006542625.1 Nomascus leucogenys
GGTAAAAGGGATTTGAAGACAAATTTTGGAAATGCTGCATACTGTATCTCTCTTGAAGATTCCTAAAGGTGTCATGAAGAAAACTGTTTACCTAAGTGGTTCCTAACACTAACCGAACATCAGGTTTCCTGGGCAGCTTTAAAAATTCTGATGCCCAGGCTCTATCTCGGCTAATTAAATCAGAATTTCTGGTTGGAGGGCTTGAACCCCAGTGTTTTTTAAAACTTCCCCAGGTAATTCTATGTCCAGTCATTTAAATACTGGTCCCCACAACCCAAAACACATTACCCTCTATTAACATCAAAGATTATGAGATGGTTTGAATAGTCATAGAACTTTTGAAAGAAGTAAAGAAGAAGGTAAGAATTACAGTTAACCAACTCCTTAGGGACAATTGTTCTGGACAGCTAGCTTCCCCACATTGCTGAGGGTTCACTTTTTTTTGGAACCTAAAACTTTACTTAGTTCAGTAATTTTGGATAGAAATATTTCTAAAAGTTATGGCATATATTTTTTTATATCCTTAAATAGAAAATGCCACAGTTCTTAGCATAAAGAATTCTTCCTGTTGACTCATTGTCAACCTTATAAACAATAAGTATTACAAGCCTCATGAGATATATACATGGTTTGTCCTTATACCAGATAATCCTAGACATCTGTTTCTAGTGTACCCAAGTGTGCTTTTAGTTACTTTCCAAATCATTGTTGTCAGTCAGATTGTCATTTTATTTCCTGTTTTTGTCAGTGCACCTTTGCATATTGCTTGCTCCTTTCTTTGATGCTTTTCAATTGCTATTATCTTGAAAACTGGTATTATAGTTTGAATTTGGGGCAAAGTAAGAGTAGCAGGGCTTTAATTAGGCCCTAAGATGTCCCCTTAAGTGTGGAATACATTGAGTTTTATCTAGTTGGTGAATTTTTTTACTTCAGAATTTATTTTTTTCTCTCATACATTTTGCTAAGGACCTGCCTTTTGAGTAGAATGAAGTGGCCAGATAGTTGAATACAGGTTTGGTCAATATCTATATGTATATATGTATGTGTATGTGTGTTACATATACATATTTAATGACATGAAGTATTTTGGTTGCTTGGAATTGGACAGAAATAACAGTATTTTTGTTTTGTTTTGTTTTGGGACAGAGTCTTGCTCTGTCACCTAGGCTGGAGTGCAATGGCGCGATCTCCGCTCACTGCAACTTCCACCTCCCAGGTTCAAGCGATTCTCCTGCCTCAGCCTCCCGAATAGCTGGGATCACAGGCACCTGCCCGCCAGCACGCCCAGCTAATTTTTTTTTTTGTATTTTTAGTAGAGATGGGGTTTCACTATTTTGGCCAGGCTGGTCTTGAACTCCTGATCTCGTGATCTGCGTGCCTTGGCCTCCCAATGTGCTGGGATTACAGGCGTGAGCCACCGTGCCTGGCCAGAAATAACAGTTTTAATAAATTTCATGAAATCACTTTCTTATATGTTAAAGGAAACAGAAAGGGTTCATGTGTGCATGATTTAGTCTTTCTTTTGAATGTGGAAGTTTTTCTTCTTTGTGTGTCTAAAAAAATTAAAAAGTGAAACATTTTCCAAAATGAGAAGATTTGCTAGTAAGTAATGCATACTTCTATGAAATTATCTGCCTGAGTTTGATAATTTTATTTATATAATTTCTTTTTTCACCTTCCAATCCTTCATGGTTTTCTTTTTTACACACAAAGCTTACAACCTTTACTTTTTCCAACTGGAAAACCAGTTTTTCCAACACTTTTTAAAAAACAAATTACCCTTTTATCATATGCTGAAAGCCCTCCCCATAACAAGCCCACTTCTGCGTTTGACTCTGTACACTGACCCTTCATTTACTTCCTAAACCAACCCTTTTGGTAACTTTTGGTGAAGAGGTGGCTTTAATAAATATATTCTCCAGAAATCTTCAGAACCTTTGCGTGGGTCAGGGTGAGAGGTGCCTCCACGATGTAAACAGAACAGCTGAGTCCTCTGGGTAGGTGCCAGGTGCGATCTGCACAGACCTGTATGGGAGGCCTGGAGTCAGAGGCATTTCCTCAAAATGCATCCTGTGTCCAGCAGAGCACACCAGGCCCCAGGGCCCCATGGACAGGGCTGGTCCCAGCGTATGCATGCCACTTCCTGGGCTTTGGGGGGTGGTACGCCAGAGGCTGCCCGCAGCAGGAGGCCCACTCAGATGCCAGGGCCTCTTGTTCCACTTGGCAGAGACCCCAGAAGGAGTCAGGGGACAGCATCAGAGCCTGGGGCCCAGGCAGGGGTGCCCAAGGGCACAGCAGGTGCAGGCCATTGGCAAGGCCAGAAGATGGTGAGTGGAAAGCCAGGGGTGCGTGCAGTGACCCCGAGAAGGGGCTGTTCAGCTGGGAGTCCTGCATTTGCCATTTGTGTTTCATCTGGCGATTTTGAAACCAGGTTTTTATCTGGACCTCCGACAGCTGCATTTCTCTGGCCAGCCTCTTCCACTCCAGAGGGCCCAGGTACTGGTGGTGCCGGAAGATGCCCTCCAAGCCACAGACCTGCTCCGTGGTGAAGGCTGTGTGGACGCAGGGGGGCCCACCAGGCGTTTAGCCCCTTACTCAACCCAGCCATGGCTCTCTCTGGCAGAGGCGGATTTGAGGACCTAGCCTCCTTGATGCTGACGGCCTGAGGGGGCTCCTCGGGGCCGGATGCCTGGCCCGGGCCAGGGAGGCTCCCCAGGGAGACCTCGGCAGGCCTGGGGGTGTGGGTCGGCCCTGAGCAACTGCTTTGGGAGAGCCAGTCCATGGAGCCAAAGCTAGAGGGCTGCTGCCGGCCACAAGGTGAGGAGGAGGAGGGATGCATGGCCGGGCAGGGCTGGCCAGGGGCAGGATCCAATATTTATATCATTTCCTCAAAAATGTTCCTTTATCGACTTGACATTTTTGCTTGGCATTGCTTCTGTTCTTCCATTTAGAGTCCTTACATATATATTTTTCTGTTCTTCTATTATTGCCCTTTATTTTTAGGGCACTGAAAAGGAAACTTTCTTTTGGAACTTTTGATTTCTTAAGAACTTCTGTTCACTAATTTGATGGAAAAAAAGAAATAGGATTGCACAGTATTTTTCTTTAGAAGGAAAAAAACCCGCCCTTTTTGTGAGTTGTAGATCAAAAGTCAACAGAGAAATGTTGGTTCCACATTAAAAATTTCCTAATATATATTACCGTCTGATGTATAAGTAGCAAATATTCTGCCTTTAATAGTGTTTAGTTAGAGATGGGGGTTATCATTTGTCAGGAATATTAAAGAGAACTTTCTTTGGTTTGATATAGATGAGTGACTTTTAAAACATTTTTGACTCTGACCTTTGCTAAGGAATTTTTAAAAATAATGTGACCCAGTATATAAATACATACCTACATCCACACACATATACATTTTTACCTATATCACTAAAACAAAAGATTTATGATACCCATAACATCTGTATTATACTTTAATGTTTTCTATTTTGTTTTATTAAAAATTATAGTTGTGGTTTATTGAATTTATTTCATGACCTGTTAATGGGTCATAATTTATACTTAAAAAAATTTAAATGATTTCCAAGGTTTCATCCAACGTAAGATTCTATGTTAGCATGACTCCATGCTCTCATAGAGAATCAAAGCTCGTCATAGAGCATCTGGGACCATGTTAAATTAGGAATGATAATAGAAATTCTCCCAAGACATCTGGATATTCAGTTATCCCCATCATATCTGGAAGTCCAGTGTCACCAGTTACTCAAAAAGTATAGAATCTTTGAATAAAATCTGTGATGTACTTAATACTGTTGTATCAATGTTCAGTTTCCAGTTTTGACCAGTGTTACTGTGTTTTTGTCAGTTGCTAACGTTAGGGAAAGCTAGATGAAGGGTGTATGGGAACTCTGTACTATCTTTGCACCATATATATATATGTAAAATATATAGAAGACATATATACTAACTTATAAAAAGTTAAGTATAGAAGAGCATCTTTGAGTAGTGTGCTCTCAAAGATATCTAAAACCTTCTCAAAGATATCTAAAGCATTTTGTTTGGAACTTTTGTTGTGATATATTGATAATAATATCATACAAACTGCCCTGTCCATCATAGTACATTTTAATATGACTTTTATGAGTAAGAGAAAGAAGCTTAGTGAGCAGTATTAAAGTTGAGTTTGTTAATCCTGTTTGATAGTTACTTGATAGTTCCTTTTAGGAGTTTAGAACTAGGAGAAGAATTAGTAGAATAAATTCTTCAGAGAAGATACCAAATTACAGAGTGGGGGCTGGTATTATCTTTTTTATAATTTTTATTGTGATAGAACAAATATAATGAGGAATAGGTGAGTATAGAAATAATTTCCAGAAAATTGCAAAAGATCAGGGTCAGCAACCTGGAGCTCTGTGTTGAGAAGGGGGTAATGGGGAGCAGTGTTAGTCAATTTAAATACAAATAGAAGTCTTTACTTAAATGGTAAGCAAGAGTAATGATCTGTATGAAGTGATGAGACGTTGGAAAAATGCCACTTATTGGATATCAAAAAAATATTTTTAACTGGCTGAGTTGGAAACAAGAATATGGGATGTGCGGAATGTTTGGAAATCTCAGTCTTTGCTTTGCATCTCTGAACTATTACACCATTGAACTATTCTTTCTTGGCCTGATGCCATTAGAAACTACATATTAGCTTCATCAAAAAGCTCTTATTGGAGGCTGGCCTGGTGGCCCAGCACTTTGGGAGGGCAAGGTGGGAGGATTGCTTGAGGCCAGGAGTTTGAGACCAGCCTGGGCAACATAGCAAGACTTAGTCTCTACAAAAAATTAAAAAATAAGTTGGGCACATGGTGCAGGCCTGTAGTCCCAGCTACTAGGGAGGCTGAGGCAGGAGGATCACCTGAGCCAACAAGTTTGAGGCTGCAGTGAGCTATGATGATACCACTGTACTCCAGCCTGTGTAACAGAGAGAGACTCTGTCTCTAAAAAACAGAAACAAGAAAACTCGCATTTGAAAAACAAGACACAACTGAAAGACTCCAAACCTAACCCTTTTCAGAAAATCAGGGGATAACCATTTACAGTAAAGAAAAAGGGTAATTTTAATGGCAGAGGTTAAAAGTTCAAAGAAACTTGCATGTTGGGTATTTTTTGTATACTTACCACCATGCTGACAGCAGTAAGGTGATTCAATGGAAATACATGAAATTGCTCCTGCCCATAGGAATGTGTGTTACCTTCAGGGAGATAAGATGATAACAGTAAAAGTTATGTAATCTACTGTGTGTAGAACACTGCCAGTTTCTTTATACACAGACGTGGTAGTTCTCCAAGGTATATTATTTTATCCCTGTTTTAGTTATGAAGAAACAGAGGCTCAAGTTTAATTTGCTCAGTATCATTTATGAAGTAAGTTATAGAATTGGATTATAAATCTATTTCTGCAAAACTCTAAAACCCATTTTATAAAATAATTTTGTTGTTGGGTATTTTGGATACTATGAAGTAAAACACTCGAAGCCTCACTTCAAAATGTATTTTTTCTAGAATAAAAATCACCATGAGGCCGGGCGCGGTGGCTCACTGCTGTAATCCCAGCACTTTGGGAGGCCGAGGTGGGCGGATCATGAGGTCAAGAGATCGAGACCATCCTGGCTAACACGGTGAAACCCCGTCTCTACTAAAAAAATACAAAAAATTAGCCGGGCGTGGTGGCGGGCGCCTGTAGTCCCAGCTACTCGGGAGGCTGAGGCAGGAGAATGGCGTGAACTCAGGAGGCGGAGCTTGCAGTGAGCCGGGATAGCGCCACTGCACTCCGGCCTGGGCAAAAGAGCGAGATTCTGTCTCAAAAAAAAAAAAAAAAAAAAAAAAAATCACCATGAAATAAAATCATTCAAGAAAACACTAGGAATGATATATGTGGGATGCAAATTTTCAAGATACATATTTGGAAACTTGAGAATGTAGATACTGCTAATTACTATTGATTTAGTTATTCTGTCTTCCTTTTTAAAAGTCTTTTTATTTAGAAATAGAGATTCACTGAAAGTTGTAAAAATGGCACACAGAAGCCCATGTACTCTGCACTCAGTCTCCCCCATTGGTTACATTTTACAGACTTGTAGGACAATATTTCAAACCAGTATACTGACATTGGTAAATGTATGTGTTGTAGTTCTGTTTCATTTCGTCACATGTAGATTCATGCAACCACTGCAGCAATCAAGATGCAGAACTCGGCCAGGCATGGTTACTCATGCCTATAATCTTAGCTCTTTTGAGAGGCCTAGGTGGGACAGATAGCTTGAGACCAGGAGTGTGAGTCCAGTCTGGGCAACATAGTGAGATCTTATCTCTACAAAAATAAAAATAAATTAGCCAGGCATGGTGGTACATGTGTGTTGTCCTGGCTACTTGGGAGGCTGAGGTGGGAGGGTTGCTTGATACCAGGAATTTGAGGCTACTGTGAGCCATGATCACGCCACTGCACTCCAGCCTGGGCAACAGAGTGAGACTGTCTCAAAAAAAAAAAAAAAAAAAAAAAGATACAGAATTATTCTGTCACCACAAAGCTCTTCCTCATGTCCCTTACTACTCTTCTCTTCACCTCTGCTACCCTACCATCTCTAGCCCTTGGCAACCATGAATGTGTTCTCCATCTCTATGCTTTTGTCATTTCAAGAATATTACATAAATGGAATCATAGTATGTGACTTTTTGAATAGTATTCTATGTTTTTGAGTAGTGTTCTGTGTACCAGTTTGTTGAACCCTTCACCTATTGAGGGATGTTTTGTTTTTCTTCAGTTTTTAGCTATACATATAAAGCTGCTATGAATATCTGTGTGTGGGTTTTGTATGGACATAAATGTTTATTTCTTTAGGATAAATACACAGGAGTGATACCGCGGTTGTGTAGTAAATACATGTTTAGTGTTCTAGGAAACTGCTACACTATTTTCCAGAGTTGCTGAACTGTCTCGCATCACAATCAGGAATGTATGAGAGATTCAGTTTCTTCTCATCCTCCACAGCATTTGTGGTTGTCACTATTTTTATTTTGGTCATTATGATAGATGTGTAGTTATATATCATTGTGGCTTTAATTGACATTTCCATAATGGTTAGGGATGTTGAACATCTTTTCGTGTGTGTGTGTGTGTGTGTGTGTGTGTGTGTCTGGTTGTGTGTCTTTGAAATGTCTGTCTTATGCACATTTTCTATAAAATTGTTTTTTTTACTGTTGAGTTTTGAGAGTTTTGTATATATTTTAGATACAAATCCTTTGTTAGATATGTGGTTTGCAAATCTTTTCTCCCTGTTCATAGTTTGTCTTTTCATCCTCTTAACATAGTTTTTCACAGAACAAAAGTTTTTTATTTTGATGAAGTCCAGTTTATCAATTTTTTTTGTGAGTGTGCTTTGGGTATCAAGTCTAAATCTCCTCACCAAATCTAGATCCCCAAAGGTATTCTCCTAGGTTTTCTTTTAAAAGTTTTATGGTTTACATTTAAATGTACATTTTGAATTAGCTTCTTTTTATCAGGTGTCATGTTTAGGTCAAAGGTTTTTGTTTTGGTTTTTTGCCTATGGTTACCCAGTTGTTCAGCACCATTTGTTGGATAGCTCTCCTTCCTCCATTGAATTGCTTTTTCACCTTTGTGTAAAGACAGTTGGCCACACTAGTGTGGGTCTGTTTCTGGGTTCTCTATCATGTTCTGTTGAACTCTGTGTCTCTGCCAACTCCTCACAGTGTTGATTACTGAAGTTACATAATAAGTGTTAAAATAATATAGAGTGGTTTCTTATACTTTATTCTTTTTCAAAATTGAGTTACTCTACTTTCTTTGCCTTTCCATGTAAATTTTAGAATAAATCTTTTCTTGTATTTTTACTTTCACCTTCCATGTATTTATTGCTGGTATGTAGACATACATTTCAATTTTTGTATTTTGATCTTGTGTTCTATTAACTTGCTAATTCACTTATTAGTTCTAGGTAATTAAAAATATATTTCTTTCTACACAGACAATCATTTCATCTTTAAATAGGGATATTTTTATTTCTTTGTTTCTGATCTGCTTGCCTTTCATTTTGATAAAGTTTGGATCTGTGTCCCTACACAAATCTCATATTGTACCAATGTTGGAGGTTGGGTGGCATGGGAGGTGATTGGATCATGGGGATGGTTTCTCATGAATGGTTTAGCACCATCCCCTTGGTGCTGTTCTCATGATAGTGAGTGACTTATCGTGAGGTCTGGTTGTTTAAAATTGTAGCACCTCCCTCCTTTCTCTCTTCCTCCTGCTTTGGCCATGTAAGATGTGCCTGCTTCCCCTTTGCCTTCCGCCATGATTGTACATTTCCTGAGGCCTCCCAGAAGCAGAAGCCTCAATGCTCCCTGTACAGCCTGCAGAACCATAAGCCAATTAAAACTCTTCTTATAATTTACCTGGTCTCAGGTATTTCTTTATAGCAATGTGAGAACAGACTAATACGTGTTTCATTTCTTACCTTATTGCACTGGCTAGATCTTCAAGCACTGTGTTGTGTAAGAGTAGTGGGAGTGGACCTCCTTGCTTCATTCTTCACGTACAAAACATTCAGTCTTTCGCCATTAAGTCTGATTTTAGGTGTAGATTTTTAGTAAATATTTTAAATCCAATTGGACATGTTCTTCCTAGTTTTTTGAGAGTTTTTTTTTTATCATGAATGGGTGTTGAATTTTGTTAAATGTTTTGCTGCATCAATTAACTGATCATATGATTTCTCATTTTTGACCTGTTAATGTGATAGATTACACTGATTGAATTTTAAATATTGAAACAGCCTTGTATGCCTGCAATAAACGATACTTGGTCATGGTCTAAGATTCTTTATGTATGTTGCTAAATTCTACTTGCTAATATTCTATTAAGGCTTTTTGTCTCTATAGTCATGGAAGATATTTGTCTGTAGTTCCCCCCACCATAACCCCTTTGGCATTCTTTTTCTGATTTGTATATCACGATACTATTGTACTCATAAAAAGAATTGGGAGGCATTCTCTCCTCTTCTGTTTTCTGGAAGAGATTGTATAGAGTTGACATTACATCTTTAGAAGTTTGGCAGAATTCTTCCTGAAAACACCCACAACTGGAGATTTTTTTTTTTAGGAGTTTTAAATGTATGAATTCAATTTATTGAATACTTATAGGGCTTTTCAAGTTGTCTTCATGTTGGGTGAGTTGTGATAGCTTGTGCTTTTTGAGGATTTGGCTCATTTTGTCTAATTGTCAAATTTCTGTGTGTAGAATTGTTCTTAGTATTCCCTTATTCTTTTATGTCTACAGGGTCTCTAGTGATAATCCCTGATTCTTTTCTGGTATTGATGATTTGTGTCTTCTTTTTTGTTTGTCAGCGTTGCTGGAAATTTTCAGTTTTATTATTATTTTCAAAGAACCAAGATTTTGTTTAGTTGCTTTTATGTATAGTTTTTTTCTGTTTCCAGTTTTATTGATTTCTGTTCTTAGATTTACTACCTTCTGCTTTCTTTAGATTTACTTTCCCCTTCTTGTTCTTTGTTCTTGAGGTGTGAGCTTAGATTATTTATTTGAAACGTTTCGTCTTTTCTTTCTTTTTTTTCTCAGACCATTCTTCATAACATTTTTTTTTTTTTTTTTTTAAGAGACAGGATCTTACTCTGTTGCCTAGGCTGGAGTGCAGTGGCATAATCATAGTTCACTGCAGCCCCAAACTCCTGGGCTCAAGTGATCCTCCTGCTTCAGCCTACTGAGTGGCTAGGACTACAGGTGCACACCTGGCTAATTCTGATATGTATTTAGTGTTATGAATTTTTCTCACTTCTGCATCTCACAAATTTTGATATATTGTATTTTATTTTCGTTCAGTTTAAAAATTTCCCTTGATAATTCATTGACCTCTGGATTATTTTAGAAGTATAGTTTCCAAGTGTTTGGAGATTTTTCCTGTTATCTTTGTTATTGATGTTTAGTCTGATTCCATAATGGTCAGTGAATACACTATGTATAATTTCACTTCTCTTAAATTTGTCAGGTAAGTTTGTAAAACTTACTTTTCAAAATCTATTTCTAATTTTTCATTTTGCCTTCTTAGTTCCTCACTTTCCTGCTTTCTAGGACAAGCCCATACAAACCTTTGGCTTACCAGAGGTGCAGCTGTAGCATTTTATATGAGTGTATGTATTTATGCAAATTATATACTATGCTTTCACTTCAGAATGTGTTCTGAGTTTCCATGTAACTAAGTGTACAACTATTTAATAAATTTACATAGTATTCTGCTGTAGTAATACACCATAATGTGTTGTCATTTTTGTTGTGGAGTTTATATCTAGTCACTATGAAGTAACAGACGGTAGCATAGAAAACAAACATGGGGGCATTTTCAAACACGGCAGTAGTTCCTAGTCTGTGTTCCCATCTCTTTTTAGAGTATAAAAGTACAGGTATATGGGATGTTGATCTTGGTTGATGGGCTCACTGGACCTCCTGTTTTTAAATTGATATTGTCAGAGGCCATAAGGACCTCTTCCTCCATGATGGCTACCTCTTAGCTCGAAGCTATTATACTATTTGGGCTAACCCTCTGGGTACAGGTACCATTTTGTCTTAGATGGACATTGGGCATTTCAGAGGATATGCAGATTCAGTGTCCCACTTCACCTAGCCTCTGCCCCCATAGGAATGTGAACTCCTTGATTGGGACTCAGATGCAAGTGATTTCCTTCCTGTATGTGTGTAATATGTGAGTGGGTGGTAATACTTAACAGAGTACTGTATGGGATTAGGGTCTTTACCGTATTTGCTATATTAATTAAAGGCTATAGCTACCTAGTGTGGAGGATGTTTAATTGGAATTTCATGTCTATTCTAAATTTAGTGGGAGAACCTTTTAGGATTCTTGCTTTTGCCAGTGGATAGAGGTTACTGCCATTTACTGAGATGGGAAAGAATGGAGAAGAAACAGATTTGGAGTGCAGTTAAGACTTCGGGGATAGACATGTCTGTAAGACATCCAAGAGGAGTTGTCAAATATGTGTTTCATGTAGGAGACTGGACTCAGGAGAGATCTAGATGAGAGAGTTAACTATGGGAGTTGATTGCATATACATCACCCTACAAAGCCCTGCTCTTTCAGACCTCTATTACTTCTCTAACCCACCTGCTGCTCCCTGCTGTTCCAACTTCACTCCAGCCACACCGGCTGCAGTGTCCAAACAAGTCAGGTATACTCCCATTTTAGAGGTATTTATTTTCTGTTCTCTCTCATTTGCCAAGGTCTAATGTAACCTTTTCAGCCTTGCCTTTCATTTCACCCCAACCCACTCCACCCTACCCTACCCTGACATTCCCCAGGCCCCTGCCCTGTTTTTTTCTCTATGCCATCTAGTTTCATCTTTATTAACTTTGTATGGCTAAAGCAGATAAAATAAAGAAAAGCAGTGATAAAAGAGGTAAAGCAGGAGAGGGCAGGCAAGAGACTAGATCCTCCAGGGCTATTTTACGAAACTGGTCTTCATTTTCAGAAGAGTGGAAGATGAAAGTTTTTTTTTTTTTTTTCTTTTTGGATGGAGTCTTGCTCTGTCGCCAGGCTGGAGTGCAGTGGTGCGATCTTGGCTCACTGTGACCTCCGCCTCCCAGGTTCAAGAGATTCTCCTACCTCAGCCTCCTGAGTAGCTGGGATTACAGGCACATGCCACCACGCCCAGCTAATTTTTGTATTTTTAATAGAGATGGGGTTTCACCATGTTGGCCAGGATGGTCTTGATCTCCTGACCTCATGATCCGCCCATCTTGGCCTCATAAAGTGCTGGGATTACAGGCGCGAGCCACTGCACCTGGCAAAGATGAAAGTTTTTGAGTGGAGGAGACCTGACCATGTTTGCATAGAGAAGCAGTAGGAGAAAGGCAAGAGTGGTTATGGGTAGATCAAGTGGGAGATTATTGCAATAAAATAGAAACAAAACCAAAACCGAAACACATTTAGTGAGTGATCCAGGCACTCTTCTAAGTGTTGAAGAAACTAGGATGATTCCATCTCCCACTTAAAGAGTAAGTCTAGAAAGCTAGAGAAATGATGTCTACTTAAAGATAAGTGCTCTAGTAGAGGAAGTTCATAGTGTTTTGGGAGTATAAAAGAGGACATTTGATCCAGAGGTTCCGGGTTTGTAAACCTGAACTTAATAGTTGAACAGCTTTCACAAAATTACCACTTAGAATTAGTCTCACAGAATTCTAAAATTTAGAACCCAAAGGGATGTTTATCTGATTTCGACTAGAGATTAGAAAATTTTCTAAAGTATGTTTTAAGAAATTTTAGTTTTTTTGGATGTTAATAAGTGTGGCACACAAAAAGTAGTTAAGTTTGGACAATACTAGATTAAACCAACAGTTTTCTTTACTGCAGAACTTCTAAGAATTTATGATATGCTTAGGTACATTATAAATATTCTAGAAATGTATATAATGTGTAGCATTTCTCAGACTCAGTTGGCCATAGATCCTGTTACATTAATGAATGATCTGTGGATACAGGGCAAACTTTAGGAAATGCTGGCTGACATGATTTGCTCAAGATATTAACAACTAGTTAAAGAGTAAGCTATAATTAAAATACAGTTTTCACAACTTTGTCCTTTGAGTTTTCTAAGACATTTCAGTATTACCATATGAAACAGTGTTAACTATGAAACTACCAGGATTCTTTTTTTTTTTTGCAGGGGTAGGAGGACAGGGGTCTCATTCTGTTGCCCAGGCTGGAGTGCAGTGGCACCAGGCACCATCTTGGCTCCCTGCAACCAACACTTTCTGGGGTCAAGCCATCCTCCCACCTCAGCCTCCCTAGTAGTTCGTTAATATAGACCAGGTGGTCCAAGGGCCACTATGCCTGGCTAATTTTTGTGTCTTTTGTAGAGACAAGGTTTCACCATGTCACCCAGGCTCCAGGATTCTTTTGGCCACATTTTAATACTATATTACATTTGGAATTAATGAAATTCTGAATTTGGCATAATATAACTAATAACTTTGTATCACTCAGTGGGCAAGTATTATATAGAGTTAGTTTATGTGAAATTTATGACCTACGAATGTGTAATGAAACAACACTTTTCTGTTTTTTTTTATTGCTTCTTTTTTGTGGCTTTGAAATATTAAGAATACTTCATTTTAGCTTTCTTAGCTTTGATTCCGTCATTATTTTGGCAGATTATACTGTTTTAGAACTTACATATGGTAAAAATAATGGCATAGTAAAAATGCAGCATTATTGATATTCAATTATTAGAAAGAATGTTTGGAAAGTATTTCTAGTAACTACTTTTCATGTATTTCTAGATGAGGCAGGGGTTGGCAGTCTAGAGCCCACAGCTTTCTTTTTTTGTATGTCCCATGATCTAAGGTTGTATACTTAAAAATCATTGAAAAAAATAAGTAGAAGATTGTTTTTTGATGTGTAGAAATTATATGAAATTCAGATTTCAGTGTCCATAAAAACAAAATTTTATTGGAGCACCACCACCCTCATTTGTTGATGTATTGTCTGTGACTGCTTTCTCAATACAATGGCAGTATTGAGAAGGTGTGTTAGAAACCTTATGGCCTGCAAAGCCTAAAATATTTACTATTTGGCTCTTTTCAGAATGTTTGTGGACCTCTAGTCTGTATTAATGAATAATAGAGTTTATGGGATTATAAGTTTAGGTATATGCAATATAGGGAGCTATGTTTTATATATAACCAATTCTTTAAGTCAGTGTCTTCTAATAAGTTCCACTTATTTGTCCCTGCTGGTTCTAGTCTTTTTTTTTTTCTGGTAGAAGTTGTATATTTTATTCTAATTTCATTTCATTTTTTTCTTTTTTGCTATTGATCAGTAGACAGTATATGATGTATATTATTATAGGAAGCACTTGGGTTTGAGAAGTATCTTTGTAAAATAAACAAATTTTGAATAATTTTATATTGTTTCTATACACTTGATTGATGGGGAACACTTTTTATATTTGAAGTTGACTTTGATAGGCTAAGTTCTTTTTAAAAATAATTATTTCATATGATCATATTAGCAAAGAATGTTATTCTTACTAGATTTAGTTGGCCCGAGGAAGTCATAATTTAGTTTGTTCCTAACACAACTGGAGTAAATATTCTTAGACTACTTCACCTCTTTGATTCGAATGCTATTACCAGTTTATAAAATTTTTATGTATCTATTTGTATTCTATTTGATAGGTCTCTTATTGGTTCTTAAGAGGGTTTGTTAAATTTTCGTTTCCAAATATTGAATAATTTTGCAGTTGAATTTTTTCTTTTGCAAATTTTATGATTTGGGAGAGGTAAAATTAATATCAAACCAGAACAAGGATAATGGAATTATTGATGTCTTGTTCAAACATCTAAAACATGGAATTAAAAGAAGTAGCTTTAAATATGTGGGAGCCTCTACGGTGCTAAACACGTCCTTTTCAGTGTAATTTTTAGTTTCAGTTGTAATATAGAAGTTTATTTTCAACCTGAGTGATCTGAGAAGGTTGTCGAGCATGAGGGTACCAAGTACGGCTCATTAGCACCTTACTATTAGTACTATCTTTTTTTCTTAGGAAGGGTTAGCTAGACTAGAATATGTTGCTAGGCTTCCATGTCTTTCGTTTTAGCATCTCATTCATCTCCGAGATCTTTTAGTATAAATTCTCCTTGTTAGCACAAATGAAACTAGGATCATGTCCTCCCTTCAAAGAGCATAGAAACAATTGTATACAATCTCCGTGATTAAGGAATTTCTGGGTATTCACAAAGTGTATTCTTTTTCCTTTGTTAGTGTAGGTACAAAGATAAATTGAATAAAATATACTATTAAAGAAAATTGTCAAGTGGATTTAGAAACTCAAAGGAACCAGTGAAATTAATGTATCATAGAAAAAATTTTCACTATTAAATGTTAAATTGTTAAAAACAAGATACTACAATTTAAATAGTATCTGTTGAACTTTAACAAGAATTTGTGGGTTTGTTTTTCTTTTTTGTATCAAAATAATGGTTATATTTCATATTAATCTTCAGCAACTAAAATATATTGTGGCATCTTCTTATGGAATCATTTGTTCAACAAGCAATTTTTTATGTTTTCAGAAATAGTTGATATCATTTCATATTAATCAACTATTTCTATCCCAACACTGACTGGTATTGCTTACACCATATTAAAAAACACATTTTTTTAAATCAATTTTTTACTACTTGTACCAACTAAATCTAGTAAGAATATGACTCAGGTAATGTGATATCATTTCATATTAATCTTTAGCAACTAAAATATATTGTGGCATCTTCTTATGGAATCATTTATATGTTCAACAAGCAATTTTTTATGTTTTCAGAAATAGTTGATATCATTCAGTTTGGACAGTAATAACAGAGGTACCTAATGAGTTTTTAAAAACAAGTAAGCATGGGACAGTGACTGAATTTAAGAATGTCTTGGAAAATATTAAGTCTAGAACTTTAGTGGATGGAATTTTATTAGACTGCCAGTGAAATTGCAATTATATTTGAAGTTACTCTGATGGACTCTTTTTTTTTTTTAAAAAAAAAAGAATATTTCAGATGACCTGAGTTATATTCTTACTAGATTTAGTTGGTTCTAGTAAAAAACTGATTCAAAAAAATAAGTGTGTTTTAATATGGTGTAAGCAATACCAGTCGCTGTTGGGACAGAAACAGCTATTATTTGAAAAAGGGAGAGGAGTCGGTTTCCTATAGTCATATAGGTTTGTAAAATGCTGGATCAAGGAAAATTTAAATGTTTTCTTATTGTAGAACTTCTCAGAGCCTTTACTTTTTGATTTTTGTGGGTATTTAATTTTTTGTATTTATTTTATACAGTATAAAATATAAAAAATTCAAATATTAATGTAAATATTATGCCACCCCTGCATTCCAGTTACCCAATTTTGCCCCCGCCCCTTGCCAGTTTCATGTATTATCTTTTCAGGATATTCTCTGGATATGTATATGTATTTACTTTAAGAAAGTATCATTCTGTAATAGTATTCCAAATCTGTTTTTTTTTTCCTTTGAAAAATACCTTAAACAGCATTCCATGTCAGTATGTAAGAAGCTGCATTATTTTTTCTAACTTGATTATGAAAATTTTAGAAACCCTGCAACCATATAGGTCTATTTAACTCCCAGCCCATATATAGTTGTCATTTGTATAACATCTATATAGAGCATAACTTCCACAATGTTATGATTTTTTGCTTTAGTCTATATCTTAAAGAAATTAAGAGAAAAAGTCTTGAATTTATTTGCCCACATATCTATCATTTCCCTTTTTTTGTTTTGTTTTTGTGTTTGTGTTTGTTTTTGTTTTTGTTTTCTCTGAAGATCCAGATTTCTGTCTGGCTTTACTTCTCATCAGCTTGAACATCCTTTAGTATTTCTTATAGTGTAGGTCTTCTGGCAATGATTTCTCTGAATTTTCGTTTACTGAAAACATCTTTATTTTGCCTTCAGTTTTGAAGGGTATTTTCATTGAATATAGAATTCAGAGTTGACAGTTTTTTCTTTTCTTTTCTTTTCTTTTTTTCTTTTTTTAACTTTCAGCACTTTATGAAGACTTTAAAGATGTTGTTCCACCCTCTCCTGGCCTCAGATTTTTTCTCTTGAGAGGTCATCCATCATTTGAATTGTTGCTCCCCATAAATAATATGTCTTTTTAGCTTTTAGCAGTTAAACTATAACATATCTTGTGTGGTTTTCTTTATATTGATCTAGTTCACTGAGCTTCTTGAATACGTAAATATGCCTTTTACCAAAGGAAATTTTTTGGTCTTAGGTCTTTTAATATTTTTCTGTTCCCCCCTTTTCCTCCTCTCCTTCTGTTAGACCTTTCAATATTGTCTAACAGATCCCTAAGCTTCAGTTCATTTTTTTAACTTCTTTTTTTCTCTCTAATAGGTAGTATAATTTCTGTTGATTAATCTTGGTTCCTTGGTCATCTCCTTTTGGCTATTATGTCTATCCAGTGAATTTTAAATTTGAATATCATATTCTAGAATTTGGCTACTTTTTCTAATTACTGTTCTCTGCTGAAATTCTCCATACATTTATTCGTTAAAAGCATATTTTCTTTGATCTCTTTGAACATAGTATAACTTTGCTGCTAGTTCCTTTTTTTTTTTTTTGGATACAGAGTCTCCTCTGTCACCCAGGCTGGAGTGCAGTGGCGCGATCTTGGCTCACTGTAACCTCTGCCTCCCAGGTTCAAGCGATTCTGATGCCTCAGCCTCCTGAGTAGCTGGGATTACAGCTGTGTGCCACCACACTCGGCTAATTCTTTTATTTTTAGTAGAGACAAGATTTTGCCATGTTGGTGAGGCTGGTCTTGAACTCATAGCCTCAAGTGATCCACCCACCCCAGCCTACCAAAGTGCTGGGATTACAGGCATGAGCCACCACACCCGGCCCCTTGCTGCTAATTCTAACATCTCGGTTATTTCAGGGTAGTTTTCTGCTTACAGTTTTTTTTCTCTTGAGAATGGATCATTTTTTCCTGTTTCGTATGTTGAATAATTTTGGATTGTATTCTGGACATTGTAAAATTATATGTTGTAGAACCTAGATTCTGTTATGTTCCTGTGAAGTGTGTGTGTATGTGTGTGTGTATGTTTTAGACAGGCCCTCACTCTGTCACCCAGGCTGGAGTGCAGTGGTGCAATCTTGGCTCACTGCAACCTCTACCTCCCAGGCTCAGGTGATCCCCCCACCTCCGCCTCCTGAGTAGCTAGGTCTATAGGCACATGCTACCATGCCCAGCTAATTTTTTGTATCTTTATAGATATGGGGTTTTGCTATGTTGCCCAGCCTGGTCTCTAACTCCTGGGTTCAAGCAATCTTCCTGCCTTGGCCTCCCAAAGGTGTTAGGATTACAGGCGTGAGCCACTATGTGCCTGGCCAAAAAAATTTTTTAGGCAGGCAGGTAGTTGGCTGGGGTCTCAACAAAACTTTTTTCTGCACTGGGTGACAGGCACCTCAAATTCTAATCTCGTAGCTAAATTTCTTTGAACTGGTTCCAGGTGTGTGTGTGTGTGTGTGTGTGTGTGTGTGTGTGTGTGTGTGTGGTTCAGGGGTCAGATAGAGATTCGAACAGTTTTATACATAGAATATGAAGCTCCCTCTCTCTCCAGATTATTTATTTATTTATTTATTTAGACAGAGCCCTACTCTGTCGCCCAGGCTGGAGTGCAGTGGCGTGGTCTTGGCTCACTGCAACCTCTGCCTCCTGGGTTCAAGCAATTCTTCTGCCTCAGCCTCCTGAGTAGCTGGGATTACAGTTGCCTACCACCACGCCTGGCTAATTTTTTTATTTTTAGTAGAGATGAGGTTTCACCATATTGGCCAGGCTGGTCTCAAACTCCTGACCTCATGATCCACCCACCTTGGCCTCCAAAAGTGCTGGGATTATAGGCATGAGCCATCGCCCTTGGCCTCAGATTTTTATTTCTAATATTTCCTCCTCCATATTCCAGGGACTGTGGAATATGAGCCCTTATCGCTGGGTCTTCAAACCAGTAAGACTATTTTCCAGTGGCATTTTAGCTATTTCGCATGGAATAGATGGGCTTGCCTTCAAATTCAAGCTATTAAAAGAAAAAAAGGGAGAGAAATGCATCCTATGCTGTTCTTTTTTTCCAGATGTTAACTCGCCTCCAGTGTCCACCTGTTTCATTGACTTTTTGGTACCTTTAGATGATTGTTTTTTACAGTTTGTTCCGAATTTATTGTTTCCTGCAGGAGAATCAGTTCAGTGAGAGTTTACTTGGCCATACTGGACATAGGGTTACTGCTTTATTTATTTAAGAACGGTTTAGTATCCCACTGTGTGATTTCTCTGTAATTTATTTAACTTCTTAGTCCTGTATTCATGGACATTTAGTTGTTTTGAATCTTCTGATGTTATCAGTGTTGCAGAATATATCTTTATACATACACGTGGTGAGACATTCTTGTGGGTACTTGGAGTACATCAACAGACATTTCTGTCCTCATGAAATTTACATTCTAGTTGGAGGAGATAGAAAATAAAAAATAAATACAAGTACATTGTATAGTAGATTAGAAAGTGAAAAGTGCTTATATAGGAAGAGTAGAGCCCTATTTGAGTAAAGGGATGGGAATCACAATTTGAATTAGAGAGGTCTTACTGAGAGGTGAGATTTGAGCTAAGACTTTAAGAAGGTGAGAGAATGAGCCTTGAGGATGTCTGGGGGAGAAGCAGGAGATCAGCCATTGTAAAGGCCCTAACGTGGAGGCTTATATGGTGAGTTTGAGGAGCAGAAAGGAGACTAGTGTGGCTAGAGAAGAGTAAGTGAAGAGGTGAGTGGTATAAGAAGAAGCCAGAGATGTGACTGGGAGCCAGATTTATGTAAGGCCTTGTAGGCCATTGTAAAGATTCTGGCTACTACTCTGAATGAAATGCAAAACCAATGTAGGTTTTTTTATTTTTTATTTTTTTGAGATGGTGTCTCACTCTGTCGCCAGGCTGGAGTGCAGTGGCGCGATCTCAGCTTACTATATCTTCTGCCTCCCAGGTTCAAATGATTCTCCTGCCTCAGCCTCCCAAGGAGCTGGGATTACAGGTGTGCACCACCACACCCAGCTAATTCTTTTATTTTTAGTGGAGACGGGATTTCACCATGTTGGCCAGGATGGTCTCAATCTCTTGACCTCGTGATCTGCCCACACTGGCCAACGCAGGTTTTGAGCAAAAAAAAAAAAAAAAGAGCCATTTTGCTGATTAAGAGAGCAGTTGGGAGGTTATTACAATAATCTAGAGTAGAGATGAGGCTGTTTTGAATGTTTTGGAGTTTTTTACCAATATAATTAGGTGAAGAATGATACCTCTTTGGCATTTTAATTTGCATTTCTTTAATTATAAATGAGGTCAAACATCTCATATGCATAAAGTATTTATATTTCCTTTTCTGTGGTCTGTAAGTGTATAACATGTGCTATTTTTTGTGTTGATTCAGTAGTCTTTCTTTTTTTTTTGAGATGGAGTCTCGCTTTGTCCCTCAGGCTGGAGTTCCGTGGCATGATCTCGGCTCACTGCAACTTCTGCCTCTTGGGATCAAGCAGTTCTGCCTCAGCCTCCTGAGTAGCTGCGATTACAGGCACCCACCACCATGCCTGGCTAATTTTTGTATTTTTAGTAGAGATGGGGTTTCACCATGTTGTCCAGACTGGTCTTGAACTCCTGGCCTCAGGTGATCCAGCTGCCTTGGCCTCCCAAAGTGTTGGGATTACAAGCATGAGCCACTGTGCCCGGCCTCAGTGGTCTTTTTCTTACTGACTTGTCCTCAGTATTTTTTAAAGCTCCTCATGTACTTCCAGTATATAGGCAAAGATGAAACCACTGATCTAGCCCATCCTCATCATGTAGCTGCCTCAAGGTCAGTTCTTGCCCAATGTTAAGAGGTACTTGGAGTCTATAGTCACAAAGTGCATTCACTCCCAGCACTTCCCCGTCCGGATCTCACATGCATCCTTTCACTTTGAACTTGGCCTTCTGCTAGCCCTGATTGCTTTACTCCCACATAGCAGAACCTGGCCCTTGCTGGTCTTGTCTCTCCCTTGCAATCATTCACTTTTAAGTTGAGAGGAATATAGTAATGTAGTATTGAGGTTAGGGGGTGCTGTGGAGCCACTCTATCTTTATTTGAAACCTGGCTCCACCTAGGCCAAGCAACTTATCTTCTCTGTTTTTCAGTTTCCTCAACTGTAAAATGGAAATGATAACAATATGTATTTACCTTATCAGGCTATTGCGAGGATTAGATGAGTTACTGCATGCTCAGTGCCAGCATATAGTAAACCACTCAGTAATTGTTAGCTATAACCTCTCCTTCATTTAACAAATATGTAGTGGACTCCTTTTAAGTGCTAGGTATCACGCTAGATACTGTAGACTAGGGCTGCAGTGAATACGACTCCCTTTTTCCCTGTGTATAAGCAGAAATCGTCCCTTTTGTAGCCTTCCTAGAACACTATTCCTGGAATAGCATGCGTATCATTTACTCTAAACTTTTCCCTTTGTTGAGAACTATGAGGTCTAATACAGGGTTCTCAAGCATTTGCAGGGGAGTCTGGCCTTTCTAAATTTGAGTAGTAACAAGATATACTTATTTTGATTATATTAGAATTACATTTTGATAAAACAAGAGTCAAGTGACAACTAAGATTATAAGTTTAGCTCTTCATCTGTTTGATTTTATCATGAGTTCACCAGCTCTGAAGTGTTCAGTTTCTGGCCAGAATTTCTTATGCATAACTGGGGTGATTTTAGCTTCCTGAGAGATCACCATGGTCGTACTCTTGTCAGTCTTGATCACTCTCCTGCTTTGGAGTTCTCAGTCTTATAAGCTCAGATTGTATTGCAGGTTTCTAAGTCTCATAAGAAGTGTCATCCTCTGCAAATAGGATTATGTGGTCTTATTTGCAAACCTTTTTTTGTTCTCTTGAGTTAATTTTTCAGGATAACAAAGAGAACAATAAGTAAAATTTGCTTAAGATGCATTCTTTCTTTACTCCCATGTGGGTCTCAGATTTTCAGAATTCTCCATGTTGTTTCCTCAGATACTTAAGGAACCTTATATACACTGGATTTGAATGACTTATTGGTTTGCTTGACATCCTGTCTTTGTAAGAGTATGTGGCAGGCTTTCTCCAAATCAATAAAGGCAGCAAGACTTTTTTTTTTTTAATGTACTGAACTTAATAGTTGTTTACATATTCATTTTAAAATGGAAATAAAACTATCTTATCTTCTGATCTTTTCTAAATCCAAATCAGTTCTTTATGTCAGCTTTCAATAGTCTATATTTCTAATGCAATATAATACAATGTTCTTAATATCATACCTGCTATCAGCAAGTATTTTTTGCCCTTGTTCTCTTGCTCGTGTTCGTGCACTGTCTCTCTCTCCTTTCCTCCCTCTCCTCCCCCCTTCTTGCCTCCCCCTTATCCCTCCTCTCTCTCATTGAGATAAAAATGAGCAACTTCAGCTCTTTGGCTGTTCTCTTTTGCGGGTGGGTAAGATTTAGGATCGTAGGCAGTAATATTTGGACTATATATTTAATCATCTCAGGTATTATTCTCATCATGGCTTACTGCTTTTCTCAGTTTGAGTTTCTTGGGAGCTTATTATTCATTAATTTCCCAGGCTTTTTCTTGGCTTCAGTTACAAGGACCTTGACCAACTTGCTTTATTTATTTCCTTATGATTTGTTGACATTCTCATGTTCTCTGGTCAAGATGCACTTCTTTAAAGATAAATGAGTTACTAGACTCCTGTACTGTAATTGACTGACAGGTCATAGAACAGTCTATTCAGAACAGTCTGTGTAGAACAGAACCCCAAATAAATGGCCTTTACATAAGACAAAGAGATTTTTTAAAAATTGTAGTAATGTTACTTATTATTTTACATTAAATTCTTCCAGAGGTTTATTTAGTTGATTTCTACTGGTTTTTATAATGTCTGAATTTATCAGCTTATCTTCTGCACACTGCTTGGTGTTTTGAACTACACTGGTGTTCTTTTTTTATTCCTCTTTTTTTTTTTTATAGATGAGGTCTCACTCTATTGCCCAGGCTGGAGTGCAGTGGTACCCAAACCACAAGGGTACATTTGATGCTGAGCTCACTGTACCCTTGAATTCCTGGGCTCAAGCAATGCTCCTGCCTCCGCTCCTGAGTAGCTGGGACTACAAGGGCATACCACCATGCCCAGATAATTTTTTACGTTTTTTGTAGAGACAGTCTTGCTATTTTGGTCAGGCTGGTCTCAAACTCCTGGCCTCAAGTGATCCTCCTGCCTTGGCCTCCTAAAGTGCTGGGATTATAGGTGTGAGCCACTGTGCCTGGCCTAGATTGGCATTCTTGAGTGACCAATGAACCAAATATCAAGTCTCCTAGACAGGCATGAAGTGATGTTCTCCCGGGTATGGTACAAGCACTAATGGGAAACTAGGGGTGCCACTGAGCATATGAAATGAAAGTCTAGAGATTTTGCCAGCATAACCACAGCTAAGGGTATTCTTTACAGGGAATAACCAAAAGCTTTAGAGATGCTGAAGCTTCATAGAAACATTGTAGAATATCAAAGAAGGCTGATGGATTAGTTGCCAAGAGGGGAAGAGGCCAACAACTCTGATTTCCTGGGGCTACTATGTTCTGACACGGCATGTATCTTGCACAGGGTGACACAGCTAGTAAAGGGCTGAGCTGGCCCTCCATCCTAGGAGTAATATGTCATCAAAGCTCGTGCTTTTTCTGCTATGCTACACTAACTCATGTAAACATCCACTCTTTGGGAATAGTAGGATGTCATGATGACTGACTTATTTCAGAATATCTTCAAAAACTATTTTGTCCACAGAAAAGAATGTCTTTGGCCACACTTTGTATTTAGTGTGACTAAAATACACGTATCTGTATTGTGAACAGGAATAAACCATCATAACCCGAAGCCAAAACTGTTAGCCCTTTCAAAGCTCTAAGTATTACTTCAGCCTCTTCCTATGTGTGGTAGTCAGACTGGATATCAACATTGTCTCTTTACCAATATCATCTCCCTTATTTGTTGCTGTGTTTTACCTCAGGGTACATGGCAAAGATAAAGAGGATTGGATGGTTCTCAGCTTAGTGTGCATCCTGGAATAAGAGTCACAGTTCACACTGACTAACTGATGTAAAAGCATACCTTGCGTATCTGCAGCAATGCAGGAAAAGGAGAGCATAGGTACTTGAAATCCACATAGTGCATTCCCCAGAGGATTTGTGCAGGGAAAATTTTACAAATTAATTTAAAATGACTGAAAATTATAAATTGTTTAACGTTAATCCAAGGTACTTTAAAAGTGGAAGAGTTTTCTAAAAGTTCCAAGTACTGTACTATTTTAGCAAATGTTGCTTTTTTTTACACTTTTAATATTAAACAGTATGAAAGGATCCAGGTAGTTGAGCAAAGTTCTTTTTCCTATTTCTCTGAAAAGCATCTCTATAAAACATAAAAATAAAAAAAAAATTAGCCAGGTGTGGTAGTGCACGCCTGTGGTCCCTGTTACTTGGGAGGATTGCTTGAGCCTTGGAAGTTGAGGTTGCAGTGAGGCATAATCGCACGACTACATGTCAGCCTGGGTGACAGAGGGAGACCCTGCCTCAAAAAAGAAAAGTGTGCTTCGAGTCAGACAGTGGTATTGGCTCCAGAGCATCTGTGTAATTCCAGTAAATCATCTGGTTTGGATTGTAATGAACCCCCCAAAGTGTGTTACTCATAGCCGAAGAAATTTCTAAGACCCTTAAATGATTACTGTCAATAATCTGAGACTACTTGCATTGCCTAAAATCTGACAGGACATCTCCATGTGGCAGTTCCAGCTAATAAATTATATTTCTACTTTTAGTTTCTATGAAGCTACTTTAAAACCCTGCAATTTTTTTAAAACATACGTGTCCTTCTAATGATTGTGAGACTGAAACAAAATGATTATCTTTTAGATTAATTCTTATCACAGGTGAGAGGATAAAGTGTTTTGTAAAATAATGTATTAAACATACCTATTCCTTGGCATATATGTTTAGATTTTTAATTATAATTTTTATGATGTGTTGGAGCCAGCATTTTCCTGTAGAAATATAACTCAAGATTTAATATTGGGCAACAGTGGGAAAATGGGATTTAGTATGAAAATATTTACTTTATGTAAACCTTTTTATGAATGCACCTAATGTATAAAGTGAAGTCAAGCTGTAAAAACAATTAGCTGGGAAAATGCCAAGTAAAGTTTTTATGTTCCAGTGAGTATCTATTAACTACACATTATTGTTATCATTAAACTATATGCAAATGTATGACTAAATTCATTTAGATTTGAGTGAAAGAGACAGAATACTAGAAGTATGCAGTAAGTATAATTAGTTTGCATCTCCAAACAAAGCACATTAATCTTTCTGCAATACCGCTGATGTAATGTCTCCATGTTACTTTTGGGAGTATGTGAAGTGGGCAAACATCCAAAGTTGATAGTTAATTCTGATCAGCAAAAGCACTGGAGTAGATGCCTGGGCTGGACGTTGTAATAAAGCAAACAGTTTTTAAACTTCTTGGAAGATTTTAGTGCAAATGTAATCATCCATTTGAATCTTTTATTATAGACATTATAAAATTAATTTATCTAAAAAGAGTGTAAACCCTCTTTTAAAAAATCCAGTATGTTTGTATCTTTTATACTTTCATGCTTTTTTATACTTTTAACAAACTTTTCAAAAACATATGCTTGTGGACTTAAAATAATGGAGAGATAGAAGTTTTATAAGTATTTTCTAGAGCTCATTTCATGAATCCTTTTGTTGGTGGGAAGGACTTGAGAGATTTTCTACACCAGTTGTTTTCAAAGTGCATTCTCAGAGAACCCTTAACCAAAGATGATATCTGCTGCTGGAATTAAATAATAAGAATATTCTTACAACTCAAAGAAACAATAAGCCATATTTTCCATAAGTTTTTTAGTACTTAAGATTCTGCTATTAGATTACTAGCATGCAGTATTTAGTGAATATATATTGAAAAGTTAAAAGTGGCTGGGCACAGTGGCTCATGCCTATAACCTCAGCACTTTGGGAGCCTGAGTTGGGAGGATTGCTTTAGCCCAGGAATTCAAGACCAGCCTAGGCAACATAGGGAGTGCCTGTCTCTACAAAAAAAAAAAAAAAATTAGCCAGGCATGATGGCACATGCTTGTGGTTCCAGCTACTCGAGAGACTGAGATGGGAGGATTGCTTGAGCCTAGTAGGTTGAGGCCGCAGTTAACCATAGTCATGCTCTGCACTCCAGCCTGGGTGACAGAACGAGACCCTGTTTCAAAAAAAAAAAAAAAATTTTATATTTAAAAAAAAAATGTATGTTTTTGAATTGCAAAGTATATGTGTGAACATATATATCTATTCGAAAATTGTCCCTCAGTACACAGATATGCTATATTTCATGAAAAGTATAATAATTTTCAACTGGTTTGTCACTTGAATAAAGTTGAAAGTTGATACAGACAAAATTGTTCTTATTACTGATGGCTCTTAGAGAACATAAGGCTTCTTGCCCAAAGTCTTTATAGATCTAGTAGCTGGAACTTAAATCCAGTAGATCTTATTCTAAACATAAAAATAGTTTCCTCTGTCCACACTGTCAGTGTTTTTTTTTTTTTTTTTTTAACAAGGTTTAATGAGTATATACTAGCTGTGTTCCCATTCAAGTAAGAAATAAGAATATTCTTTATCAGCTGCTATTTAGTATTCTTTTGGAAGTTTGGATCAACACAATTAGTAAAATAAATTGTGGAAAGAAATAGGAAAAACAAATTCTGGAAATAATAGGAAAATCCTAATTTTTTCTTTATGAAACAAACAGTGAGAGAATTAACTAAAATCCTGTTAAAGACAGGAAGAGCACTCTGTAAGGCAGATGAGTACAAAGTTGATATTTAGGAATCAGAAGCCTTTGTATTCACAAACAGAGAAGAAGGCCCCTGTGAGGAGGCCATTCTCAATCTGTAGCATGTGTACAAACCACCTAGGCTGTTAGATAATGTGCATATTCCTGGACTCCATCCTGAATCCCTTTGGTCAGCCCTGAATCTGCTTTTTAGCAAGTGTTTCTAGACCCCATTAGGAGGACTCCAATGTTTTCTATGTGGGACCCACTTGAGAAATACTGCTGCAAGGAACCCACCCTCCCGCCCCCCCGCCACATTCCTGCAGCATCACTCCGCAATTCTGCTGGTTTCCACAGTGCTGCCATTTACCTCTCAGACAGGCCTGCTGCAGCACCCAGGGGAACACAGTGGCAGCACACCGGAAGAAGAGGCCTCCAGGTCACCTTGCCAGGGACCCTTCTTCACAGTTACAAAGTGGGAACACTTCCAGCACTGCTTTGCTTGTCAGCCACCACAAGGGAGGCACATCTTACTGCTTCTGCCACACACTGTCGGACCACCCACATCTAGTGGGAGGGCAGGAAATAGGGTAGTGTCCTTTAGCACCTGAGGACTTTGAGCAGAACCTCCAGGCTGGGTGCACCCTTTCCTCACCTGCCAGATTCAGCGTGGCTGCTTTTCACTAGAGTTGATCACCCATTTTTCACTAGTCCTATGGCTACCTAATTCCTGTGTGTTCTACTACCTCCCAGTTGGAATGAGCAGCGATGCTTGGCAAAACTGTAACTGGTTAATTCCAGCTCCTCTGACTCTGCTGCAGTTGCTCCTAGGAAGCTACAGAAAAGCATCTATGCTGACTAGTCCACCTTGATATAATGACCACAATCCTTAAGTGAAATTGTAGCACTGCCTGCAATCCTATATTTTCTTGGGCAGTTCAGTCTCCTATTTTTAGAGATGACTTTTCCTGCACTATGGAATGGCTTGTCAGCTACTCTCTTCTTGCCTCTCCTCGGGTAAATAGCAATAAGATCCTTTTAAATCATGTCAGATTGTGCCACTTTCCTGCTTAAAACTTTCCAGTGGCTTCCATCATGTGGAATTAAGTTCTGATTTGCTGCCTGGTGACTTCTCAGACCTAGTTTCCTACTAATCATTCCTTGACTCAGGGCTTGTCAGGCACAAGGAACACTTGCCCTTTCTCAAAAATTGACCAACCAACATGTTATTTCTGCAGGGCCTTTGCACTTGCTGTCTTATTTGCTTAGAGCACTTTTTCCTTCTGGCATTTCCATGCCTAGAATTCTCACTGTATTCAAATCTGTGTTCAAATGTCACCTCCTAAAGGAGCCCCTGTTACTCTTTTTCTATACCATGCTTTATTTTTCTTCCTAGCTCATCTCATTTGTTGTGTGTGTGTGTGTACTTACTTGATTGATAGTTTCCTGAGGGCAGTTCTCCGTCTCTAGAAACTAAAACTCCATCCTAGTAGGCTTTTAATAAGTATATGTTGAATTATTAATGTAATTCACATACCCCCCCTAGCAATTAGACAAGAGTAGGAAGAAGACCAGGTCAGTAACATCCTAGAGTGTAAAAGGGAGGTCTTTTACACTTCCCTTTACAAAATTTGGTAGGCTAGTTTGTGGGAGTCTGCCAAGAACGTGAATGAGAGGAGGTGAGATCACCTACAAAAACTGTCTTGTCAGTGAGAAACAAAATAGAACCCTAGGGAGTATCAACATTTTTTTTTTAAAATGATTTGTATTGAAATAAAATTTACATAACACAAGATTAACTATTTTAAAGTATACAATTCATTGTGCATTTAGTACATTCACAGTGTTGTACAGCCATCACCATGGTCTAATTTCAAAACATATCTATCACTCCTAAAAGAAACCCCATACCTATTAACAGTTACTCTTCAAACTCCATCCTCCCAGCTCCTGGCAACCACTAATCTACTTTCTGTCTCTATGGGTTTGCCTATTCTGGATATTTTGTCTAAATGGAATCATAGAGTATATACTCTTTTGTATCTAGCTTCTTTCACTTAGTATAAGGTAAGTTCATTCATGTTGTAGCATGTAATTATACTTCATTCCTTTGTACGACTATAAAACACTCCATTGTGGGGACATACCACATTTTATTTATTCATCGGGACCTTTGGGTTATTTCCACTTTCTATTAGGAATAATGCTGCTGTAAACATTTACCTACAAGTTTTTGTGTGAACCCCAGTTTTCATTTCTCTTGGGTATATATCTAGAAGTAAAACTGCTGGGTCAAGTGGTAATTCTGTGTTTAATTTTTTGATGAACTGGTAAACTATTTTCCATAGCAACTGCACCATTTTACATTCCCACCAGAATGTATGAGGGTTCCAATTTGCCATGTATTTATGACTTTTTTTTTTTAAAACTATAGCCATCCCAATGGGTGTGTGAAGTAGTGTCTTATTGTGGTTTGGATTTGCATTTCCCTAATGAGAACATTTAAACCTGGGCTCCAGATGAGTGGGTTAAGAGGAGACAAAAAATGAGCAGAGAGGAAATAGGACTTTGCAGTCAACTTGGTCTTCTAGACTTACAGTGTCCCCAGCATTGCCTTTGGCAACTGATATCCTGCACCTGACTTTTGGCGTACAGAGGTCTTCAGAATCTGCCAGATCTCATACATCTAGAGAGACAAGTTGCTTTGATATTCCCAGTCCAGCATGACTTCTTCAGAGTTTATAGTTAGTACTTTTGCAGTTTATAGTGTTCATCTATCCAGTTCATTCAGAGGCAGCATGGTGTGGCAGTTATGAGCATGGGCTCTGGAGTGAGACTGCCTGGGCTCAAATGCGAGCTCAGATCGGGTGGCCTTGGGAAGGTTAGTGAATGTCTCTATTCTTCAATTTCCTCATCTGTAAAATGAAGTGGGGTTGTGAGGATTCAGTGAGATTAGTATCTAAATGCTTGGAATAGTGCCTGGCACATAGTAAGTGCTTTGTATGTTTTTGCCCTAATTATGGTAATGGTGATGTGATAATGATTTATCTATATATCCATTTAGAGAAGGGGCAAGAACAGGTTTATGTTGGTTCCAAGTATGAGATTGTGGGTGGTGCTTGTGTGTTTACAATAATGGGGCTCTTTGATAACGTGCTGTGCTTTGCATAGTCCTGATTATGGCACTACTGTCAGTGATACAGTACAAGTTACTTATTCTCTTGGTTTGTGTTCTGTATTCCATAAGTCATTCCACTAATTTATCAAATT
This sequence comes from Nomascus leucogenys, assembly GCF_006542625.1. NCBI lineage: Eukaryota > Metazoa > Chordata > Mammalia > Primates > Hylobatidae > Nomascus > Nomascus leucogenys. The sequence continues at coordinate 33,925,892 of NC_044396.1, forward strand.
TAATTTCAAACACAGATTTACCTTTGTTTGGACAGGGACTAGACTTCCTTCAATTAAGTATTTTTTTTCCATTTTTATTCTAGTGTACCATATTTTTTTTAAAACTTGAAATTATGAGAGGAAAGAACATCATTTATAATGCTATCATTTCGAAACACCCTATCGTAGCTTTTAGTGCATATCTTTCTATATTTCCTCTAGGCATTTAAAACATACTTACAGTAATTCTACAAATAGAATATCCATACACCTCTTTTAAAGCATATTTTCATCTGACCTGTGAATCTTTTCTAATCAGTCCTAATATTTGAAATTCCTCAAGAATTAAGTTAGATCTCATAAAAGATATATTTTTCAAAATTTGTAGATATGAATAGAGAAAGAACTGTCTCCTATCTAGATATTTTATATACATACAAGTTTGAAAATGTGCCAAGGACTATTTTATAGCTCTATGATAAAAACCTGCTGTTTTTCTACAGCAAGAAAAAGAATGCTTAGCAGTGCCAAAAAGTGTACAAAGAGTCAAAATAATCGACATGTCATTTGAATTCTTAGTTTTGGCCTTTAGGGTTCTTTAAACATAAATTGTACAAATATTTTGCAGATAAGTAAACTGAGATAGAAAGGTTAAGTGACATTTCTGTTTCCAGTCAATGTTAGAAGTAAACACAGAAATCCAAAGCCTCTCCTTATTAGATCAGAAGATAGCATTTTCATATATTTTAAGATGTAAGTCTGTAGGGGAGATATGAATGTTTAAGCTGTGTTGAGATTTATGAATAATGCTATCAAATAGAATGAGGTAATTATTTTTCAATTTGTAAAAATCCTAATGTTATTTGGGATATGTCTTTCTCACCTTGTAAAAATGATACTTAGGAAAGTGGAGATGTTGGAGAATGAAACAGTCACAGAATGGTAGGGAGGACATACGGGATTTTAGTTGTTTAGAAAGATGATACAAAATGAGTCCATAAAGAGGGCATTAAATGAAGTAACTTTAGGGAGGTTGGCAAGGATATGTGGTATAAAAAGTTGCTACAACTAACAGTCAAATATAAGTGAATGTAAAATCTTTCCTTTACTCAAAAAGCTGTAAGGAATGCCAAGTATTAAATCAAAGGAACCAGTATACATTCTTTCTTACTGTTGTATTGACTTGTGGTATCTTGAAGATAGGCTGAATCTCAAGACTTGTTTGGGATCTAAAGGAAAGGAAGATTCTATTTTATTTTATTTACAATTTTACTTATTTTTTGCAAGACTTCCAGCAGATAGAAGGCAAGGAGACATGGGGATAAAAAGGCCTTGCACGCAGCATTTGTCAGATTTAGGCTGTTAAGTAATGTGGCACACAATGCTCATCATTTTGATGTTTCACTTTGATTTTACATCATGCACTTGTGTCTATTTGATTTGACAGGCTGCACAAACAGTGTTTCGTCATGGTTGTCTGTTTCAGCAGCCGTTCACTCAATAAAACATCTCTGAAGTCTATCAGTGGGCCTTAGTTTAGATCCCTTGCATTAGGTTCTCTGGCCTTCCATGAAGATAGACAATTTAATAAACAAAATGAACAAAAATGGAAGAAGATAAAGCAGATTTTTAGGAAACTCCATAAGGAATTTCCTGGACTCTGCAGTTAGGCAGACTTAAATTTGATTCCCAGCAACTCTTTTGGGGACATTTGTTATCTCTTAAGGTGACCTTGGGGACATCTCCTGCCTCACCAGGCTGTAGTGAGGATTAAATGAAAAAGAGATATGAAAGACCTGGCCGGGCGTGGTGGCTCACGCCTGTAATCCCAGCACTTTGGGAGGCCGAGGCAGGCGGATCACAAGGTCGGAGATTGAGACCATCCTGGCTAACACAGTGAAACCCCATCTCTACTAAAAATACAAAAAATTAGCCAGGCATGGTGGCAGGCGCCTGTAGTCCCAGCTACTCGGGAGGCTGAGGCAGGAGAATGGTGAGAACCCAGGAGGCGGAGCTTGCAGGGAGCCGAGATCTAGCCACTGCACTCCAGCCTGGGCGACAGAGCGAGACTCCGTCTCAGAAAAATAAAAAAAAAAAGAGAAAGACCTAACCATCGTGCAGTAAGCATTGTGTGTGGTCTCTTTCTTGAATGGACTTTGAAGCAATTGCCAAGTCACATAGGCCACACTGTGGGATGTGGTGATAATCCTGGACCTTTATCATGCAGAGAGTCAGCAGGGCAGCTTAAAATTATGGTTCCATCCTCAGAAACTCTGATACAGCAGATCAGGCTTGGATCACAGGAATCTTCATTTTTAACAAGCATGGAAGATAATTCTGATGAAAGTAGGATCTTTCAAATCCCAAGACTTTTTTGGGATTTAAAAGAAATTCAACCATTTGACCCTGAAATTTAAATAACTTGGATGGGTGAGTTTTCATGGTTCATCTTTTAACAGTAATCATTATGGGGATCTAAACATTGACCACAAAATTCTACTTGAGAAAAATCATTCAAGAATTGCTATGTCTGCTTAGGTAAATATACTAATTGGTAAAAATATGTACATCACTTATTATACGTACTGTGTTAGTCTGATCTCATGTTGCTATGAAGAAATACCCGAGACTGAACTGGGTGATTTATAAAGAAAAGAGGTTTAATTGACTGACTGTTCTGCATGGCTGGGGAGGCCTCAGGATGGCGGAAGGCACCTCTTCACAGGGCAGCAGGAGAGGAAATGAGTGCCAGCAAGGGAAATGCCAGACGCTTATAAAACCGTCAGATCTTGTGAGAACTCACTCCCTATCATGAGAATACCACGGGGGAAACCGCTCCCATGGTTCACTTAACCTCCAACCAGGTCCCTCCCACGACACATGGAGATTACAATTCGGATTACAATTCAAGATGAGATTCTGAGGGGGGACACAGCCAAACCATATCAAATACCTTATTAAAAGTGAGCTTAATACTTGAAATAAGTGAAAGTAGAAGGAAATCCATTAAATAGAACATATCAATCTTTATAATTAATAAATTTTGGGTGTTTCTTTACCAAAGGAAATAAGTATTTTGAGACCAGACCTATCACACAAAAACCATTCTGCATCATCTCCCCTGTAATTCAATCTGGATGCAATTAATGAGAGTGCTCTGGCTAATCTTGATTGTCATGATGGTATGAGGAGATGTGATATATAAGGTATTCAAACCATGTGGGGTATATTATTAAGAATCATTGTTAAGTAAGAGGATGAAGTGAAACAGAATGAAATAAGTCAGGCATCCAGTCTTGGTATTTCCTGTTGTTAGTGCTAGAATTTTTACCTTTTATGTTAAAAATGCAACATACTTAATTTTTCCTCTGATACTTACACAATATAGTTTATATATACATATATATCCACATGCATGCACATACACATACATTGAGCCATATTTGATGACCAAAAAGGGAGAGGCCCCAAGGGCTCTTTGGTGTGCAATTAATATTTTGGCCAGAAAATCAGCAGATTGTTTCAGTATGGTTATGTGTTATGACATCATATTCCAGTAAAGTTATAATGAACAGAAATTTTGTTTGTCTCTGTGGCAAACCAAAATGAGTTTTGTAATTGTCAGCAGGCCTTAGTGATTATAGTGGCGCCCACTCCCTCTACTGTAGTTAAAGGTCTGTTAGCATTTCAGCTGTGGACCTTCTATTTTCAGAAGTTAATAATTAATTGTAAACATTTGCTCTATGGTGAAAGTTTGCCATATAAGATCTCAGTTCAGGAGTAAATTTCTGATTTCAAGTTGTCTTTTAAAATTTTATAGTAGCACCAGTTAAAAATAAAGTTATGTGGAGGTGGGAAGATTGAATTTTGTGAAATACAAAGTGAAGATGACCTGCATTATTCATATTAGTCTGTCAGATTTCTGCATTAAGGGATTAAAATAAATTTCTGCATTAAAGGGATTAAAATAAAATAGATGATAGGAAATTGTGCACTTCAGTACACAATGTTTAATTGTTGTAACCAAAAAGCAAAAAAGATTGTAGTTTTTTAATGCTTTTTAATCTTTGTTTATAATAAAAACACATTTAAAATGCTTTATCTTAATAGAAAACTGTAGTTCAAGAAAATTAATTTTAAGTTAAGCGTTTAAAACAGTAACTTTTTCTTTTTTTCATACTCTGAAGTCCTCTCCTTCATTTGACACTGTTAATTACTCCTGTCCCTGACATTGTGTTGTAATTTTTCTTCTAACTTTGACCCTTTTTCATCTCTTTCACTGCTGTCTATTGTTTCCCTTGCACTTTGATCATAGGCATTAATCATTTCCTAGCCTTAGGCTCTTTTTTGATTCCTTTACACTTACTCTTTCCAGGTGCTTATCCACTTGCATGGTTTCAATTATTGCCTCACAAATCTGCATCTTCAGTACCAATCAACATTTCTAGTTCTTCACCTTCAGTAAACCTTCATTGATTAGTCCCATCTGCCTGGTGAATTCTTACATGATGGGCTCTATCTAGTTTATCTCAGGTTGAACATAGAGCGTCACTACTTGGATGTGCAGTAATTATCTAAAATACAGTAGGACCTCAATTGGACTTCTTTTTGCTTGGAAACAAACATTTTTTAGGACTGGAGTGATTTTTAACTCATTTTTTTCAGCATTGCTATTGTAAATCCACCATTCCATGAAAATTGATTCTGTTTATTTTGCTAAGTTGCTCAATTCAGTGGTCATATTTCTCAGTCATCATTTTACTTGACCTGTTAGTAGCATTAGATCCAATTAATCCCTCCCTTCTCCTTGACAGACTTTTTTCCCGTTTGGCTTTCAGGAAGGACATCGTGCTTGCTTGGCTTTTCTCCCATCACACCCTCCCACAGAGTTCTCATTATTTTATGCCTTTAAATACCACCTATATACTGGTGATTCCCAAATGTTATTTCTACCTTGGACCTCTTTCCTGAAGTCCAGACTAATAAATTCAGTTGTCCAGTTGACATCTACACTTGGATATCTAATAGGTCTAATAATTGAACATTTCCAAAACAGAGCTGTTAAAATCCACCCCCAGCAAATCCATTTCTTTTGCAGTCTTCACTGTCTCAATAGATGGGTACTCCATTTTCCAGTTGTTTAGTTCCAAAACCGTGATGTCGTCCCTGACTCTCCTCTCATATTCCATAGCCAAGCCTTGAGTAAACCCATCATCTCTACTTTCAAAATTCATCTAGAAACGATGACTTCTCGTTGCTTCCATTGCTACACCCTAGTTCAGGCCACTGTCACCTTTCCCCGTGATTATCCCAGTAGCCTATTAGATAGCCTTGCTTCCAGCATTGTTCCCCTACAGTGTGTCCTCAAAATAGTAGTCAGATGGTTATTCCAAGAGATAAGTCAGATTATGTCACTTCTCTGTGCGAAACCTTCCAGTGGCTGGTCATTTCACTTGGGGTAAAAGATGCCTACAGCAATTCGTAGGGAAGGCCCTATGGAATCTTGCCACCTCTTCTCATCTAGCTTTTCCTCTCTCCCTAAACTTTTGCCAGACAGGCCTCCTCCGAGCTACTTGAACATGCATGGCACGCTCCTGCCTTGCTGCCCTTGCTGCTGGTATACTTTCTGCTTCAGATGCACTGTCCCAGATATCTGCATGGCTTCTTCCCTAACTTATTCCACGTCTTTACACAATTGATATTTTTTCAATGAAACTTCTCTTGGCCACCCTATCTAAAACCTACCTCCCTGGCACTTCTGAACCCTTTCCTCTTTACTTTTTCTTACATCTACCTCTAACATACTAGGTATTCTACATATTTTTCTTATTGTTTATCTTCCCCACTCTAAGTGTTGTTGTTCATTGTCATAGTCCCCTGTCATATAGAAGACACTCCATAAATAATTGCTGAATTAATGGATTTTATTACATATCTTAATTTTTTCTACTTAATTTCTTTTGGTTTTCTTGTTTCTTCTTACAGCCTCTGTTATCTCTTCATATCTGCATTATTGCAGGTTTTTAGTCACACCCCATTAGCCTCATTACCTCAGTCACCTTAAAATGTATGAATATAACACTTCCTGCTTAAGAATTGGCCTAAATTCCTTATTCTTCTGCTGAATCTGCTCTCCTTATTACTTTGCATTGTAGTCGGTCCATTTCTCTGCTCCTATATTTCTAATCATAATTATCTTCTGCAAAAAGCACGATAATCTACATGTTGTCGCCTGAACAGTCTTGCCTGACCCAGCCTCTGTTGTAGCTTCACTAGACTGTTCACTTACTTCTGTCAAAATCTGACTGAAAACTTCTCACCAGGAAGTATCCTGTGATATAATTAAAATAATTTTTACTGTATTGTGTTATGTTTAATGTTGTATTCTATATATGTTTTTCATGGAGATCAGTATAAGCTATTATCTGTAGATGTATTGACTCACATTTTATCAAAAAAGTATGTTTTTGAGGTTAAAGTTTTAAGAGTATAGCACATTATATAATTGGTATCATTTTAAACAAAATAAATCTTATGAATGATTATAGAGTGGTTTTATTAAGCTGACTTTAACGTTTTTATTTTCTTATTTTAGGTATCATTGCCCAGTGCCTAAGATCTTTTATGTTCAGCTCACTGTAGGAAATAATGAATTTTTTGGGGAAGGAAAGACTCGACAAGCTGCTAGACACAATGCTGCAATGAAAGCCCTCCAAGCACTGCAGAATGAACCTATTCCGGAAAGATCGCCTCAGGTGTGGTGCTGCTGCATGTGACAGTCTCTTCGTTCTACTTTCCCAGTGAAACAAATCAGAGCATTTTATAATTAAAATAAATAATCTGTTCTGATAGGGAAGAATACTAGAGTGAAGACCTGCTAAGATTTGCATCTCAGACTGTCTACTATACTTGCTTCATGTGTTCCTGCAGGGTGACTATCTTTCAGAGCTTTGGTTCTTCCCTTGAGTTCACTTCCCAGGCAACTAGGGATTTGGGGATGTATATGAGGATGAGAAATAACATTGATTTGGCTTATATTTCATGCTATGTTTATTGAATATAGATTACATTGTGTGAATCTAGAATCAAGGATTTAAAGTGGAAGAGATTTTATGGATTTTTCAGTCCTCTTTGTTTTACAAATGACATTGAGGCTGTTCTTGAGTAATCTCACTCATTCTCATGGCTTCAGCTACTTTGTCGATTGACTTCAAAATAGTATCTCTAGCTCAGGTATGTCCTATACATAGCATAGTGAGCTTCTTTTTTCTTTCTTTTTTTTTTTTTTGAGATGGAGCCTCGCTCTGTTGCCCAGGCTGGAATGCAGTGGCAGGATCTCGGCTCACTGCAACCTCTGCCTCCCGGGTTCAAGCGATTCTCCTGCCTCAGCCTCTTGAGTAGCTGGGACCATAGGTGCATGCTACCACGCCCAGCTAATTTTTTGTATTTTTAGTACAGATGGGGTTTCACTGTGTTAGCCAGGATGTTCTCGATCTCCTGACCTCGTGATCTGCCCGCCTCGGCCTCCCAAAGTGCTGGGATTACAGGTGTGAGCCACCGCGCCCGGCAGCGTAGTGAGCTTCTTACTTACCCTACAGTTCAACCTCTACAGTTTTCCTTTCCCCAAACCAATTGTTTCTTTCTCCTTTGATATTTATCTTAATAGCAGACTTAGGTGTTTTTCTGCTTGTGCTCTTTCATGAGAGCTCCTATCTATTTCTTGATCTGTTTTCCCACTAGATCATTCTCTCCCACTTCTTGACAGCAGGAATACTGTCTCTTTCTCTCTAATAGTTATAGTAGGTTCAGCATATATGAGGCCTTCCAGAAGTATGTGTTAAATAAGTGAATAAAGTAAACCGATGCCTGTGCCAGACATAGATCTCCAACTAGGATGCTTCTGGTTTGCATCCTGTACTCTTTCTGTAACTTCATCCTCATAGATCACATTAGAACGCCAGTGGGGGAATTCCTGGGTGTTGGGGGTTGGGTGGCTAGAGAACTCTAAAACAAGAGTGCCAGGTTTAGGGATGTAAGCTAAACTCAAATTAGTGTGTGGCTGAGCAAAATATTTCCGAAGTCTGCATTAAATGCTTTTCCTTCAAGGAAAACAAGCTAAAAACCGAGTAACAAAATGCCTGGCAGGAAAGCCCTTGAATGCTGTGGTTACAGGAGAATGCAGCAGATACAGTCTATATAGTTTGTTGTTTCTTCTTGTAATTTAAATAGGCCATCTTGACTGTAGAATAAAAGTAAAGTTTGTTATAATATCAAGATTCAGCGTTATCCTATTTTTTGTGATTTAGAATGGTGAATCAGGAAAGGATATGGATGATGACAAAGATGCAAATAAGTCTGAGATCAGCTTGGTGTTTGAAATTGCTCTGAAGCGAAATATGCCTGTCAGTTTTGAGGTATGTACTCGGTAGAGATCTTCCCATTTTTTCCCTTGCTCTGGTTATTTTAAACAAACAAACAAATCAGATTAACTGGTATACTAGTATCCTGCAAGAGTTAATGTGCTTCTATATGTTCAAACCCAGTGTTATGAAATGATCTAGGCCCTGGTGAAAATAGAAATCATGATGATAACACAGATTCCTTCTGATTTTTTTTCTTTTCTGTATTAAGCCTTTTGTATACATGATATTTCAATTTTTATTATAAAAGTTATTTTCTGGGTATAGATAATTGGTGGTATCCTATAGGATTTGGTATTTTAAATAGGATTAAATTAAATTTATTCAAGTTAAGATTTAGTGACACACGTTAATGTCCAATTTTTTTTTCAATTGTGTGGAGGCCAAAATATGTTTAACTTTAACCGCAACTAACAAAATCACCAAGAAGTAAGATGTAATGAAGCAACTCTTGACTTTACAGCTAGATAAATATATTGCAAATATATTCATAAAATTTATGAAATTTCAAAAAGGAAAACAATAATTATTATAATACTTCCCTTATTAAGAGGTCACTAATTTTACAATTCATGTCTGGAAAGTAGACAAGAACCAGGAAATAAGCTGAAAGAGTTGTGGAGAATCTTCCCTCAGATTGTATGACATTCACCTACTAGAAAGCTCCCACATCTTACTCATTGGCAGGATCATCTGAGTTGGACTGAGAAACTGTTCGCTTTCTCTTGGACACATTCTTACAAGTTGCATTATCTTGGTTCTCAGTCCACAGCATGTTAAAAGCAGCAAAATGAGGAAGTCAGGGAGAGAATGTACTTGAGATCCTATTGGTCCAGCAAGAAATGATACGGAAAATTTGGAAAACCTGTAAAAAGTAATTGCTTATACTAAAAAATTATTGGAATTTTTTTTTTAAAGGCTACAATGAGTAAGAACAGACAGTTTTATTATTCTTAGATGTTCTTGGGAACATCAATATATTATGGTATAGGATATCTCATGTTTATAATGATGATCTAATGTGAACAATTAAAGGTTAAATATTTAGTATTCTCTATTAAGTCAGTAAAATATATTCTTTTTTAAAAAAAATTGAGAAGAATGTCTATCAAAGTGGTTAAAATAAACAGCTTTGATGTTTAAATAGTAAACCTAAATTACTTGGAAAGTGTGCTTATGATAAATTCCTCATCCCTAATAATGTCACCTTATTGAAATATTGCGGTGCTTTCATTCCTTTTCCTAATTGGTATCCAATATTAGAAGACAAAATTTCAGTGTAATGTTAAATAGTAACTACTTAAATAGGGCATCTTGTATAGGTCATAATTTTGAAGGAGACTAAAGTTTTGAATCCTCAGGTTTTGGAAGGCATATTTCCTCCAAAAGCTGACATAGTGTAAAAGTGAGAGCAGATAAAACAAGGTTTAGGAACATTACATTCATAGTTGACAGATCCATAACTCATTACTCCAGAAAGCTAGGAATTTTCTTGGCATACCTACTTACTTTTTAAAAATCATGTCACAAGAATAAATATCTCTTTCTGTAAAACAGCTTTTGACATCGCTATCAAAAACAGCTTATTTTTATCCATCAACTGTTTTTGAGAGGCCTCCACAGGCATGGTGCCTTATGGTTTATAGAACTACTCGTTTCTCCAGTAACTTACTCGTACATAGGAGGAAGTTAGATATGTATGTAATTATATACAAATTATTATTCTAGATGGCCAATCTAATATGGTATCTAATCTAATGGTATCTTTGATGTTCTTAAATTTGTGCTCCATAAGACATGGAGAAACTGTAATTAGAATGATCTGTTTTAAAGTAATAAATCATTTTGACTATGAATCAAATGTGTTTATTTAGATTTGTTTCAACTGCATTAAGCATCAAGTGTCATAAATAGTCCCAGTATAATACCTTCATAATAGCTTTCTTAAAGAAATACTATAATTTTGGCATAATACTAATTTTGGTTTTGATATGAATATTAAGTCATACTTTAAGAATACATCTTAAGTGCCTATCCATTATTTAATATTTTACTTGAATTTAATAGGTTATTAAAGAAAGTGGACCACCACACATGAAAAGCTTTGTTACTCGAGTGTCAGTAGGAGAGTTCTCTGCAGAAGGAGAAGGAAATAGCAAAAAACTCTCCAAGAAACGCGCTGCGACCACCGTCTTACAGGAGCTTAAAAAACTTCCACCTCTTCCTGTGGTGGAAAAGCCAAAACTATTTTTTAAAAAACGCCCTAAAACAATAGTAAAGGTAAGTTTATATTTGTGAACATCAGTCAGTTTTACTAAATAAATATTATAGTAGCTGTAGATAAGCATTTTTCTATAAGGCAGATCCCTGAACTTATGGACAATGTACAGTCCTGAAATCAGAGCAGGACATGTGATTATAAATTAATGACAATTCTGTTTTGCTTTTTAAATACCTGTGCACCTGCATTTGTTCACCAAATAATCATAATACCTTAGGTATTTATGTATTTCTTTGTTGTTTAAAAAGTGCTTTACCATTCATGTCACCTTTACTATAATCCCCCTGATGACCGTGTAAGGTGGATGATGTTAGCCCTTGTTTTACAAATAACATTTTACAAAACGTGTTCAAAGAGTTTGCTCATTTTTATTCAGCAATCATGTCAAACCTCCTGAAGTGCTCTGATCTCTAATCCAGTGTTCTTTCTGCACACAAGGCTGTTACATAGTAACTTCTTAGGATATCATGAAATTGGTAACAAGATACACACAAAAAAATCATGTGACTGATAACTAACAATGATAGCTACAGCAGCTGGAAATCATAAAGCACTCTATGTGCCAGACTTTGTCCCAACACTTTGCATGCTTTAATCACATTTAATCCACATAGCAACCATATGAAGTAGATGGTGTTATTTTGTTGCCATTCGTTCAGATGTGTATACCTTGCCAAAGAAGAATATAGAGCACACAGCTTTTCAAGATATTGTGATTCTTTTATTGGGTCAGAATTTATTTACATTAATAAGAGAAGAAAGGTAAATATCAGAGGAATGAGATGAATCAGCATTTAGTACAGGACAGTGCCTGTGAATGCTTGACACGTATGACATGTCTGGAGCTGGAGTTCTGTGTTTCCAGAGAGAGCCTTAAATTGCCAGCATTTCAGTTGCTGGCTCAGCCTCACTGATTTAGCAGCCTTCTTCTGATCAGGCTATACAAAAGAAGGATTACAGATAAGAAATATATTTAATCTCAATGGATTTCTTTTGATTGCACAATGGCACAATTTAGGTATTTTTACAGGTTTTATACCTTTGTACCTTTATTTAAAAATACATATATACATATATACAAAAATAACTTCTTAAATACTTGTTTTTAATGAATACTGACATTACTTCACTTAAAAGAAGATGTAATAGGTAATGCATTCCCTGAACTGGAATTGTATGTTATATGTAAGGTAGACTAAAAATAAATACAAATAGATCCACTTATCATGAGTCATAGTGGTTCCAAAGAGGACTGGCACATTCATTCATATGTTCCTCCTACACAATCAGGAGTAGAATATCGCTATTAAGAGAATGACCTTTGGAGTCAATTTTGAGTATGAATCCCTGTGGCCTGAGCAAGTTACCTAACTTTAAAAATATTTCTTCATTTATAAAGTGGGAATGGTAACTGACCTTGCTATATGGGATTATTATAAGTATTAACTGAAACAATGCACAAAATGCATTAGTAATTATTAAGTATTCATTATTATTAATGATAATGCAAATACTGTAATAAATAACATGTATTAACTATTGATATTTTGTATCTAATACTACCTATTCACATTTTATGTTTATGTGAATATATCCATGAACTGTTTTCTTAAATCTATTAATATATAAAATCTATGGCTTTTCTATGATGGAAGAACAGCATTTTATGTTGGAATGATGGCACAAAACTGGTCATATGACTTCCGTCTACTCTATTAAACTAAGTTTTATCTTGATAAATTAAGAATAATAAACCAGTCTGGGCGCAGTGGCTCACGCCTGTAATCCCAGCACTTTTGGGGGGCTGAGGCGGGTGGATCATTTGAGGCCAGGAGTTCGAGACCAGCATGGCCAGTATGGTGAAACTTGGTCTCTACTAAAAATACAAAAATTAGTTGGGTATGGTAGCATGCGTCTGTAATCCTAGCTACAGCTCAGGAGGCTGAGGCATGGGAATTGCTTGAACCTAGGAGGCAGAGGTTGAGGTGAGCCAAGATCACTGCCACTGCATTCCAGTCTGGGTGACAGAATGAGATTCCATCTCAAAATAATAATAATAATAATAATAATAAAAAAGAACTGTTAGGCTGGAAAAGATCTGTACATTTCTATAGTAGGATATAAATCTAACTCTTGTTTTAACTATAGCTATTAAAAGCAAGATTATTATTTAAATGTTATTCCCCAGAGGTGGGAGATAGGAGAAACATTTTGAATTCTCAATTATTTGCTACTGCTTCCAGTATATAAGCAATATTCTCCCAGAACGTCCCTCCTAGGCATCATTCAGATCTCAGCATAAACTTGACTTTTTTAGGGACCCCTCTGGTCCTCTCCTACTCCCAGACTAGGTTAGCCTCCTGCATTTTTCCTCATATACATCACACTTGGAGTTACTTTTGCCATGTCTGTCTTATGTTAAAATAAAGCTTGTAGATACTCTCTGAAATGTAAGATTATTTTGAGAGAATAACATGTGTATAATGAGTTGGAATTAGTAATTTTAAGTATGTTCATACCTTATAATATGTCAGTAAATGGATCAGCTTGGAATAGTATCCTGGTTTTCAGCATTTTCCTTACTTCCTTGTATGGTTTATACATTGAGGGTCTATAGTTTGTTACACTCAATGGAAGCAGAGAAAATATCTATGATTATTTGCCTTGGTTTTATTTAAAGTAATAAAATAATCACATTGTCTCATTTGATCACTTAATCACTCTGTGATGCAGCATTCATTTCCATCTTACAGATGAGGCCCTTTATATTTAAGAAACCTATCCAAGATCCTGTAGCAGAATCAGCTTTCAAATCCAGTTGTCACATCTGACTCCAGTGCCCATTTGATACTGGTTAATTGTGAACTTTTGGATTTTCAGATTCACTGTATAGGGTTATCCTGTTAACATGTAAAACTGCCCTGATAATGTCTTTGTGTTTACATTCTGTTTTTAGATGTAATTCTCCTCTATAAGACAAGACTTCAAAGAAATCTTTCTAATCTTAGAGATCAAATGTTCTGGACACAGTTACTATAAGACTGTCCTTATTGGTATATAGAATGATGATTTAAGATTTGCTGTCCAAGGAATAACTTAATTGTCAAGAGTGCTGGTAGTTCATTTCAGTCAGCAAGAAACCAAGTCATCCCCTCCCCCACTGCCTTTTTTTTTTTTTTTTTGAGACAGGGTCTTACTCTGTCTCCCAAGCTGGAGTGCAGTGGCACCATGATCTCGGCTGGCTGCACCTCTGCCTCCTGGGTTCAAATGATTCTCCTGTGTCAGCCTCCAGAGTAGCTGGGACTAAGCATGTGCCACCATACCTAGCTAATTTTGGTATTTTTTGGTAGAGATGGGGTTTTACTATGTTGGCCAGGCTGGTCTTGAACTCCTGAACTAAAGTGATCTGCCTGCCTTGGCCACCCAGAGTCTTTTTTGTCTTTTTTTTGAAACAGGGTCTCACCTGTTGCCCAGGCTGGAGTGCAATGGTAGGATCTCAGCTCACTGCAGCCTTGATTTTTCTGGTCTCAGGTGATCCTCCCACCTCAGCCTCCCAAGTAGCTGGGACTACAGACACAACACCACCATGCACAGCTAATTTTTTGTATTTTTTTGTAGAGTCAGGGTTTTGCAGTGTTGTGCAGGTAGGTCTCAAACTCCTGGGCTCAAGTGATCTGCCTACCTCAGCCTCCCAAAGTGCTATGATTACAGGCATGAGCCACTGCGCCCAGCCCCAAGCAATTCTTAACGTACGCTGAACTCCATCATTATCTAAATTGGATTTATGTATCTGATTCTTTTCATTGCAATCTGTATCAACAATAATTTCCTTGGAACTCAGAGACATTCTCTGAGTCAAATTAAACAGAAATAAAGACAGTATGCTACTGGAAACACATTCCTATTTATTTAACATCTTCATGAACTGGGCATACTACTTCTAGTGCTAGACTCAGAGCTTCTCTTTACCTTTTCATTGGGATTTCAATCTTAGACTTATAAATTATTATGTGGATTTGTCTTTTCTCATCAGTCCCTCTTCATTCCCCTTATAATTAATTTAATTTTTTTTTTAAGTTGAGACAGGGTCTCACTCTGTTGCCAGGCTGGAGTGCAGTGGCACAATCTCGGCTCACTGCAACCTCCACCTCCTGGGTTCAATCGATTCTCCTGCCTCAGCCTCTCGAGTAGCTGGGATTACAGGTGCACACCACCACGCTCAGCTAATTTTTTTGTATTTTTAGTAGAGACAGTGTTTAACCATGTTGGCCAGGCTGGTCTTGATCTCCTGACCTCATGTTCCACATGCCTCGGCCTCCCAAAGTGCTGGAATTACAGGCATGAGCCACTGCGCCCAGCCCTTTATTTAATTTTTATTTTTCAGGATATAAGTAGAAGTTGAAACCAGTATTTTATCAAAAGCTAAAAGTTTCCTTTGCTCTTTCGTTTCCTTTCGTCTAACCATTGCAACGGTGAAGTTCTCAGTCTTTTTCCTCCTCTTTCCCTAAGCTGTTGTTCTAATTCTAGGGGTTCAATTTCATCTTTAAATAGATGATTCCCGAATACCGTATGCTCTGCACTACCTATGAGACATCTCCACTTACTGTTTCACGGGTGCCTCAAGTTTTGGGCCCAAATTCATCATGTTCCCTTCTAAAATTCTTTCTCCTGCAGCATTCTTTATCTCAGTGACTGGGCCTAACATCCAGCCGCTGAAATGCTGGGGGTCATTTTTAACGTCTCTTTTTTTTGAAGATGGAGTTTTGCTCTTGTTGCCCAGGCTGGAGTGCAGTGGCACTATCTCGGCTCACTGCAACCTCTGCCTTCTGGTTCAAGCGATTCTCATGTCTCAGCTGGGATTACAGGTGCCCGCCACCACGCCCGATTAATTTTTTTATTTTTAGTAGAGACAGGGTTTCACCATATCGGCCAGGCTGGTCTTGAACTCCTGACCTTGTGATCCACCCACCTCGGCCTCCCAAAGTGCTGGGATTACAGGTATGAGCCACTGCGCCCGAGGTTTAACTTCTCTCTTACACCTTATGTCCAATCATTCATTAAGTCCTATTTATTCTGTCAGCTAATATTTCTTTTTTTCTTTTTCTTTTCTTTTTTTTTTTTTTTTTTATGAGGTGGAGTCTTGCTCTGTCGCCCAAGCTGGAGTGCGTGGCGTGATCTTGGCTAACTGCAACCTCCGCCTCCTGGGTTCAAGCGATTCTCCTGCCTTCCTCAGCCTCCTGAGTAGCTGGGATTACAAGTGCGCACCACCACGCCTGGCTAATTTTTGTATTTTTAGTAGAGACGGGGTTTCACCATGTTGGTCAGACTGGTCTCGAACTCCTGACCTTGTGATCCGCCCTGCCTTGGCCTCTCAAAGTGCTGGGATTACAGGAGTGAGCCACTGTGCTTGGCCTTGTCACCTAATATTTTTTAAGTTGGTTCCTTTCTTTCCTTCCCTTCTATCACTCTTTGGTCCAACTCACAGTCATCTATTAACCTGAACTACTACAGTTAAGGTTTTAACTGGCTACACGTACTCTTGACACCAAATGATCGTTTAGAAAGTATGGTCTTTTAGAGACACCTGTCTAATCATATCATGCCTCTGCTTAAAACCTTTTAGTAATTTTCTTACTCTTTGGATAAAGTCCAAAATCCTAAACATAGTTTGAAAAGACCATGAGGGATCTGCCTGGAAGCTGTACCTGGAGCACCACACTACAGATTGTCAAGATGAAATGGCAGCAGTCATCCGGAAGAGCTAAGACTGCACAGTGGCTCTTACATAAGTTTAGTGTAATGTGTAATCTGTAACAGAGTGATTATCCATGTCTCTACAGATAGTAGAGACAAGAATAAATTTTCATAGGTGGAAATAAAGTTTTGACCATATAATATATGCAAACTTTTATTTCTAGGAAAAGTACATGAAGAAAGTTCATATGTAGAAAGATAATTTGGTTTCCAAGAATTTTTGCTTTTTATTTTTTTATTTTTTTTATTATTATACTTTAGGTTTTAGGGTACATGTGCACAATGTGCAGGTTTGTTACATATGTATCCATGTGCCATGTTGTTTTGCTGCACCCATTAACTCGTCATTTAGCATTAGGTATATCTCCTAATGCTGTCCCTCCCCACTCCCCCCACCCCACAAGAGTCCCCGGAGTGTGATGTTCCCCTTCCTGTGTCCATAAGTTCTCATTGTTCAGTTCCCACCTATGAGTGAGAACATGCAGTGTTTGCTTTTTGTCCTTGTGATAGTTTACTGAGAATGATGGTTTCCAGCTTCATCCATGTCCCTACAAAGTACATGAACTCATCATTTTTTATGGCTGCATAATATTCCATGGTGTATATGTGCCACATTTTCTTAATCCAGTCTATCGTTGTTGGACATTTGGGTTGGTTCCAACTCTTTGCTATTGTGAATAGTGCCGCAATAAACATACGTGTGCATGTGTCTTTACAGCAGCATGATTTATAGTCCTTTGGGTGTATACCCAGTAATGGGATGGCTGGGTCAAATGGTATTTCTAGTTCTAGATCCCTGAGGAATTGCCACTCTGACTTCTACAATGGTTGAACTAGTTTTTTTTTGTTTTTTTTTTTGAGACGGAGTTTCGCTCTTGTTGCCCAGGCTGGAGTGCAATGGCACGATCTTGGCTCACTGCAACCTCCACCTCCCAGGTTAAAGCGATTCTCCTGCCTCAGCCTCCCTGGTAGCTGGGATTACAGGCATGTGCCACCATGCCCGGCTAATTTTTTGTATTTTTTTTAGTAGAGGTGGGGTTTCTCTGTGTTGGTCAGGCTGATCTCGAACTCCTGACCTCAGGTGATCCGCTCACCTTGGCCTCCCAAAGTGCTGGGATTACAGGCATGAGCCATTGCACCCAGCTTGAATTTTTGCATTTACGTTATAATACATGCAAAAAGCTATATATAAACTTGTGTATAAGTAGAAAAGCATACTAAGTAAGTGTGAGAAAGACCTACTGCCCAACTTGAGTATAAAACATCTCTCAATAAGCATTGAAGCTCTCTGTACGCTCTTCTTCCGTCACATCCTCATGCAACCTTCCCCAGGCAACCTTTATCATTAGTTTTGTATGACCATTTCCTGCCTTATAGTTTTACTATGTTTGTTTTTCTAAAAAAAGTTATTTGTTTAGTTCCTTAAAAAACATTATTGAGGTATAATTGACATAGAGTGACTTGTACATGTTTAAAGTGCACTGTTTGATATGTTTTCATATTTGTTTGCATGTGTAAAACTATGACCAAAATCAACATAATGAACCCATCCATTCCTCCCAGAATTTTCCTCATGCTCCTTTGTAATCTTCTACCTTCATTTGCCAAGAAACCACTCTTTTTTTGGCTGGCTCCTTTAACCCAGCATAATTATTTTGGGATTCATCCTTATTGTTGCATGCATGAATCTGTTTTTTTGCAGGTAATATTTCATTGAATTGATATACCACCACTTGTTTATCCATTCACCTGTCAGTGGATATTTGGGCTGTTTCTAATTTTTGGTTGTTACTCATAAAGCAGCTATGAATATTTGTGTGTATATCTTAAGAGCATATGCTTTCATTTGGGTAAATCCTTCAAAGTGGAATGGCTTGGTCATTTAGTAGGTACAGTCAACTTTAGTTTTTCAAAGTTGTAGCAGCTGTGCACTTTTACATTCTCATCAGCAGTGTGTGAGAACTCCAATTGTTTCACATCCTTGCTAACACCTAGCATAGTCAGTTTTTAAAATTTCAGATGTTCACATAGACGGGTATTGATATCTCATTTTGGTTTTAATTTACATTTCCTCTGTGGCAGATGATATCGAGAATTTTTTATGTGTTTACTGTCACATGAGGCCTGATGAATTGTTTATTTAAATTTTTTGCCAGCTTAACAAATTTTAATTGCTTATTTCAAATAATAATACATTTATTATTGAATCTTTGGAGGTCTTTGTACGCTCTGGATACAGGTGCTTTATTACATATGTACTTTGCAAATATTTTCTTCAAGCCTGTGACTTGTGTTTTTCAAAGAGCAGAAGTTATTAATTTTGAAGATTTATTATATTTATTTTATTATTATTTATATTATTGTTTTGTTTTATTATTATTAAGTTTTTTTCATGGAATGTTATTTTGGTGTTATATCTAAGAAATTGTTACCTTACCAAGTTACAAAAATTTTTCTTCTGGAAGTCTTATAGTTTTAGAAATTACATTTATGTCTATGAGGCATTTTGAGTTAATTATTTTTATAAATGATATGAGGTTTGGCTTGAAGATTTTTTTTTCTTTTTCTTTTTACATATGAATAGCCAATTGTCCCAAGACTATCGGCTGAAAAGACTACCCCACTGAATTCCTTTTGTACCTTTGTTGAAAATCGTGACCGTGTGTGTGTGTGTGTGTGTGTGTGTGTGTGTATGTATCTGTGTCTGGGCACTTATTCTGTTTCATTGGTCACTTTGTCTATCTTTATACCAATACTACACACACTGTCTTGAATGCCATAGTTTTATAATCTTGAAATTAGGTAGTCTGAGTCTTTTTTTTTTCCTCCAAAGTTTTGGTTCTTTGTCCTTTGCATTTCCATATGAATTTTAGTATCAGCTTACACATTAAATTTTAAAAAGCCAACTGGGGGCCAGGTGCTGTGGCTCATGCCTATAATCAGAGCACTTTGGGAGGCCGAGGTGGGAGGATCACTTGAGGTCATGAGTTTGAGACCAGCCTGGCCAACATGGTGAAACCGTGTCTCTACTAAAAATACAAAGATTAACCAGGCATGGTGGCGTACTCCTGTAGTCCCAGCTACTCGGGAAGCTGAGGCAGGAGAATCGCTTGAACCTAGGAGACAGAGGTTGCTGTTAGCTGAGATCGTGCCACTGCACTCCAGCCTAGGCAACAGAGTGAGACTCTGTCTCAAAAAAAAAGAAGGAAAAAAGCCTACTGGGATTTTGAAGAGAATTGACATCTTATTGTTGAGTCTTCTATGGATGAACATGATGTATTGACTATTTAGATCTTAATTTCAGCAGTATTTTGTAGTTTTAGCGGGCTTTACATAAAATATACTATATATATAGTATTCTGTAGCTTGCCTTTTTTACTTACTATTCTTTCTGAAATTCATCTTGATGCATGTAGCAATAATTAATTCATTTTCACTGCTATATACCATTCCATTATATGAACATGCTGTAATTTATCTGTTCTTTTATTGCTGAATATTCTAGTTTTTTTTTTTCCTATTTCAAATAATGCATCTGTGGATATTCCTGTACATATGAGCTAGTATGCATGGGTTACAGTTTTCTAGGGTATGTATGTGCCTAGGAATAGGCTAGTTGGGATAGGATGTACCATCTCAGGCTTTACTAGACATTGCCAGGTTGTTTTCCGATTTATAGTACTCCCAGTGTTTTATAAGAGTTTCTGTTACTCCCCATTCTCACCACTTGGGGCTGTTAGACTTCTTAATTTTTGCTAATTTGGTGGATGTGAAATAGTAACTCACTGAGGTTTTTAATATGTATTTTCTGTGTCCTAGAGGTTAGTTATCATTTCAAGTATTGAGTTTTTCCTTATGTGAAGTATTTATCTCTGTTGCCCATTTCCCTTTTATATTCTCTTTTTCTTAATACTTTTTAGGTGTCTTAAAAAATATATTTTGGATACTGCATATGTCTTTTTAAAATTATGTGTGTTGTGGCCGGGTGCTGTGGCTCACACCTGTAATCCCAGCACTTTGGGAGGCCAAGGCCAGTGGGATCACCTGAGATCAGGAGTTCAAGACCAGCTTGGCCAACATGATGAAACCCCATCTCTATTAAAAATATAAAAATTAGCCGGGCATGGTGTGGGCGCGCCTGTAGTCCCAGCTATTTGGGAGGCTGAGGCACGAGAATCGCTTGAACCCAGCAGGTGGAGGTTACGGTGAGCTGAAATTGCACTACCGCACTCCAGCCTGGGTGACAGAGTGAAACTCTGTCTCAAAAAAATAAATAAAATAAAATGATATGTGTTGCAGAGATTCCTCCCAGTTCGTGGTTGGTCTTCTTATGTTCTTTTTGATGTTTCTTGATGAACAGAAGTTGTGAAGCACCTCTGGTATACTGAAGAGTTTGCCCAATTTAAAAAGCATAGTTGACCCAGCTTGCCATTAATACATCTAAGCCCCAAGTCCCAAAGAAGCCTTGGTTACAGGTCTATTTTATGATTTTCCTTTATAAATATTCATAAATGACTCATTTATCTTTTCTAGTCACAGTTTTGGGGTGTGGGGGTGGAGGGAAGAAGCACTGTTTCTTTAAGGATTCAATAACAAGTTTCACAAGCATATTTTAAAACTTTTTCTTAAATTAATTTTTAGGCCGGACCAGAATATGGCCAAGGGATGAACCCTATTAGCCGCCTGGCACAAATTCAACAGGCCAAAAAGGAAAAGGAGCCGGATTATGTTTTGCTTTCAGAAAGAGGAATGCCTCGACGTCGAGAATTTGTGATGCAGGTATTTCTAACCTTTTAAAACTATTGAAAAGATGTAGAAATCCCCAGGATGGAATAGACATTTGGGCAAAAGGCAAACTAGGACTTAATAGCAGAAAGTAAAACTGTTTCCAGTTAAAGCATTCATTCTGTCCAGGCTCCCTACCAACTTGGTAGAAACATTCAAGTGTCAAGGACATGTTACAATAGACAACATGAGTTTTCCAAGGGACTCTGAGTTCACACAGGTTATTTACCATAGAGTTTATCATTTAATGCCTATCTGTTAACTTTTTGTGTTACATTTTGTAGCCGGAGTCTTATTAACTACTGGGAATTGGAGACACATGGAATTAGAAACAAAATTTAGAAGGATGAATGTAGTAGATGGATCAGGGCCAAAATCCTGAGCTTGTGGGCTGTCAGGAAAGTTAGAAAAAGAGAGTAAACAGGCTAGCTAACCGTGGTGGGGGCTGAGGCACTCAGAATTGCTGAGACCTGACCGCTGCATTGTGTAGCCAAGAAAATCGAGGAATGGCTGCTAGTGTATTGGCAGATGGGTTAGGAATGAGGTAGAATGCCTAAAATGCTCTCCTTTTCAACCCCTACCTATTCATCTTCATTTGCCAGCTCAAACTCCAGTCTTAAGAAATTTTTCTTTTACTTTTTTTTTTTTTTATTATACTTTAGGTTTTAGGGTACATGTGCACAATGTGCAGGTTTGTTACATATGTATCCATGTGCCATGTTAATGGACCATTAATATGCCCATCACTCAAACACAACAGTTATTAAGATTTTTGCCACACTTGATTCAGCTATTAATTTTTCTCTTCTCTCTCTCTTTCTTCCTTTCTCTCTTCTTTTCCTGAAGTATTTCAAAGATAATTTCTAACTACATGCCATTTCAGCCTTACATATTCAGTGTATATTTCTAAGAAATATGAAAGCTTTTCTTACATTAGACATGATTCATTAGAATCATCTAATACCCAGTCTATATTTAAATTATTATTTTCCCCAAGCTGTTTTTTAATTTTTTGTTTTAGTTTTTGGTGGGGCAACAGGGTCTTGTTCTGTCAGCCGGGCTGGAGTACAGTGGCATGATCATGGCTCACTGCAGCCTTGATCTCCTGGGCTCAATAGATCCTCCCTTTTCAGCCTCCTGAGTAGTTTAGGATTACAGGCATACACCACCATGGCCAGCTAACTAAATGTTGTTTTATTGTTGCTGTTTATAGAGACAGGTCTTAACTATGTAGCCCAGGCTAGTCTTAAACTCCTGGCTTCAAGTGATCCTCCTGCTTCAGCCTCTTAAAGTGTTAGGATGACAGGTGTGAGCCACTGTGCTTAGTCCCAAACTGTTTTTTAAATAATTGGTTAGTCAAAGAAACTTTTTAGTCAAATCCAAGGATCTCACATTTTATGTAACTTAGATAAAATCAACAAATATTAAGTGCTGACCATGTGGTAGACATTTGGCACATTGATTAACTTTCAGTGTATAGCTAAGTTGTGCCTTCCCTCCCGATTTATAATCTCCATGTTTCTTTATCTTACAATACCCAATACAGTGGTTTGTACATAGTAGGACCTTAATAAACATTTGATAGATATTTGCTGCCTGCCTTTCTGCCTGTATGGCTTTTGTTGGAGATGTTAACTTATAATGTAGTCATAGATAAGTCACTCCTGGGAACCCAGATATCCAAAAAGAGGGGAATTCTGTGATTAGTAATCACATTATTGTCAAGATGTTATTAGGATCCAGCACATGATTGTTTTATTATTTTCACTGGTAAAATATGTTCACTATTTTTTTCCTTGACATTCTTAACTTTGAAGAATTCTGGAACATATACTTTGAATGCCAAAGCTTGAAGAAAAAAATCGCCTGAATTTTAGACATGTATTGGGAATATAAACTGGCTTTGGCTTTATTAAACAAATCCTTTTCTACAGAGTATATTGGGTACCCCTTTTGAAAGAGGAATTTAGCATATCTTAGGCCAGCTTCCATTTTATGGGTATTCATAAACATTCTAGTCAAATGGGGACATTTGGCTGTGCTTTTAAATGTTTTTGCACTGAATTCATATTGTTTTTTCCCCTTCTGGAAGCCCCAGTGGATTCATTACAGTATTGCAGCAGTTTTATCAAAGTAACGGCTTTTGTATAAACTACTTAGGCAATGTTATCATTTGTTTCTAGAGATGAGATGCTCATTTTTATCTATTACCAAAGAAAAAGTCTGTATATTATAAAATGGATGCAACTTATGTTGATTACTAGATAAACAAAAGAAAATCTCCGATGATATTATTTGGGTATTTTATTCCAAAGCAGATATCTTAAAGCTTTTCATTTTTTTGGTGAGGAGCATTTTAATCTTTCAAACAGAAAATAATGATAACTAAACCAAATTGCATATCAGCACACTGTGTACTAACTTTTCAGCCTGTGATAGAGATCACCAGGTTGTTAAAAAATAAATAAAAATTAAGTTTTAGGTAAATCCTATTTCAGAAGTTTTTAGTTTCTTAGGTTTTTGAGGATTTGATTCATGTGAATGAGCTGTTAAATTTAAAGACAAACATTTGGCAGTCTTAAATTTACTGCATGGTAAAATAATTGAGCTTCTTTACAGATAGAAATTAACATTTAAATGTAGAGACCTATTTACAATAGTTATAAAATTTGTGACCTCTCAAGGAAGATGACTTGTGAAATTTATATACTTACTTAACTTTTATAATAAAGTGATGTTTTGAGTGACCATTGTGTTTATTAGCAGGGAATGAAAGTCCTTTGGCAATGTGGTCTTTTTATATTAACAAATTACTCTAGAATAACTGCTTACAAACTATACAACCATGTGATTATTAAAATTTGCATGAGGCAAGGGCTGGGTGAATGGGTAAATGAATCTGGGAAGCACTTGTTTTAGAAGAAGTAAGTTTTGAAGGTATCAGAATAGGCCAGATGGAAATCTAGCAGACAGAGAGACAAGGTGAATACAGGAATGGGAACAGCATTACAGCTGACAAGTCCAAGACCAGGCCTCAGAGCAGTAGAGGAAGCTTCTGACATAACTGGCCTAATCTTTTAACTAACAAGGATTCCAGCAGCAACATAGGGACTGATGAAGCTGGGGGAACAAACCAAGCATTGGAAAAAATAACAGGGAGCAGAGGTAACTCTAGCCAGGGGTTTGAGTAGATTATCCCTAGGGCCTGCCATGTTGAGGCAGACACTGTTACGGCAGGTGGTGTGTATTCATCTGGCTCTGAATACCTGGTCTGACTGTACTAGATTTGTCCTTCTCAGAGTGAGGTCCAAAGACTACTTCTGATTTGTCATGATGTGGTGGTTTCCAGTTTCAGAAGAAAAGGCAATGAAATATTTAAAAAGTATTTCACAGGTTTAAACTATACAATTTGTGATAGTTGTTACAGAAATTCTGTAATGAATAGGTTTTCAGTGTTTCATGTGCTATATGAACTGTCATTTAGTTTGTCTTTACTGAAACTCTGTTAAAAGAGAGTACAACTCCTTTTTTATATCATTTGCACATTGTTTATGTTTAAGTTTGTATTTTGTTACCATTTTGTTGTATATTTTCCCAGTTCCTTAAAATTGGGTGGTTCACTGAAGCTTAAAAGTACTGTTGGAAATAATAACACAAATAAAAACTGTAAATAAGGATGTAAGAATAAATGATGAACAGTACTCAAGTGTGGATACCAAATGGGAATCTGTATGTTCTGGGACAGATGAAACAGCCAATATTATGATTTTACACAAGAGACAAAAAAGAAAAGTATGGTTAGAGTATCAACGCTGTATAGCTGAAAACTGAATTTTGTTGTCATTGTCAAATGTATTAAAGTGGCATGAAACTATTATTGAAACTTCCTAATTTTTTTTTAAACAAAATGATAACTGGTAAAACAATTCAACTTTTCAGATATGGATTGCCCATTCACTTTTCTGCTCATTTTTCTGCTCGTTTTTTAAAAAAACTGATATATGGGAACCTCCTATATATTCTGGATGCGAGCCCTTTGCAGTTATATGGCATTTTAAATACCTTCTCTTGTGTTGTGACTTTCCTTTCTAAATAGTGCTTTTAGAAGAACAAGAGTAATTTTTAGTGCAGTCAAATTTAAATTTTTTCTTTATATTAACTTCATAATAAGTCTAGATATCCAGACAAATAAGTGTTCCCCACCTTGCTCTTCCTCAAAAAGATTTTGGCTGTTCTTAGCACTTTACATTTCCATGTAAATTTTGGAATCATCTTGTTCAAGTTATTGTAAAAAGATATATGGGATTTTGATTGAGTTTTCATTGAGTTCAATTAATTGAGTTTAGGTCAATTTGAAGAGAACTGATACTATTACATTAGTATTGTCTTCAATCCATGAACATGGCATTTTGTTCTATTTATTAGATTTTTCTTAAAGTTTCTCAATAAGACTTTGTTTTCTATGTAGAAGATTTGCACATCCTAGGTATTTGATTTTCATTTAATGTAAATGTTATCTTTTTAATATTTTTCATCTTCTACTTGAATGTTGATGGAATGTAGAAATGCAGTCCTCTTTTTCATACTGAGCTTATTACAATCTAATCAATTCTTATAATTCATCCGTGGAGTTTCTTAGATTCCTTATATATGAAATCACATCTATAAATAGTGAGTTCCCTTCTGCTTCTTTTTTTACTTTTTCTTGCCTAATTTCTCTATCTAGGATTTGTGTAAACTGTTAAACAGTAGTAATAATAGGGAGCATCCTTGTCTTGTTTCTAATTAGTTTCATTCAACATTGAGTACAGTGTTTACTGAGGTTTGCTGTAGGTGTTTTGTAAAATGCCCTTTATCATATTAAAAAAGTTTTCTTCTACCGGGCGCGGTGGCTCACGCCTGTAATCCCAGCACTTTGGGAGGCCGAGATGGGCAGATCACGAGGTCAGGAATCGAAACCATCCTGGCTAACACGGTGAAACCCCGTCTCTACTGTAAATACAAAAAATTAGCTGGGTGTGGTGGCGGGCACCCATAGTCCCAGCTACTCGGGAGGCTGAGGCAGGAGAATGGCGCAAACCTGGGAGGCAGAGCTTGCAGTGAGCCGAGATCGCGCCACTGCACTCCAACCTGGGCAACAGAGCAAGATTCCGTCTCAAAAAAAAAAAAAAAAAGTTTTCTTCTTTTCCTAGTTTGCTAATAATTTTCATTAGGAATAAATGTCGATTTCTAGTTTGAATTTCAAATGTTAAACCAAACTTGCATTCCTGCAATAGACCTAACTTTGTCATGAATCTTTTTCTTTTTGTATATTGCTTTATTCATTATACTGTTTAAAACTTTTGCATCTATGTTCATGAGTGAAACTCTTCTGTAAATTTTCTTTCTTATACTGTTCTTGTTGGGATTTGGAATCAAAATGAGAGCTCATAAAATAATTGGGGACTGATGGCCGGGCGCGGTGGCTCACGCTTGTAATCCCAGCACTTTGGGAGGCCGAGGCGGGCGGATCACGAGGTCAGGAGATCAAGACCAGGTGAAACCCCGTCTCTACTAAAAATACAAAAAAATTAGCCGGGCGTGGTGGCGGGCGCCTGTAGTCCCAGCTACTCGGAGAGGCTGAGGCAGGAGAATGGCGTGAACTCGGGAGGCGGAGCTTGCAGTGAGCCGAGATTGCGCCACTGCACTCCAGCCTGGGTGACAGAGCGAGACTCCGTCTGAAAAAAAAAAAAAAAAAATTGGGGACTGATTTCTCATTTTCTGTTTTATGGATGAATTTGGATGAGAAGAATAGCATAATTCTTCCTTAAATATTGAGTAGGACTTTATGGAGAAGATCTCAAGAGTTTCGTTTTTGCGAAGTTTTTAATTATGGTTTTAATTTCATTAGTAGTTTTAGTCATATTCTTTAGGCTTGTTCTGTGGCAGTTTGGTAATTTGTATTGTCTAGGAATTTTTCCATTGTATCTAAATATGTTTTTAAATATTAGCATAAAATTGTTCTCAGTATTCCTTTTTTTTTTTTGAGACAGAGTCTCACTCTGTCGCCCAGACTGGAGTGCAGTAGCATGATCTCGACTCACTGCAGCCTCTTTCTCCTGGGTCCAGGCAATTCTCCTGCATCAGCCTTCCAAGTAGCTGGGATTACAGGCATCTGCCATCATGCCTGGCTAATTTTTGTATTTTTAGTAAGACAGGGTTTCACCATGTTGGCCAACCTGGCCTCGAACTCCTGACCTCAAGTGATCTACCTGCCTTGGCCTCCCAAAGTGCTGAGATTACAGGTAGCTAGCTACTCCACCCGGCCTCAGTAATCCTTATTATTTTGTAATGCTGCAGAAGTGATGGTAATCTACCTTTTTAATTATTTCATTTCTTATTTGTGTCTTCTCCTCTTCTTTTCTTTTTTAAAAATACCCATCTCAGAGAAGAACTCGTATTTTTTTTCTTGATCAGTCTGACTTTTGGTTTATCGTTTTATTAGTCTTATTAGAGAACCAACTTTTGGCTTTTCTAACTTTATTGTACTTTGTTTTGTATTTCCTTACTTTTTGCTTTTTATTCTTCTATTTTCTCTGGGTTTGTTTTGCTGATATGTTTGGGACTTCTTGAAGTGGATGTTTAGCTCATTACTTTTTTGCCCTCCTGTAAGCTGTTAACGGCTATGCATTTTCTTTTAGACCCTGCTTTTGCTGTGTCCAAGTTTTGATATATTTCCATGGATTATTTAAAATATATTCTAGTTTTCACTGGAATTTCTTCTTTTGCCCATAGGTAATTTGGAATTACATTGTTTATAAAATTTTTAATTTTTAATTTTAATTTTTTTAGAGATGTGGTCTTGCTCTGTTGCCCAAGGTGCAGTGTGGTGATATGATCACAGTTCACTGCAGCCCTGAACTCCTGGGCTCAAGCAATCTTCCCACCTCAGCCTCCCAAGTAGCTGGGACTACAGCCATGCACCATCATGCCTAGCTAATTAAAATTTTTTTTTATTAAAATGGGATCTCACTGTATTGCCCAGGCTGATCTCAAATTCCTGGCCTCAAACAATCCTCCTAGTGTTGGGATTATAGGTATAAGCCACCACACCCGACCAGAATTACATTGTTTAATTTCCAAAGTTGTGATAAACTATTTAACTATTTCTTCAATCACTTACTGAGACCATTGTGTAAAAAGAAATTCAACTATAGTTGTGTATTTTCTATTTCTCCTTGTAATTCTATCCTTTTTTGCTATCTACTTTACTTTTTATAGTTGTATGGTTGATGTGTATTTAAGTACGTGTATAAATTGCTCACAGAAAATAACTGTAGAATAGTTCTAATGATAAAAATCTTTTTTTTTGAGCAATTATGATAGATTAAATGCTGTGGTTTACATACATTATCTTGTTTAATTTTCAAAGCAACATTGTGCAGTAGTTGGTATTACCCCGGCTTTACTGATGAAAAACCTGAGGCTTAGAGATATTAAATAATTTGTACCAGTTCATACAGCTAGGAAATAATAGAGCTGAGTTTCATATCCCAATCTGACTTGGAAGCCTTTTTTATTTTTTTAAGACGGAGTATCGCTCTGTGGCCCCAGGCTGGAATGCAGTGGTGCAATCGTGGCTCACTGCAACCTCCACTTACCGGGTTCAAGCGATTCTCTTGCCTCAGCCTCCTGAGTAGCTAGGACTATAGGTGCGTTCCATCACACCCGGCTAATTTTTGTATTTTTAGTAGAGACGGGGTTTCACCATATTGGCCAGGCTGGTCTCAAACTCCTGACCTTGTGATCCTCCTGCCTTGGCCTCCCAAAGTGGGATTACAGGTGTGAGCCACTGCGCCTGGCCAGAAGCCTTTGTTTTTAATCATAATGTTGTAGCAACACTTGTATATTAATTCTCTTCAGGAACTATTTAATATAAATCTTTGTAAACTTGAATGTTTACATAATGTTGCAATTTGACCATTATTTTAAATGGCACCAATATGAATTTTAGCCTTTTCAGTTTATTAATTGAAATATAAGAATGCTAAAATGTAGTCATAACCAACACGAATGCTGTTAAAATGTAAATTTTTTTTCTGCTTATATAAATAATATAAATTTAGTGTTTAAAAACATCAAATAACATATAAATGTATATGGAAGTAAAAATTCTATAAAATTCTACCATCCTGAGATAATCCTCCATTGATACTTTAAGGACCATTTTTTCATAATTTTTTTCATGTACATGTACAACACTACATAAATGTTAGTTGCCATTTTTATTTTGGACTGGACTTTGTTTTCAAATGCTAGAGAGTAGAATTGCTTTATGATGTAAGGACTTCCTGTTTAAATTTATCATAAATTTATTTCTTTGATTTATTTCTTTAATCTTATCAGGTGAAGGTAGGCAATGAAGTTGCTACAGGAACAGGACCTAATAAAAAGATAGCCAAAAAAAATGCTGCAGAAGCAATGCTGTTACAACTTGGTTATAAAGCATCCACTAATCTTCAGGATCAACTTGAGAAGGTAAGAGTTAAGTTTACATGTGTGTATCCTATCTTCATAATATCGAAGTGATTAATAAATTTTGGTCTTAATTGGTATTAAAGTAAATGTCAATTTTGACTTTTCTGAGGCAATGCAAAGATAGATGATTCAAGCACAAAACAACATATGGAGTAAGATGAGATATTAATGAGTATTTATAATCTTATGATTAGAAAATACAAAAAGTTTGTTGTATGGTTGTACATATTTTATGTAATACCAATTTAACATTTTTAACTTGTTGACTGGTTGTTTTTGCCATATAGACACAGTCTTAATTTGTGCCTTTGAAGAACACAGGTTGTTAGCCTTTATTTTTGGAATACAGCTGAAAACACTGGAAATAAAAATTCTAACTTATCCCTTTAGGGCAGGAACTATATTGGACAGACACTCTATAAACTAATTTTTCTATTTACTTTAAATTTAAAGGTGAACTCATAGGGTGTTTATTTTCTGCCAAGACCTG
Source organism: Nomascus leucogenys (assembly GCF_006542625.1). NCBI lineage: Eukaryota > Metazoa > Chordata > Mammalia > Primates > Hylobatidae > Nomascus > Nomascus leucogenys. The sequence continues at coordinate 33,956,118 of NC_044396.1, forward strand.
TGTTCATGGTCCCCTATTTTTTCTGCAGCAGTTAATGACATCATTAACACCTACATCTGTTACAAGGGAAGCAGAGAACCCTGAATTCAGAACTTGGCAGATAACTTGGCAGAAATTGGCTTATTTCCATTTTGTATTAAGTATCATTTTGTTATCTGTGGATATGTAGACATTATTTCTATCAAACATTTTATTTATGTGAACATTCACAAAACAGGCTTACTAATTACTTTTATCAAAAGTAATATGCTTTAGACCAGGCCATCTTCTCACACAAGAATTCTGTTTCAGAGATATTTTTAGTTTCTACAGGAACACATTTTAAAAGTTTAGAATTAGAAACAAAAATATATAAAGACACTTAGATGTACTTTTTTGTTTTCTAGGCAATTCTTTTGAATGATTTTAAAAAATCTTTGTGTATTATTGCTAGAGATTTCAATTCTGTTTTTATAACCTGGCTAGTCAACACTTTTTCTTCTTTTAAAAGTATTTGTAACATGAAACCTAACATGTGTTCCAGTTTCTGTAGTCTTTTATATTGTATATATGTTGTTTTAACTTAACACATTTATATTGACTTAAAACTGGTGAGTGATCTATAAAAATATGTCAAAATAAATCTCCTCACAGACACGTATTTGTAAATTAAGTGAAAGCAAACACAACAAAAAACCAGCATTAATTAATTTCATTAATTTGAAAAACATTTTTTGCATAACCACTGTATAAGTCAGGGTTCTCCAAAGAAACAGAACCATCAACGTGTGTGTGTGTGTGTGTGTGTGTGTGTATGTGTTTGTGTGTATGTATGTGTGTGTCTGTGTATATATATTAAGGAATTGGCCCATGTGATTGTGGAGGCTTGGCTAGTGTAAAATCTGATGGGACAGGCTGACAGTATGGAGACTCAGGAAAGAGTTGAAATTTCAGTCCAAAAACAGTCTACTGGAGAATTCCCACTTGCCCAGGGAGGTCAGCATTTTGTTCTGTTCAGGCCCTTCAGCTGATTAGATGAGGACTACCCACATTGTGGAGGGTGATCTGCTTTACTCAGAGTTCACCACTTTAAATGTAAATCTCACCCAAAAACACTCTTGCAGAAACACTCAGAATAATGTTTGACCAAATATCTGGGCACTGTGGCCCAGACAAGTTGACATGTAAAGTTAATCATCACACTCACTAAATGCCAGACACTTAAAATGACTGATTTTAATAAGATGACTGAGACTTGGTTTCTGCACTTAGGGAGCTGATCGTTCTTTAAGTGCAGGGAGTGAGGAATTTTAACCATATAACAAAACTATAGTGTCCCAGAACCTAGAGAGCATGAGGATGAACCTGGAAAGTCAGAAAAAGCTGAGGTCACTGTTATTATGCGAAGGAGAAGGTTTGAAGAAACGCTCATTTAAGATTTGAACATGAATGTGAATTGATCTGGTTTGCATTCTTCAAAAGATAACTCGAAGTAATGGGGAGCATGGATTTGAGCAGAGCGAAACCAAAGGCAGGAAGGCCAGTCAGGAGGCAACCAGAGTTGTTTAGGTAAGAGATATTGAGGGTCTGAACTGAGACAGTGAAGGTAGAGAGGAGGAAGGGAAAGACTCCAGAGATATTTCAGAAATGTAATGGGTAAGATTTGAATAGTAGATAAGATGCATGCAAGGTGCAGTAAAAAAGAGGAGGAAAGACTACCTGCAAAAAGGAATAGAGAATGACTACTAGATGGTAGTCAGATGCTGCAGAGAGATCAAATAAGATAAGGACTGAATATATTGATTTATCAATAAGAAGACTTCTGATGAGTGTGGCAAAAGCAATATTTAAAACCAGCAAAAACAGGATTTTTTTGTTTGTTTTTTTGAGACAGAGTCTTGCTCTGTCACCCAGGCTGGAGTGCAGTGGTGCAATCTCAGCTTACTGCAACCTCCGCCTCCCGGGTTCAAGCGATTCTCCCTCCTCAGCCTCCCAAGTAGCTGGTATTAGAGCGTGCACCACCATGCCTGGCTGATTTTTTGTATTTTTAGTAAAGAAGTGGTTTCACCATGTTGGCCGGGCTGGTCTTGCTCTCCTGACCTCAAATGATCCGCCTGCCTTGGCTTCCCAATGTGCTGGGATTACAGGCGTGAGCCACCTCACCTGCTTGGTATTTCTTAATTATTTGGTAGAAGTTACCAATGAAGGCTTTTGGGCTTAGAATTTTCTCTGTGGAAAGGGTTTTTTAACTACAAACTCAGATTTTAAAAATCAATAGGGTTACTTAGGTTAGCTACTTATGCTTGAATGAACTTTGGTAGTTTTAGTCTTTCAAAGAATTAGTTTATTTCATCTAAGTTGTTGAATTTACTAGTATAAAATTGTTTGTAACATTCCCTTTTTCTTTTAATAGTGGCAGAATCTAAATAACATTCCCTTACTCTTTTAGCAGTAGCAGAATCTGTAATGATACTCACTTTCATTTCTGATATTGATCATTTATTTCTTTTCTCTTTTTCTTCTGTTCAGTTTAGCTAGGGGTTTTATAAAATTTTAAGTCTTTTCAAACAATTAGGTTTTAGTTGCATTGATTTTTCTCTGTTTTTCCATTTTTAGTTTTTTTTTTTATTTCTGCTCTTTATTTTATCCGTCACTTGTTTTTGTTTTTAATTTTTTGTTCTTTTCTAATTTTGTAAGGTACAAGCTTAGGCTATACATCTGAGAACTTTCTTTTCTAATATAAGCATTTAATGCTGTGAATTTTTCTTTAAGCACTGATTTAGCTCTACCCTACACATTTTGACAAGTTGGGTTTTTCTTCTCTCTCTTTTTTTTTTTTTTTTTTAAACATCTGGGATACATGCTGTATGGGTTTTTACTTTCATTCAACTCAAAATATGTTCTGATTTCCCTCTTGATTTCTTCTTTCAGGCCCTATATCTGTTATGATTACTTGTTTTGTCCAATGTTAAAGTTTCCAACTATAAGTTTGGATTTTCCTATTTCTACTTCTTATAGTTTTATTAGTTTTTGTTTTATGCATTTTGAAACTTTGTTGTTATATACGTATACAGTTAGTGTTGTGTCTTTGATGACTTGACCACTTTTATTGGATATTTCCCTTTATTCCTCGTTCTGAAATCTGTTTTGTTTGATATTAATATAGCTACTCCAGTTTTATTTTGACTGGTGTTTGCATGGGATATTTTTTTTCCTGTGTTTACTTTTAACCTATCTTTAAATTGGTTTCTTTTAGAAAGCATATAATTGGGTCTTGTTCTTTAAAATTTAATTTGACAAACTTTGCCCTTTAGTTAGGGTGATTAGACCATTTGCACTTATTGAACTTATTGAGGTTGTTGTATTTAAACACACCATTTTATTAGTTGCCTTTTTTTTCCCCCACTTACTCTGTTTACTTTTTTTCTTCTTTGACCTCTATTGTGGTCACATATGTTACTTCTCTAAGTTTCTCTGACCTCCTATTGTGGCTATACATTTTAGTTTTCTATATTTTTTAAACCGTACAATTCAATTTGTTACTAATTTTGCTTTATATAGTCAGTTATCTTTTTAAGTGATTAAAATCAGCAGAAAATGCCTTTTATACTTACTCTCATTTTGATTATTCTCAATATCCTTCATTTATTTGTGTAGATTCCAATTTCTTTCTGGTATTATACCCCTTCCTTGCTTGAAGGACTTCCTTTAATATTACTTATTTTAGCAGATCTGTAGGCAGTGCGTTCTCTCAGCTTTTGTTTGCCAAAAAAGTCTTTATTTCACTTTCTTTTTTTTCTTTATAGGTTTTATTATACACAAAGTGGGGTGGGGCTCAGACCTTCTTGGCAGCTGCTTTTCTCATGGCAGTCAGGATATTGCCTCAGCTCCTCTTGCTTCCTGTTGGTGCAAATGTGTGTTTTCATCCTTTTCTTAATGAACTTGAGGGCCCCCTTGTCCTTGGAGACTTTGAGCAGCTTCATGGCATGCCACTTCTATGGGGGAAGCCACACACCTCCCAGATGCTGTCTTACACAAGCTTTGTATGCTTGGTGAGATGTCCAGGGTGGCAGCCCTGCCTCAGCTTGCTCATATTCTTGTTCACCTTGGGCCCTGGTTGAGGCCCATGGGCATGGGGTAATGCAGAACTATGGCTGCTGCTCTTCAGTGACTGTTCTAGCAGAAAATTTCACTTTTTTTTTTCTTTTTTAAGCCTCCAATGAATCACCTTCATTTTTGAAAGTTATTTTTTTCTGGATGTAGGATTCTGGGTTTCCTGTTTCTTTTAGTACTTTAAAGATCTTGCTCCATTGTCTCCTGATAGGCATAATTTTCAATGTAAAGTCTGTTGTAATTCTTACTTGTTCTTATTGATGTATTTTTTTTCCTCTCTCAGCCTTTCATATATTTCTTTTCTTTATTTTCCAACAATTTGGCTGTGATGTATCTAAGTTTGATTTTTTTTGTTTCTTCCTTTCTTTCTCCTCTGCCCCTGTACTCTTTTCCCACCCTTCTTCCTCCCTTCTTTCTATTTTTCTTCCTTCTCCTTTTCCTCCACCTTTTCTTCTTCTCCTTCTTATCCTCTTCCTTCCTTCTTCTCATTTCTTCTCTCTTTTTTTCTTCTCCTCTTACTTCCTTCTCCCCCTACTTCCTTCTCCTCTTTCTTTTATCTCCTCTTTATTCCTTCTCCTCCTCCTCCTTCCCTATTGTTCTTCTTCTCTCTTCTTCCCTCTTCCTTCTCCTTTTTCTTCCTCCTCCCTCCTCTTCTTTCCTTCTCCTTTTCCTTGTCTTCTTTATCCTCCTCCTCTTCCTCTTCCTCCTCCTCCTCCTGCTTCTCCTCCTTCCTCATCCTCATCCTCATCTTTCTTATCCTCCTTGTCCTTATAGGGTTCTCTGAGCATTTTGCATCTGTGATTTGATGTCATTCAGTTATTTTGACAAGTTCTTAGCTATTATCTTTTAAAATATATTTTATTCCTTGTTTTCTCCCTCTTTTCCTTGGAGTTTCCATTTATACATTCATTAGACCATTGGTATTGTCTTATAGGATTTTCTTTAATGTTTTGATCTCTAATATTTTTCGTTTAGGATTTCCTTATGTTTTTGTTCTGTGGTTTCTATTTTTGTGCTGAAGTTCCCCATATGCTCATGTATGTTATCTGCTTTTTCCAGTAGGTCTTTCAACCTATGAATCGTAGGTGTTGTAAAATATCTTTCTGAAAGGTCTAGCATCAGGGTCATCCCTGGGCCGTGTTTTGTTGACTTCCCTATGTTTTGGCAGTGGTTTATTTCTTCTTGCAGTTTTGGGTATCTCATAATTTTTTAATGAGTGTTGGACCTTGCAACAGAAAAATAGTAGAGGCTAAGTCAAATAGTACTTGTTGAGAAATCAGCATATGTCTCTCTCTCAGACTTTTTGGATCGAGGGTTGCATCAGTCTAGTTATTAACTGAATTCATTTTGGGTTTTGTTATTGCCATAGTCACTATTAACTACAAATTCCTTCAGTAGTGATATGCTGTTACCTGTGCTTTGTGTAATGTGAGGTTTTGAGAGGATTTTTTCACAGTTTCTCTGCTCAGCGCTCAGGTTTAGAGGTCTCTTCTTTGCTGTGTCATGGCATGGGGTTATCTCTCTTCAGGCTCTGTAGTAGACTGCTGCTATTTATTATTTAATCCTGGGATTGTGGTGGGTGTCATAGTTCTTGATTTTTTTGTCCAGCTTCATTTTCTGGCAGATTCTGTGAGCCTGGGTGTCAGAGTTGGATCTTTCTGTTTTTTTGTCTCTTCTCTGTGGTAACCAAACTTTGTCTTGGATTGATGGGCAGTTTGGGCATGAGAGAGTTTCCTGTACATTTCCCAGCATTTGCAGACCTCTGCTTTATACTGTTGTAGTGTCTTACTCTCAAGTAGGTTTTCTATCTTTTTTTTTCCTCAGGAGCATATAGCTTTTGCTTTTAATCCTTTGTCAGAAGCAATGAAGCTTTACTGAGCTCTTAGGACCAGAGGATTTCCTGCCTTTGCCTCAAAGGCATATAGGATTTGTTTCTACCCTTCCCCCAGTGGCTTAAATTTTTTGTTTTGTATTGGAGAATGGTCTAGAGAAGTGGCAAGATTCTGTGCTTGTCCCTCAGTGCAGCCACTAACCAGCTGCATTCCTGCACCAAGTTGGGCTCTCCCTGGTCTGCAGCTGTAGCCCCAGTTGTCCTCCTGAGAATCCAGGGCAGGACAATGGAAAAGAGCTGCTGTCTGGAGCTCCCAGTTTTTCTAAACTATCTATCATGCTAGCTCATACTCAGGCTTTAAGAATTTAACATTTCATCTACTTTCTTCTTACTTACATTCATGGCAGTCATCTCTGCTATCCCTGCCCTGCCAAAGCTGTTAACATTTTTGTGAGTCCTATCTCTCCCAGAAGGATTTATCACTCGCTAGAATTCATTTTGCTTGTTTACCTTGTAGTCTCAGGTCTCTAAAGGGTTCAAGAAAATTTGCAATTGTTTTTTTCAGATTGGCTCTTTGTCATTGTTATGTTTCTAGATTCTAAGGAAAAGTGGAATACTCTCTTAACCTCTTTTTTTATATGCCATTCTTGCATCTTGCTTTTCTTCATTCAGATATCTTAGAGTTTTTCTTAATATCTTGGAGTTGTAAGTCAAGACATGACTACTCTTTTTTTGTATTTGATCATTATATTCATCAAAGTAGTACTCATACTCAAAGTAATACATATATAAAAAGGCAGAATTTATACAAGATTAATAGTATAAAAACTCAAGGTTTATAATTTAAAATACCAAAATATCCTGTTCTTCCCTGCCACTGGCCATTTCTGCTTCCCCTTTGCCAGAGGCAACCACTTTACCACCTATTGTAACTATTTATTTTATTATTTACCCCTATGGGTAGTTTGTGCTATCTCTTGGTTTCTCATGTTTAAATATTATGAGAAGTAATATAAAAGTAAAAAAATTAAATGTACTTTCTGCTGTGGAAAATGAGGATTTAACTCTGGTACATACTCCACACATACACTTTTCTACATCTTTCTGTCCCCAAAGTCTTTACCAGTCAAGCACATCATGCAGTTTTTTTCGTTCCTTTCCTAACCTACACCCTTATCCAACCCTTAGAGCTCTTTATCTTCGTCTTGTATTGCAGATTGATTCATAGGTCTGCTGCAGAGCTGCTGTTTAGGTTCTTCTCTTCACCATTATCCTGAAAATTTCTTTGGCCTCTGTCCTTTGTTGAGTTGACTATTTTCTGGACAGCTTCCCTTGTTCTTGGTTTACTTTCTTGTTTTGATGGACCACATACTTTAGGGCCTTCCCCGTGAAGGATACATGGGATTTTTTTTGAGATTTTGTGGTCTGAAATTTTTTTATATTTCCCACACACTTGATAGTTTTTTTCTAAGCTGTAATTCTAAATTGGAAGTAAATTTTCACAGAGTTGGGAAGGCATCACACCCTTGTCTTGCACCTCCCAGCATTGCTGTTAAAATTTCAACACCTGATTCTTCAGCCTGTATATGAAACTTTTACCCTTCTCCTCCCTCTCAATGCTTTTCAGACTATTTTCTCAGGGGTTCTGAGATATGTGTATTTTATATGTGTATTTGATAAATTGTGTTGGACATTTGAGTTTTAATCTAGAAATTCATATACTTTAAATTGAGAAATTTCTTATTTATTTAATAATTTCTTTCCTTTTATTTTTGCTGTTATTTATTTCTGAGATGCCAGTCTTATGGATGGTCTTGTGGTTTTTCTTTTCCCCCCCATTTCTGTTTTTGTTGTTTTTCTGTTTTTTAGGAAGATTTCCTCAAGTTTGTTTTCTAGTCCCTCTCTGACATTTTCACATCAGCTATTTTATTTTTGATTTCTCAGAGTTCTTCCTCATTCTCAGAATATTCCTTTTAAGGCTTCCTATTCTTGTTTAATGGGTGTAGTATTTCTCTTATGTGCCTGAGGATTTTTTTTTTTTTTTTTTGCATTTTTTTTCTTCTGTTCTCCTCATTATCTTTCTGTTCCTTGTGGTTTGGAACCCTGGATGTGTCTTCTGAGGGGCAAATGAGAAAAGAGGCTCGGAATCTTATTTTTCAGTATGAAACCTTGGAACTCCCATCTCCTTATTTGCAGGGTGACACATGGATTTCACCCTCAACTATGCCTGGTATCCAGAGCCTCTCTGTTTTAGCCTCTCCCAACAGGAAGCCCCTATTAGGAAGGGATAGGCACCTGACTGCATGGGGTCAAAGAGGTGATAGGGAGATTTCATAATACCTTGAGAAGACTTCTGGATAGTCTTTCTGTTTCAGCCCCTTCTAGGATTCATCTTTAAATGTACCAGGTGTACTCCTAATTCTGGAGGCTTTCTAGGGTTCTGGGTGACACATCACCTTACTGTGAGCTCTTTGTTGGCTTCTTCCTCTGCAGGTTAGGTTTCAGTTACTCACATCTGCTAAGCTAGCTACAACTTGTTCATCTGCTTTCCACTTTCCAGGCTTTGATTTACCTCCTGCTGTTGTCTCCTATATTAGTTTGTTTACTATAAAGAACTGCTAGAGATTGGGTAATTTATAAAGGAAGAGGTTTAATTGACTCATAGTTCTGCAGGGCTGGCTGGGGAGGCCTCAGGAAACTTAAAATTGTGCCAAAAGGCACCTCTTCACAGGGCAGCAGGAAAGAGAAATGAATGCCGAGTAAAAGGGGAAACCCCTTATAAAGCCATCAGATCTTGTCAGACTCATTCACCATCAAGAGAGCAACATGAGGGAACCACCCACTTGATTGAGTTATTTCTACCTGGTTCCACCCTTGACACGTGGGGATTATTACAATTCAAGGTGAGATTTGGGTAGGAACACGGAGCCAAACCATATCATCTCCTTTTATATTTCTCGTTTGTATCTGAGGAGTACAGTAGAAGAAATACAGAAAGTAAGGATTGGGAGATGAACTGTACGTTGTGCTTGCTGGGTTTCTCCTTTTCAAGAGAGAAGTTCTCTGAGTAATTACTTTGACCTCATCTCTCCTGACCTCTTCCCCTTACTCTTCAAACAATGACCTTTAAAAGAAAGAAATTTTGAAGTCAGGCATAGCTCTCAGATGAAAATCATATGTTACCTACTGGATAAATTGTATAATATATACATGTTTTGAGACGGAGTTTCACTCTTGCTGCCCAGGCTGGTGTGCCATGGCACAATCTCGGCTCACTGCAACCTCTGCCTCCCGGGTTCAAGCGATTCTTCTGCCTCAGCCTCCTGAGTAGCTGGGATTACAGGCATGCGCCACCATGCCTGGCTAATTTTGTAGTTTTAGTAGAGACGGGGGTTTCTCCATGTTGGTCAGGCTGGTCTTGAACTCCCGACCTCAGGTGAGCCACTCACTTCGGCCTCCCAAAGTGCTGGGATTACAGGCTTGAGCCACCACATCCAGCCAATTGTATAGTATTAAGGTAACATAAGCAAGGTAAGGATAGAAGAAATAAGTTTAGTCGAATAAAACAGATTTTATTAATTCCCCGAATTAAAAATGAAAAACTTGTTTAGAAAGACTAAAATCCTGTGGCTAATTGTAGAACTGCTCCAGGATTCCGGAAACATAATTATTTATCTAAGAACCTAAACAGTTATCAGCACTTTGATAAGTACAGGCTATGTTTTGGAGGTATGAACAAAATTAAAAGTACGGTAGGAAAAGAAAAATTGAACATACTTTGTTTCTTTCTGTTCACCAGGTTTTCTTGTGAGTAATGATTTTAGCTGCTTTTCAAAATCTTTTAAATTTCTTTCACCCCTTGGAACTGTCTACTTCTGTTTTCTCTCATTTGTTTTTGCAGTAGTCCTTTCCACCCCGGCCGTACCTTTAGAGCATTCTTCTTTTTTTTTTTTTTTTTTTTTTTTTTTGAGACGGAGTCTCGCTCTGTCTCCCGGGCTGGAGTGCAGTGGCGCAATCTCGGCTCACTGCAAGAGAGCATTCTTCTTAATAGTTCCAAACTCTGTTCTTCATCTCACTGTTTTTCTTTTCATTCTTAGATGGCACGGTTTTACTTAATCTGTAACTTTTTTGTTCATTCCTTTCTTTAGCTTCTTTTTTCTCTCCTGATAATGACAGTACAAAGGTAGCATGATTACTCTCCTCTAGTTAGAAGACATAGTTTGACGTCCTGGCACCTGTGCATATTATCTGTGTGACCTTAGAGTAATTACAGGAACTCTAACCCTAGTTTGCTTGTCTGTAAAATTGAATGTTAATATCACTTATCTTACCAAATTCTTGTGAGGATGAAAATGAGATAATCCATATTTATGCAAAACACTTAGCACATTAGCAACCACACTTTTAAATCTTAAGTATTAGCTGTTAGCTATTACCACTATCAGTCTATTTTATTACATAGTAATTTCTCTCTTGTGAAGGATGCCTGTGTTAGCATTTTGCAGTCAAAGGTTATAGCAGCAATCTTTCAGGATGGTAAGTGTTGATGAAGACAGGAATTTGTGTGTTAAAGAGATAAAAGAGCTAATTAGAGAGAGAAAGAGATGCTCCCTAGTTCATATGAAGCTGCTGGTTGTTTCTAACATACTGTCAGCTTACTCTTCAGGATTCTTTATTTTCGGTTTTGCTTCTGCTGTCTGCCACTATATCTTTCCTTGTCACCCTAAGATGTATGATTAAAAAGGAATGAATTCAGTAAGAACAACTTTTCTTAAAAATGAACATGGGCAAACTATTTGCAGCAATTGTATTTTGTGTTTATATCTAGGCTTAATTTTCTATTTGACCTTTGACTGTTAACATAAATATAAAATGCTTATCATCATAAGAGATAAGTTACCAGCTGTACAGAAAGATAATATAACTAAAGTCACTTATTAATTTGATTTGAATACTTACTACTTCAAAGCATATACATTTCAGAATGTATTTTATACCAAACACTAATCATTTGGCAAAAGTCAGAATATTACATGTTTTGCTTAAAGTTAGGACTTAGTTTTCAATTTTTTTGTATATGTCTTTTTTTTATTTTTATTTTTTTTATATTTGTATTTTTTGTATATGTCATTATAGCAGTATTTGGTGACCCTTACCATAGGACTTTTCTAGATGGACATAACAACATTTTTGTCTACAGAAATGTTTGATTGTTAGATTGTTAATTTGACCTCGGGAATCATACAAAAGCTCTTTTGGTCACTTAAGCATTTGTGGTGATGATTATTATTTACTATTTTAATAAGATTTACTTTTTGGCCAGGCTTAGTGGCTCACGCTTATAATCCCAGCACTTTGGGAGGCCAACGTGGGCGGATCATTTGAGGTCAGGAGTTTGAGACCAGCCTGGCCAACATGGTGAAACCCCATTTCTACTAAAAATACAAAAATTAGCCGGGTGTGGTGGCAGGCACTTCTAATCCCAGCTACTCGGGAGGCTGAGGCAGGAGAATCCTTGAATCTAGGAGGCGGAGGTTACAATGAGCCGAGACCAAGCCATTACATTCCAGCCTGGGCGACAGAATGAGACTCTGTCTCAAAAAAAAAAGAAAAAAAAAGATTTATTTTTTTCACTACCTAGCTAGAGCTTGTATTCTATATAATACATATATTGAATATTGGCTTTATGCCTTGAATTATAAATTTACATGATCAGACAAAAGTAGAAGGACATAAGAAGTAGATTTAGGTGTAGAAAAGGAATAAATGATACCCTTCATGTTAGTTTCTTTTGTAGCCATCATCCCAGGGTCAGAGATAGAGATAATATGCAGAATGACCATGTGAGAGGACCTTGCCTTTGCTTAATTGGTCACCTTTTTTTTTTTTTTCCTTTTACATAAGCTTGTTTCTCTTGATTTGAGCAATTGATTTAATCTTTCAGACAGGGGAAAACAAAGGATGGAGTGGTCCAAAGCCTGGGTTTCCTGAACCAACAAATAATAGTAAGTTCTCATTTTTATGTTGTCTGCACTTGGTGTTCCATCAGTGGCTCAGTGACTAGCTGTCACTGGGATTGGTTGGGTCTATCTGGGTCTGAGAGGCTGTGTTAAGTATTGTGGAGGGTACAAAGGAGTCCTGGTGTTTGCTTCCTGGAACTGGCAGAATAGCTAGAAAACTAAGACACAGATACACTTAACACAGTTAAACCATTGCAGACAGAGTGCCATTTAATACATGTAGTGATCACATGCTTTTTTAAAGTTGCCATTTTTATTGAAACAACATTATAAAAAATATAAAAATATAAAAAATAATTTAAATAATATAAAAATAATTTTTATAATAAGAAATAAAGAATTATCTATAAGCTGATTATGCTGTCAAATCAACTTTCAAAGTTCCAATTATTTTTATATGCACACAAATTTTTATATAATTATGATATGCATAAAATTTTGTTTTCACTTAACATTGCCTAAGCATTTTTTGCATTTTGCTGAGTCATTAGAATATTAATATTTTATTAAAGTCACTAAGTGAAATGTCAGAAATGTAAGAATAAAATTGCTCAATTTTGTTCCACTTACAGTATTGTCAAACACTTAAAAAACAATTTCAGTTTACTAATTTTTTTCAAATGTATATGATCAAGATATTTTACACTGGACGTTTAGACATTTTTCCTTAATACTCTCTCTCACTTCCTGAAAAGCATCTATTTCACTGAAGTGACCATTTTACTGCAAATCAGTGAATCAAAACATTTGGCTAGTAAAAACACCCAGTCTATCCCATTTCCAACCCTATCTTCTTTACAACCTCTGGACACTGAAAAAGCTTGAATCTGTAAATTATCATAATCCATGGTTTTAGCCTTTGATATTAGCAGCTCATCTCTTGATGTATAATGAAATTAGTAACATATTCTTATCAAAGTATGCTCATAAGAATTGAATTCTTGGATTATCAAAACTAGCCTCTTGAAAGGAATATTTCAGTGAGGTGATGGCATTTTGGGGTTGCTTTCTGGGAATAATTTAATGTGCTTCTGAGCCCTTGGCCTATGTAAATAGGGGTGATGAATATGATGGCCTTAGCACATAGCCCAAGGAAAAAATGGAATCAGTTCAGGATTCCTAGAGTTTGTGTTCAGTTCCTTTGATGTTTGAATATATTGGATTATAATGATTTGGTGAGGGAATGTAATAAACATGAAATTGATTGCAGTTTTATGTAAAGTGCTTAGCACAGTACCTGTTTCCTAGTAAGCACGTAATGAATGTTGATTTCCTTCCATGCCTCCTCCCTCTTTTCTTTTATAAAAATGATATTATTCTATGTAGGCGTGCCAGAAATTCCATTCTTATACTTTTGTCTGTCAGATGGTTTGTGCATACATATGGTGACCAAGAATATATAGCTTATTATTGAATAGTTACATTTAGGCACTAAATATTTTTTTCAAAGAATATAAACTTTATATATTTTAATATAAAGATCAAATAGTTATTAACTTGACAATTTTGACGTGAAATCACTTTATAGATAACCTGCAGGCTCCATCATTAAACAGTGATGTTTTGGCCCCTAGCTTTATGTGTTTGCTTTTTTTTTTTTAACTTGCTAAGGGATACATCTAATGGGAAGACAAGTGGGGGATGCTTCTGTTCTGTGCAGATATGGGAAGAAATATCACAAAGAGGCCAGTGAGTTTAAGTGATCAGAAATGTGTAAGAATGCGTAACAGGTTTGCTTGAGACATAAAGTTAGAAGTGAGAAAACTATTTGAAGCCAGCTTAAAACTTAACCAGACGGTTAATGCTTTAGGAATTCCTGGTCTACAATGGTTCAGATTAAGGCTTTGAAATAAGAATGTTCTGTTATCCCTTCCCAGCTGTAAGGAGGTGAGAAAGCTGCTCTAAGAGTTCTTTGAATGAACACTGGATTGTCCCTTCCTTGGGTTACCATAGAGGATAAGGGCAACCCAGCTCTGAAAAGTAGCTGTTTCTTTTTTTTTTTTTTTTTTTTGAGACGGAGTCTCGCTCTGTCACCCAGGCTGGAGTGCAGTGGCGCGATCTCGGCTCACTGCAAGCTCCGCCTCGCGGGTTCACGCCATTCTCCTGCCTCAGCCTCTCCAAGTAGCTGGGACTACAGGCGCCCGCCACCACGCCCGGCTAATTTTTTTTTGTATTTTTAGTAGAGACGGGGTTTCACCGTGGTCTCGATCTCCTGACCTCGTGATCTGCCCGCCTCGGCCTCCCAAAATGCTGGGATTACAAGCGTGAGCCACCGCGCCCGGCCTTGAAAAGTAGCTGTTTCATTCCCCAAGGGTTAATTCTCACAAGTGAAACCTGAGTCCCCTTGAGCCAGCTCAATGGCGCTTAAATACAACATTATGAAGAAGTTGGACTGTGCTTAGGAATTGATCATTCAGATGATGGACCAATTAGCTGAAAATTAATTTAAATTCATATATTATGGTAATATTTAGGTTAATTTCTCAATCAGTTTCTTAAGTTTGAAATTGTATTCTAAATGTTTTCTGTCCTGTGAAGAATACCGGAGTTAGCATTTTGCAGGCAAGGTTAGAGCAGGGATCTTGTGGGATGGCACATGTGGGGGAAGACAGGAATTTGAGATTGCCAGTGCCGGCTGCTTCACTGACATACTGTCTGACCTTGAACAACTCAATTTACATCTTATTATTCAATTTTCTCTGTTAAGAGTTATGCATACTAATTTATAATGTTGAGAATCTTTAATTATGTAACACTTATAAAATGATTAACCATCCTTGAATAACATCTGAAAAGGTAACATATTACTTTGTGAAAAACACTGTCATCATGAAGTGGCTAACTCACTATGGTTTTTTGTTTGTTAGGTTTTGCTAAACTCTACATTGCTTCGAAATTGTAGTATTAAAGATCAAATTTTTAGCCACCCATTATTTGGGTAAATAATACGAAATTAGCTTGGAACTATAATGTACAAAAATGAAAAGAAGGGAATGCAGAATTGGAAAGGGGAAAGAGGGGAATTTTAATCTGGCATAGCACCTAAGTATAAGTAGACAAAAAACATTAATGTACATGTGCCTTTAATTTTTTAAGTGGAAGATATTTTTTAAAAGATTACAGTCATAGGAAACTGCTAACAATTACAACTAGAAAATAGTTTACATGGTTTTGCAAGTGATTGTGATTACACAGCCTGGTTCCTCACTTTATTTTCCTTGCTTGATTGCCTGCAGATTTAAAATATGGACCTAATTTTTGGGTGCTGCTCAGGCTTTCTTCATTGTACTGAAATGCAGCAGAAGGTAGACTATTCTAAGTGTGTTTTTATCCTTTGAATCACTGTAATAGTTATGTTGAAGAATAAGAACACATAACTCTGTAATGTGAGGTTTATGTTAAGTTTAGCATAGGGCAATTTTATGCTTGGTGTACACATAAAAAACTAGATTTTTACAGATGAATGACTAACTTTTTTAAAAAAAGATCATGAATTTTAAAGATCTACTGACAGCTCATGGCTCTTGGAAAACTTTGTAAAATATTTAGATACAGTTCAGCTGATAATATCTCTTTTTGTATTCACATTCCATGTTTCTTATTAATACAGGCTTTTACTTAAAAGCAGGTTCATAGTTTCTTAAAGGTGAACTGTAGCTTAATTCAAGATTGGACTAAGCTCAAAGGTATTCACTGGTATGTGCCGAATCCACCCACTAAACGATTATTTGGAGGCATTTTTCACATAAATATTTTTCCGTTAACCTTTTAAAAAGTTTTATTTAGCCCCTGTGAAATATGCTGGCACTTTTAGGTTCATTAGAGATGACCAAAGACAAATACTTGTGGAATGAGATAGCATTCTTATTGACCTCTTTAGGATCTTAGTTGACTTACCAATATTTTTGTTACTTTTGTTTCATATGCCTGTATTATTAAACACTGAACATCCTGAAACCAGGAGGCTACACTGTCCCAATGATATGACATTGGGTAGATTGCCTGCTGGTTTCCCAAATGCCGTGTACTATATTTAGAACCTCTAGTGTTTTTTGTTTTTTTTGGGGGGGGGGGTTGCGGGAGGGAGATAGAAGGGAGGTATATAAGTATTGGACTTTTAAGGTAATAGATTAATATATACTTTCTTTAATAGTGTTTTGAGAGAGTTCCCTGAACAAATTCCCTTTGGGGTTCCCATAGTAGAAACCACTTTGTAGTGAGACAGTTAAAACAGTTGGAGCCAATTGGATGTAAATATAAAGCTGAGTGATCCAACTTAATTATTTATTTAGACATAAATACTGTGTTACAAATGTAAGAATGTAGCCAGCTTTTAGTGATCTTATTTAGAAGGATTGGTGGGTTACTTGTACTGGGCAGCCCAGTCCCTGAATACCTGGTTGTTTTCAAACAAAGGTCTCGTAAATAGAGGGCTATCTGAAGCAATTGGGAGCAATGGGAGGGAACATACACATTCTCATTGCTGTCCATTTGAGCCTGCAGGTAGAATTGCTCCTTCTCTCTGAACACAGGAGGAAGGATCCAAATATTTCAGAATGATATCATCCTTCTTTTACATTGATGACTGTATATTAGACCTACCTGAGTGGTGAGAAGCTATAGTCTTTAAAAAATTACATTGACAAGAATTCTCCTTTCTTGCCTACTGAATCTAGGAAGGAAGATTAGAGGTAGTGTTAAGCTTGCCTCTGTTTTAGTCATACCAGTTGAGTCTGTCTTTAAAAGTCCATTGATTCAAAGGAAAAAGAATCTGAAATTAGAGAGTAAGTTTTTGATCAGATTAGCACAGATAGCCTGTTTTTCTGAAATATTCTCAGGAAAGATTTAATGAATTTAAATTGTTGTGATTTTAAAAACTCGCTTGGCTCATTTTTACACATAAAAAGTTAGCAGATACATTTTTTTAAAAAATGGAAATAATATGAGCATTTTTAGGATGCATTTATTCATTGCAGTATGATAGTGTTTTTAAGCATAAGAGCAATGGATGAAACCATAAAGTAAAAAAGATGGATTTATATACATAAATGCTAAAAACAAGTTCAAGGAGCTGCATAAGAAAATAAAAAGGCAAATGACGGTATAAATTGCAGCATAGCAACAAATTGAATATATGCAAAGAACACATAAAAGTCAATTTTTTTAAAAAAAGGCAAACACCCCAATGGCCAAAGATCTTAAGAAGACAATTAAAAAGAGCAGATAAGAAATCATGAAAAAATGTTTAGCAATCAGGAAAATGCAGATTAAAAATAATTGTTATGAAATTTCTGATCCACACAAATTGTCAGGGATTTAAAAATGATACTTCCAACTGTTGGGGAAACAGACTGTCACATGCTGCTGATGGGACTCTGACTTACTGCCGTTCTGAAGGGAATTAGCCGTAAGTATACAGCGCCTAGGCCCATTTCTTTCTAGAGCTTAACTAAAACATACGGAAAAATAGAATAGTTTTCCGTAATGAACATATACTAGTTTTATAATCAGAAAAAAATGAGGAATATTTAAAACACTGACATTTACAAACTTTGGCCTGAAATACACAATCTGACTGCATTTAAACATAAATATTTTATATATATGTGTATATATATATATACACACATATATATATTTTTTTATTTTTTATTTTTTTGAGATGGAGTCTTGCTCTGTCGCCCAGGCTGGAGTGCAGTGGCGCAATCTCGGCTCACTGCAAGCTTCGCCTGCCGGGTTCATGCCCTTCTCCTGCCTCAGCCTTCCCAGTAGCTGGGACTATAGGCGCCTGCCACCACGCCTGGCTAATTTTTTGTATTTTTAGTAGAGACGGGGTTTCATTGTGTTAGCCAGGATGGTCTCGATCTCCTGACCTTGTGATCCGCCCACCTTGGCCTCCCAAAACGCTGGGATTACAGGCGTGAGCCACTGTGCCTGGCCATAAAATATTTAAACAGCTAGGGAAGCAGAATTATCTGTACACTGAAGTCTTGAGGAAACTTTTCTGAAGGTAAAGAAGAGGAAGCATAGTTTTCTAGAGTCTGAATGAAATTTCAATTTCTGAAATGTATGCTGAAATTTAGAATATGTACTGTGTATTCTAAGAGGTTTATGGGGATCAAAAGGTGTTTAAAATTAGTATTTTCAAAATTAGGAGCAGACTGTAATGATAGCACAGATAAATATCTTGCAGAAATTCAAAGTTGAAGTATTAAGAACTACTTAATTGCCTTTGTCTGTTAGCAAAGAAACTGTACAATAAGCATAAGGAGAAAATAAAGGTAATGCTCCTAATTACCCATTCAGTTTGTCTAGAAAGGTGGAGTTTTATAAAATCTTAAAGTGTATTACAATTTGTGAAGAAACATTAACTGCTATTATTTAAAAAAAGGCAATATTTGATGCATAACGTATTTAACACTTATATAAGTTATTAAGCAAGATAATGAGCACCCATGAACCCACCGCCCAATTTAAGAACTAGACATTACCAATATATTTACCTTCACGTTTGTTCTCCTCTTTCATATCCCCCATTGGCTATGCCTCCTCCAGCAGAAGTAGCCACTATCTCTGGATTTTATATGCAGTCGCCCCACCCTTTATTCCTCATAATTTCATCAAATAAATGAGTCCTTATCAGTATTTATTTAATTTTGCTTTTTTTTTTAACTTTAGAAAAATAGCGTCATATGGTATATTGTCCTCTGGAATTCTGCCCTCCCCCGCCCCCTACTTAAGATTGCAATTTAAGATTGCAATGTAAGATTATTTTATTTTGTTACATAAAGTATTTCATCCACTATGTGAATATCCTGTAATGATTTATCCGTTCATCTGTTGGTCCACAGTTGGAATATTTTCAGGATTTTGTGATTATAAACAATATTATTATGAACATTTTTGAACATTTCTACTGGTGCACAGGTATGAGTTTCTGGGAGTGGAATATAATATGTGTAAGTTCAAATTTACAAGAAATACCAGTTGTTTCATAGTGGGAGGGCCTTTCAAAGTATCTAATTTCCCATGCTGTAACAAGTAGAAATCTTTTATCATTTTTTATCTTCAATTTCATTTTTGATAATGAATTTAGTTGAAGTTTAGTTCAAATTCCACTATTTCATTAATTTTATTTTTCATTTTCTATTTTTACTGGGGTTTTTGAATGGGGAAAAATTAAAAATGCAAAACAGCTCTCTGTATTTTTTGTCCTCATTAGTGCAGTGGCCACCCTGACCCTCAAGCAAGTAACTTATGGTTGTTTTTTTGTGCGTGTATTGTCCCAGAATTTATATATATGATTTATATACGTATGTATAAATCTATATACATTTTATACACATATATATACACACAAATTCAAGTATATATTATTCAACCCCCTAGCCTTTTGAACATGCTGTTCTACCCATTTTTTTTTTTTTTTAGCTTAACAGTATGTCCTGAAGATCCTTTCCTATGGATATGTATAGGGATTTATTATTATTTAATCAGTTTTTCACAGATGGATATTTAGATTCTTTATAGTATTTTCCTATTATCTGCCATGTAAAAACCTCATATATAAGTAATTGTACATATGTAGTAGCATATTTGTTGGAGAAATTCCTACAAATGGAATTACTCCATTACAGAGTATGTATCCTTTTAATTTTGATAGGTGTTGCCAGAGTACTGTCAATAGACATCAGTTTACGTCTCTACCATCAGTGTAGGAGATTTCCTGTTTCCCTACAGCTTCAGCAACACAGTGTGCTATCAAAGTTCTGAATATTTGCCAATTTGGTCGTTGAAATATGGTATTCAGTATAGTTTTATTTTGCATTTCTCCTATTAAGAATGAGACTAAGTATGTATTTGGTAGATCTATGAGCCATTTCTATACTTTTTCTGTGAATGACATAACCATATCTGATGTCCATTTGGAAATTAGGTTGGTTAGTCTTTTTCTTTTTTCTTTTTTCTTTTTTTTTTTTTTACTTGGTAGGACTGTGTATGTGCATCTGTGTGCCTTTATGACATGAAAATTCTTTTCTGTTTTCTTTGTTTATGATGGAATTTTCTTTTAAAGTTTGGTTTTTCTTTTTAATATATTTGACATTTTAAAATGGTCTTTTCTTTTATAGCATGTGTAAGTTGGGTATAATTAATAATACCTTTCCGACTCTGAAATTAAAAACATTTCTTTATTTATTTTTCTTTTATTTATTTATTTATTTATTTATTTATTTATTTTATTATACTTTAAGTTCTAGGGTACATGTGCCCAACGTACAGGTTTGTTACATATGTATACATGTGCCATGTGGGTATGCTGTACCTGTTAACTCGTCATTACATTAGGTATATCTCCTAATGCTATCCCTCCCTCAGCCCCCTACCCCATGACAGGCCCCAGTGTGTGATGTTCCCCACCCTGTGTCCAAGTATTCTCATGGTTCAGTTCCCACCAGTGAGTGAGAACATGCAGTATTTGGTTTTCTGTGCTTGCGATAGTTTGCTCAGAATGATGGTTTCCAGCTTCATCCATGTCCCTACAAAGGACATGAAGTCATCCTTTTTTTATGACTGCATAGTATTCCATGGTGTATATGTGCCACATTTTCTTAATCCAGTCTATCATTGATGGACTTTTGGGTTGGTTCCAAGTCTTTGCTATTGTGAATAGTGCCGCAGTAAACGTACGTGTGCATGTGTCTTTATAGCAGCATGATTTATAATCCTTTGGGTATATTCCCTGTAATGGGATGGCTGGGTCAAATGGTATTTCTAGTTCTAGACTCTTGAGGAGTGGCCACACTGTCTTCCACAATGGCTGAACTAGTTTACAGTCCCACCAACAGTGTAAAAGTGTTCCTATTTCTCCACATCCTCTCCAGCACCTGTTGTTTCCTGACTTTTTAATGATCGCCATTCTAACTGGTGTGAGATGGTATCTCATTGTGGTTTTGATTTGCATTTCTCTGATGGCCAGTGATGATGAGCATTTTTTCATGTGTTTTTTGGCTGCATAAATGTCTTCTTTTGAAAAGTGTCTGTTCATATCCTTTGCCCACTTTTTGATGGGGTTGCTTGATTTTTTCTTGTAAATTTGTCTGAGTTCTTTGTAGATTCTGGATATCAGCCCTTTGTCAGATGAGTAGACTGCAAAAATTTTCTCCCATTCTGTAGGTTGCTTGTTCACTCTGATGGTAGTTTCTTTTGCTGTGCAGAAGCTCTTTAGTTTAATTAGATTCCATTTGTCAATTTTGGCTTTTGTTGCCATTGTTTTTGGTGTTTTAGTCATGAAGTCCTTGCCCATGCCTATGTCCTGAATGGTATTGCCTAGGTTTTCTTCTAAGGTTTTTATGGTTTTAGGTCTAACATTTCAGTGTTTAATTCATCTTGAATTAATTTTTGTATAAGGTGTAAGGAAGGGATCCAGTTTCAGCTTTCTACATATGGCTAGCCAGTTTTCCCAGCACCATTTGTTGAATAGGGAATCCTGTCCCCATTTCTGTTTTTGTCAGGTTTGTCAAAGATCAAAAGGTTGTAAATGTGTGGTATTATTTCTGAGGGCTCTGTTCTGTTCCATTGGTCTGTATCTCTGTTTTGGTATCAGTACCATGCTGTTTTGGTTACTGTAGCTTGGTAGTACAGTTTGAAGTCAGGTAGCATGATGCCTCCAGCTTTGTTCTTTTGGCTTAGGATTGACTTGGCGATGCGGGCTCTTTTTTGGTTCCATATGAACTTTAAAGTAGTTTTTTCCAATTCTGTGAAGAAAGTCATTGGTAGCTTGATGGGGATGGCATTGAATCTATAAATTACCTTGGGCAGTATGGCCATTTTCACGATATTGATTCCTCCAACCCATGAGCATGGAATGTTCTTCCATTTGTTTGTATCCTCTTTTGTTTCATTGAGCAGTGGTTTGTAGTTCTCCTTGAAGAGGTCCTTCACATCCCCTGTAAGTTGGATTCCTAGGTATTTTATTCTCTTTGAAGCAATTGTGAATGGGAGTTCACTCATGATTTGGCTCTCTGTTTGTCTGTTACTGGTGTATAGAAATGCTTGTGATTTTTTGCACATTGATTTTGTATCCTGAGACTTTGCTGAAGTTGCTTGTCAGCTTAAGGGGATTTTGGGCTGAGACGATGAGGTTTTCTAAATATACAATCATGTCATCTGCAAACAGAGACAATTTGACTTCTTCTTTTCCTAATTAAATACCCTTCCTTTCTTTCTTTCTCCTGCCTGATTGCCCTGGCCAGGATTTCCAACACTATGTTGAATAGGAGTATTGAGAGAGGGCATCCCTGTCTTGAATCAGTTTTCAAAGGGAGTGCTTCCAGTTTTTGTCCATTCAGTATGATATCGGCTGTGGGTTTGTCATAAATAGCTCTTATTATTTTGAGATACATTCCATCAATACCTAGTTTATTCAGAGTTTTTAGCATGAAGGGCTGTTGAATTTTGTCAAAGGCCTTTTCTGCATCTATTGACGTAATTGTGGTTTTCGTCTTTGGTTCTCTTTATATGCTGGATTACATTTACTGATTTGTGTTTGTTGAACCAGCCTTGCATCCCAGGGATGAAGCCAACTTGATCATGGTGGATAAGCTTTTTGATGTGTTGCTGGATTTGGTTTGCCAGTATTTTATTGAGGATTTTTGCATCAATGTTCATTAGGGATACTGGTCTAAAATTCTCTTTTTTTATTTTGTCTCTGCCAGGCTTTGGTATCAGGATGATGTGGGCCTCATAAAATGAGTTAGGGAGGATTCCCTCTTTTTCTATTGATCGGAATAGTTTCAGAAGGAATGGTATCAGCTCCTCTTTGTACCTCTGGTAGAATTCAGCTGTGAATCCATCTGGTCCTTGACTTTTTTTGGTTGGTAGCTGTTAATTATTGCCTCAATTTCAGAGCCTGTTATTGGTCTATTCAGGGATTCAAGTTCTTCCTGGTTTAGTCTTGGGAGGGTGTATGTGTCCAGGAATTTATCCATTTCCTCTAGATTTTCTAGTTTATTTGTGTAGAGGTGTTTATAGTATTCTCTGATGGTAGTTTGTATTTCTGTGGGGTGGGTGGTGATATCCCCTTTATCATTTTTTATTGCGCCTATTTGATTCTTCTGTCTTTTCATCTTTATTAGTCTTGCTAGCAATCTATCAGTTTTGTTGATCTTTTCAAAAAACCACTTCCTGGATTCATTGATTTTTTGAAGGGTTTTTTATGTCTCTATCTCCCTCAGTTCTGCTCTGATCTTAGTTATTTCTTGCCTTCTGCTAGCTTTTGAATGTGTTTGCTCTTGCTTCTCTAGTTCTCTTAATTGTGATGTTAGGGTATCAATTTTAGATCTTTCCTGCTTTCTCTTGTGGGCATTTGGTGCTATAAATTTCCCTCTACACACTGCTTTAAATATGTCCCAGAGATTCTGGTATGTTTTGTCTTTGTTCTCATTGGTTTCAAAGAACATCTTTATTTCTGCCTTCATTTCATTATGTACCCAGTAGTCATTCAGGAGCAGGTTGTTTAGTTTCCATGTAGTTGAGTGGTTTTGAGTGAGTTTCTTAATCCTGAGTTCTAGTTTGATTGCACTGTGGTCTGAAAGACAGTTTGTTATAATTTCTGTTCTTTTATATTTGCTGAGGAGTGCTTTACTTCCAACTCTGTGATCAATTTTGGAATAAGTGCGATGTGGTGCTGAGAAGAATGTATATTCTGTTGATTTGGGGTGGAGAGTTCTGTAGATATCTGTTAGGTCCACTTGGTGCGGAGCTGAGTTCAATTCCTGGATATCCTTGTTAACTTTTTGTCTCGTTGATCTGTCTAATGTTGACAGTGGGGTGTTTAAAGTCTCCCATTATTATTGTGTGGGAGTCTTAAGTGTCTTTGTAGGTCTCTAAGGGCTTGCTTTATGAATCTGGGTGCTCCTGTATTGGGTGCATATATATTTAGGATAGTTAGCTCTTCTTGTTTAATTGATCCCTTTACCATGATGTAATGGCCTTCTTTGTCTCTTCTGATCTTTGTTGGTTTAAAGTCTGTTTTATCAGAGACTAGGATTGCAACCCCTGCTTTTTTTTGTTTTTCCATTTGCTTCGTAGATCTTCCTCCATCCCTTTATTTTGAGCCTATGTGTGTCTCTGCATGTGAGATGGGTCTCCTGAATACAGCACACTGATGGGTCTTGACTCTTTATCCAATTTTCCAGTCTGTATCTTTTAATTGGAGCATTTAGCCCATTTACATTTAAGGTTAATATTGTTATGTGTGAATTTGATCCTGTCATTATGATTTAGCTGGTTATTTTGCTTGTTACTTGATGCAGTTTCTTCCTAGCATCAATGGTCTTTACAATTTGGAATGTTTTTGCAGCAGGTGGTACTGGTTGTTCCTTTCCATGTTTAGTGCTTCCTTCAGGAGCTCTTGTAAGGCAGGCCTAGTGGTGACAAAATCTCTCAGCATTTGCTTGTCTGTAAAGGATTTTATTTGTCCTTCACTTATGAAGCTTAGTTTGGCTGGATATGAAATTCTGGGTTGAAAAGTCTTTTCTTTAAGAATGTTGAATATTGGCCCCCACTCTCTTCTGGCTTGTAGAGTTTCTGCCGAGAGATCAGCTGTTAGTCTGATGGGCTTCCCTTTGTGGGTAACCCAACCTTTCTCTCTGGCTGCCCTTAACATTTTTTCCTTCATTTCAACTTTGGTGAATCTGACAATTATCTGTCTTGGGGTTGGTCTTCTCTAGGAGTATCTTTGTGGCATTCTCTGTATTTCCTGAATTTGAATGTTGGCCTGCCTTGCTAGGTTGGGGAAGTTCTCCTGGATAAAATCCTGCAGAGTGTTTTCCAACTTGGTTCCATTCTCCCCTTCACTTTCAGGTACACCAATCAGACATAGATTTGGTCTTTTCACATAGTCCCATATTTCTTGTAGGCTTTGTTCATTTCTTTTTACTCCTTTTTCTCTAAACTTCTCTTCTCACTTCATTTCATTCATTTGATCTTCAATCACTGATACCCTTACTTCCACTTGATCAAATCAGTACTCAAGCTTGTGCATGCGTCACATAGTTGTTGTGCCATGGTTTTCATCTGCATCAGGTCATTTAAAGTCTTCTCTACACTGTTTATTCTAGTTAGCCATTCGTCGAATCTTTTTTCAAGGTTTTTAGCTTCTTTGCAATGGGTTTGAACGTCCTCCTTTAGCTTGGAGAAGTTTGTTATTATCGATCATCTGAAACCCTATTCTCTCAACTCGTCAAAGTCGTTCTCCGTCCAGCTTTTTTCCATTGCTGGCGAGGAGCTGTATTCCTTTGGAGGAGAAGAGGCATTCTGATTTTTAGAATTTTCAGCTTTACTGCTCTGGTTTCTCCCTATCTTTGTGGTTTTATCTACCTTTGGTCTTTGATGTTGGTGACGTACAGATGGAGTTTTTGTGTGGATGTCCTTTCTGTTTGTTTGTTTTCCTTCCAGCAGTCAGGACCCTCAGCTGCAGGTCTGTTGGAGTTTGCTGGAGGTCCACTCCAGATCCTGTTTGCCTGGTTATCACCAGCGGAGGAGGCTGCAGAACAGCAAATATTGCAGAATGACAAATATTGCTGTCTGATGCTTCCTGTGGAAGCTTCGTTCAGAGGGGCACCCAGCTGTATGAGGTGTCAGTCAGCCCCTACTGGAAGGTGTCTCCCAGTTAGGCTTCTTGGGGGTCAGGGACCCACTTGAGGTGGCAGTCTGTCCGTTCTCAGATCTCAGACTCCGTGCTGGGAGAACCACTACTCTCTTCAAAGCTGTCAGACAGGGACGTTTAAGTCTGCAGAAGTTTCTGCTGCCTTTTGTTCAGCTATGCCCTGCCCCCGGAGGTGGAGTCTACAGAGGCAGGCAGGCCTCTTTGAGCTGTGGTGGGCTCCACCCAGTTCGAGCTTCCCGGCTGCTTTGTTTACCTACTCAAGCCTCAGCAACGGCAGATGGCCCTCCCCGAGCCTCACTGCCGCTTTGCAGTTTGATCTCAGACTGCTGTGCTAGCAGTGAGCGAGGCTCTGTAGGCATGGGACCCTCTGAGCCAGGCGCGGGATATAATCTGGTGTGCCATTTGCTAAGACTGTTGGAAAAGTGCAGTATTAGGGATGGAGTGTCCCGATTTTCCAGGTACCGTCTGTCACAGCTTCCCTTGTCTAGGAAAGGGAATTCCCCGACCCCTTGCGCTTCCCAGGTGAGATGATGCCCCACCCTGCTCCATGGGCTGCACCCACTGTCCAACAAGCCCCAGTGAGATGAACCTGGTACCTCAGTTAGAAATGCAGAAATTCTGCATCGCACACACTGGGAGCTGCAGCATGGAGCTGTTCCTATTTGGCCATTTTGGAACCTCCAATCAAAGCATTTCTTTTAAGTTATCTTCTGGAACTCTTATAGTTTCATTTTTTGAAATCTTGAAGTCTTGATCCATCTGTTATTTATACTGAAAGTATGGACCCAACTTTATTCCCCACTGCATTGAGAGTTTGCTGTTTCCATATACTAAGATTATGAATTTGGCATTATTCCAGACTTTCTATTCTCCTCTGTTCATCTAACTATTTATGTGCCAGTTTTAATCGTTGTCTTTTTTTTTTTGAGACAGGGTCTCGCTCTGTTAGTGAAACTCTGTCAGTTGTGCAGTGGCATGATCATAGCTCATTGCAGACTTGAACTCCTGGGTTCAAGGGATCCTCTTGCCTCAGTCTTTCAAGTAGCTAATTTTACAGGCACATGGCACCACACCCAGCTTTGTCCCCCGTCCCCCCACTAGAGACAAGGTATTGCGGAGTTGCCTGGGGTTGTCTCAAACTCCTGGCCTGAAGTCATCCTGCCTTGGCTTCTCAAAGTGTTAAGATTATAGGCACAACCCACTGCACCCAGCTTAATCATTGAGTGTTTCTTGTGTTTTAACATGAGTCAGTTTAAAGCAATGTGTGTTTAAACAAATGTGAATAAAGATGTACTTGGTCTATAATCTTCTTGTACACACTACTTGGAGTACAAGTAATTGAAAAGACAAAAATCTCCTTCCTTGGCAACAGAAATAAGAGATGTAAGAGTAGTCAAAGCATCAATTATGAAGCACTAAAATAAGCAACAGGGAACTAACTGTATGGTTGAAAACTATTAAGGTTCAGGAAGGCAATGTGGATAGTTTCCCTAAAACTTCTTTGTATAATGTTAATGCATCATTCGTTCTTTCATTTTTTTAGAAAGTATTTACTATATTGTACCCTTTTTGGTATTATTGATGATTTCATTAGTTTTTAAAGATGAAATTGCTTATTGAAAGACGAGTCCATATATAAGATAAACACCACCATCCTGCCCAACTCCGCCCTCCCCCCCAGCAAATAAAAAAAGGTGGGATGCCTGTAATCCCAGCACTTCGGGGGCTGAGGTGGGTAGATCACTTGAGGTCAGGAGTTTGAGACCAACCTGGCCAACATGGTGAAACCCATCTCTACTAAAAATACAAATATTTGCCAGACATGGTGTGGCACATGCCTGTAATTCCAGCTACTCAGGAGGCCAAGGCAGGAGAATTGCTTGAACCTGGGAGGTGGAGGTTGCAGTGAGCACAGATTGTGCCACTGCAGCCTGGGCCACAGAGTGAGACTTCATCTAAAAAAAAAGAGAGACAAATATTATTTGAAAAAAAAATCAATTTTTTAAATCGTTTTTTAATCATTTCCCTGTTGCCCAGGCTGGAGTGTAGTGGTGTGATCTCGGCTCACTGCAACCTCTGCCTCACGGGTTCAAGTGATTCTTCTGCCTCAGCCTCCCGAGTAGCTGGGATTACAGGCATGTGCCACCACACCCGGCTAATTTTGTATTTTTAGTAGAGATGGGGTTTCTCCATGTTGGTCAGGCTAGTCTCGAACTCCCGACCTGAGGTGATCTGCCCGCCTCGGCCTCCCAAAGTGCTGGGATTACAAGCGTGAGCCACCGCGCCCGGACTTTTTTTTAATCTTAAAAAGTAAATCATATGCCCTCTCTCACCGCTCCTATTCAACATAGTGCTGGAAGTTCTGGCCAGAGCAATCAGGCAGGAGAAGGAAATAAAGGGTATTCAATTAGGAAAAGAGGAAGTCAAACTGTCCCTGTTTGCAGATGACATGATTGTATATCTAGAAAATCCCATTGTCTCAGCCCAAAATCTCTTTAAGCTGATTAGCAACTTCAGCAAAGTCTCAGGATACAAAATAAATGTACTAAAATCACAAGCATTCTTGTACACCAATCACAGACAAACAGAGAACCAAATCATGAGTGAACTCCCATTCACAATTGCTTCAAAGAGAATAAAATACCTAGGAATCCAACTTACAAGGGATGTGAAGGACCTCTTCAAGGAGAACTACAAACCACTGCTCAATGAAATAAAAGAGGATACAAACAAATGGAAGAACATTCCATGCTCATGGGTTGGAAGAATCAATATCGTGAAAATGGCCATACTGCCCAAGGTAATTTATAGATTCAATGCCATCCCCATCAAGCTACCAATGACTTTCTTCACAGAATTGGAAAAAACTACTTTAAAGTTCATATGGAACCAAAAAAGAGCCCGCATCGCCAAGTCAATCCTAAGCCAAAAGAACAAAGCTGGAGGCATCACGCTACCTGACTTCAAACTATACTACAAGGCTACAGTAACCAAAACAGCATGGTACTGGTACCACAACAGAGATATAGATCAATGGAACAGAACAGAGCCCTCAGAAATGATGCCGCATATCTACAACTATCTGATCTTTGACAAACCTGACAAAAAGAAGAAATGGGGAAAGGATTCCCTATTTAATAAAGGGTGCTGGGAAAACTGGCTAGCCATATGTAGAAAGCTGAAACTGGATCCCTTCCTTACACATTATACAAAAATTAATTCAAAATGGATTAAAGACTTAAATGTTAGACCTAAAACCATTAAAATCCTACAAGAAAACCTAGGCAATACCCTTCAGGACATAGGCGTGGGCAAGGACTTCATGTCTAAAACACCAAAAGCAATGGCAACAAAAGCCAAAATTGACAAATGGGATCTAATTAAACTAAAGAGCTTCTGCACAGCAAAAGAAACTACCATCAGAGTGAACAGGCAACCTACAGAATGGGAGAAAATTTTTGCAACCTACTCATCTGACAAAGGGCTAATATCCAGAATCTACAATGAACTCAAACAAATTTACAAGAAGAAAACAAACAACCCCATCAAAAGGTGGGCAAAGGACATGAACAGACACTTCTCAAAAGAAGACATTTATGCAGCCAAAAAAACACATGAAGAAATGCTCATCATCACTGGCCATCAGAGAAATGCAAATCGAAACCACAGTGAGATACCATCTCACACCAGTTAGAATGGCCATCATTAAAAAATCAGGAAACAACAGGTGCTGGAGAGGATGTGGAGAAATAGGAACACTTTTACACTGTTGATGGGACTGTAAACTAGTTCAACCATTGTGGAAGTCAGTGTGGCGATTCCTCAGGGATCTCGAACTAGAAATACCATTTGACCCAGCCATCCCATTACTGGGTATATACCCAAAGGACTATAAATCATGCTGCTATAAAGACACATGCACACGTATGTTTATTGCGGCACTATTCACAATAGCAAAGAGTTGGAACCAACCCAAATGTCCAACAACGATAGACTGGATTAAGAAAATGTGGCACATATACACCATGGAATACTATGCAGCCATAAAAAATGATGAGTTTGTGTCCTTTGTAGGGACATGGATGAAACTGGAAAACATCATTCTCAGTAAACTATCGCAAGGACAAAAAACCAAACACCGCATGTTCTCACTCATTGGTGGGAATTGAACAATGAGAACTCATGGACACAGGAAGGGGAACATCACATTCCCGGGACTGTTGTGGGGTGGGGGGAGGGGGGGAGGGACAGCATTAGGAGATATACCTAATGCTAAATGACGAGTTAATGGGTGCAGGAAATCAACATGGCACATGGATACATATGTAACAAACCTGCACATTGTGCACATGTACCCTAAAACCTAAAGTATAATAAAAAAAAAAAAGTAAATCATATAACACAGTATTTGGCATTGTTGGTGCTCAGTATTTGAGCAAATGAAAAAATTACATTTTCACTTTTTTCCCCACTGTATTAATGATCTTTTGAGTAGTTTATAACATATAACAATTAGAATTCTAGGAATTTAGATATGATCCAGACCTGAGATTCTCAGTGTGGTATTGTTGGACTCAATATAATAATGGTTGGCATAATTAGTATTTCAGCAACCTAATGGAAATAATACAGTTAGTCTTAGTAGATTGCTTCGCTTTGGATTAGAATTTTATTTGAATTCAGACCTCAAGATGTTCTGAATCTCAGGTTGGCAGTCTTTGAAAGATGATTTATTATTACTTAATAAATGCAGTCTGTCTGAAAGACAGATCCTTTAAGCATGGTATGCATAGAAGAAAAACAACATAAGGAGTCTTAAGTGTGAAAAGGTTGGAGAATGTCCAACGTCAGATGTTTTACGTACAGGAAAATTGAGGCTCAGTTGATTTTATAACGGGTCTAAAGACACTCTTAGTTAAAGGCAGTGAAGACTTGAACTCATGTCTTCTGACTCCAAGGTTTCTGCATTTGCCACTAGACAGCACCTTTATTCCTAGATATGTCATTTGCTGGTAATTAAAGGAAAAAAAGAGAATAGTGTTTTTAAGAAATTCCACTAAAATTAAGTATGCATTTTTTTGAAAGAATGTTTTGTATATCATGTACCAGCATCTTTTTTTTATAAAACATTTAAGATGTTTTATTACATGGAAAATGTTCAAACTATTATTTCAGATACCAGATTGATATTTGGGTGGATCATGTAAAAACACTAAATGGCTGAGAAACTATGTGAAATGTTTCTTTTAACTATTATTACATCAGCGACACAGCCATCTACATTACTTGATTTTTCTTAAAATTTAAAAAACTTTAGTAATAGTCAAATTTAAAAAACACTCAACAGGCTTTTTGGGTGATGTTATTCAAGTGTGTTCTTTTATTCCAAGCTTTCTGGTTTGTGTTAAGATGATTCATAGATTATTAGAGCTGAAAGAGATTTTCAAGTCCCTTAAGACTAATTCATTTTACAGATGAAGAAAACATGATAAGGAGAATATCTGCTGCCTCAACTCAAACCCAGATAGCTGGGCTCCAGTCTGGTGCATTTACCAATGTACTATTGTTGTTTTTACTTAATTACATTTTGTGTTAATACAGAACATTAGACTTCTTTTTTTTGCTTTACCACTAAAAAAATTAAATACAGTAAGTTCTTACTTAACATCATTGATAAGTTCTTGGAAACTACTACTTTAAGTGAAATGACATGTAACTAAATCAGTTTTACCCTAGGCTGATTGATATAAACAAGAGTTAAGTTTTTACAACATATTTGTGATTAGAGAAATATCACCAAACTTCTCAATAAAGACCCAAATTGTAATATTAAACATTGAAATAAATATGAGCTTACACGTACAATTAAGAAAGTTTAATAAAAACAAGGTAATTATTTACTCAATGTGTAGTGAATAAGTGAGTGATAGCAGCCATGGTGGTGGTGGGTTAAATCAAAGAATAAATGTTTGCAAAGTGAAAATTGTAAGCAGTACTTCCTACCACCACACAATTAAAAAACAAACAATGACAGATATGATGGGCTCACTGAACACTTTTGTACTGCATTGTTTATTGTTGTGCATTTGTATAATGTATTAGTCTGTTTTTGCAGTGCTATAAAGACATACCTGAGACTAATTCATAAAGAAAAGAGGTTTAATTGGATATTGGTTCTGCAGGCTGTTCAGGATTTTGCTTCTGGGAAGGCCTCATGAAGCTTACAGTCATGGCAGATGGCAAAGGGGAAGCAAGCACATCTTCACATGGCCAGCAGGAGACAGACAGCAAGCACGGGAGGTGCTACACACTTTCAAACGGGCAAATCTTGTGAAAACTCTATCAGGAGAACAGCAAGGGGGAAGTCCGCCCCCATGATTCAGTCACCTCCCACCAGGCCCCTCCTCCAACACTGGGACTCCAATTCCACATGAGATTTGGGTGCAGACACAGAGCCAAACCATATTATATGATTATCGTGCATTTTACAGATTTTAATTTTACATTCATTTATATTCATTCAGTCATTCATTTTCTAACCCACTTATTCCAGTTCAGGATTGAGGTTGGTCAGAGCCTATCCTAGCAGCTTAGGGAGCAAAGGCAAGAACCAACTCTGGACAGGATGTCATTCCATTCCAGGACACATGTGCGCATGCATGTGTGTGCACACACACGCACACGCGACATTCATACTGGGACAACTTAGACCTGCCAGCGAACCTAATATGCATATCTTTTAAATGTGGGATGAAACTGGAGGACCTGGAGAAAACCAATACAGATATGGGCAGAACATGAGAACTCCACATAAGACAGTGGCCCCAGGTGGGATTTGATTTTTTTCGCATCAATATTATAACAAAATGATGTTGAACAAAACAACATTATTTGAGGACCCACTGAGTATATTTTCTTTTTTTTTAACTTTCATTTTTTAAGTTCAGGGGTACACAGGCGGGTTTGTTATATAGGTAAACTGTGTCATGGGGGCTTGTTATACAGATTATTTCATCAGCCAGATATGAAGCCTAGTACCTGTTAGTTATTTTTCCTGATCCTCTACCTCCTTCCACCTTCCACCCTCCACCCTCTACCCTTCGTTAGGCTCCAGTGTGTGTTGTTCTCCTCTATGTCTTCATGTGTTCTCATAATGAAATATCTCTACTTATAAGTGAGAACATGCAGTATTTGATATCTGTTCCTGTGTTAGTTAAGGAAAATGGCCTCCAGCTCCATCCATGTCCCTGCAAAGGACATGATCTCATTCTTTTTTATGGCTGCATAGTATTCCATGCTGTATGTGTACCACATTTTCAACAAATGGTGCTGGGAAAACTAAATATCCCAGGTATCCAAAATATGCTGGCTCTGTCAGCACTCTAAGTGAAGCAAGACAAAAATTAGTCCCTTGGGAAGCCCTCCGAAAACCTAAAATGTTGGATGCACATTCCACCCACCTTTACCCCAAGGGAGAAGTTGCGATCTGGAATGCTCTCTCCTGGCACTAAGCTATGTGGCACTAAGCTATGCTGACTTAGGGGGGTGGTGTGGGTAAAGTGAAATTGTTCTTATATGTTTCAGTGTGGCCATTCTTGGCTTTGTGCTCATCTGGGGTAGTGCAACTTCTTAACTGGATTCTGGAATTCTCAAAAAGGTATTTTGGTCTGTATATCATTGTTAAATCAATGTATGAGTTAGGAATAAGGGCTGGGACTTCCTGTTCTACCATCTTGCTGGTGTCACCCAAGACTTCTTTTTTATTAAACTTTTTATTTTGATGGCCAGGCATGGTAGTTCACGCCTGTAATCCCAATGCTTTGGGAGGCTGAAGTGGGAGGCCAGGAGCTTAAGACCAGCCTGGGCAACATAGCAAGATCCTGATCTCTACAATAAATTTTAAAATAATTAATAAAAATTTTATTTTGAGAAAATTGTAGATGCACATGCATTTGTAAGAATTAATACAAAGAGATCCTGTGGACCCTTTGCCTTGTTTATCTCTGGTAACATCTTGCAGAACTATAGTACAATATCACAACTAAGGTATTAATATAAATATGATACAGAACAGTTCTGTCACCATAACAGTTCCTCATGTTGTGCTGTTATAGCCATACCCTCTCCACCACCCCCAGCCCTGGATTGAGTGGAAATTCTGGTCCCCATATGGTCTCTACTGACACCATAGTGAGGTGACCTTGTTCCCACTAGTTCTGATTCTCCTTTATTCTCTCATGACACCACTCCAGCACGGAGGGGAGGGGGCATCCTATTACTGCTAGGTGGGGGTAGAAGTTTAGTGTCCCTACATGATCTCCACTGACACCACGGGGCTAGGATGAAAGTCCAAGCTGCCTACTCAGTTTTTTCTGACACTACCACATCAGGGAAGTTGGGGAGAGTTGTTACAGCTTTGCAAGGGTGAAAGTCCCTCTCTGCCTTTGATACATAGATAAAAGTGGGAGAACAGGTTTTTTTGTGTGTATTTGGCTGGAGTAAGGTGTGTTTTGTCTAAATTTTCTTTCTTGCTAGGCTGCTTCTTTCCTGGTTCTAAAAAGTGAATTTGTTATTTTTACAAGAAAATTTAAAAATTGGATAAGTACTTTATATATATATATGTATGTATATTATTTTAAAAATACAGTTTTTGAGATGGGGTTTTGCTGTGTTGCCCAGGCTGGTCTTAAACTCCTGAGCTCAAGCAGCCCTTCTGCCTTAGCCTTCCAAAGTGCTGATTATAGGTTTGAGCCACTGCACCCAGCCCAGTACTTAATATTTACACAGTTCCAGTTAGTTGTTTTTATTAATAATATTGTGGATTCTTCTATAAGTTTCTGAATAATATATAATAGACTGAATAATAGACTAATTTGTAGTAAATTGTTAAATCATAATTAGATCATATAAGGAGAATTGTAAGAAAGTGTTTTGTGGGTTAAGTTCTTTCATCCTAAGGCTGTGCTTAAGTTTTTCTTTGTGTGAACCTAATATTTTAATTTACTTTCTTCCCACAAACAAAATTGTGAAAATGGCCAAGTGCATTATTTTTACATTTTTCCCAGTGGGTGGTTTTACAATGAGAAAATCTCAGTCTCTCTCTCTCTATCTTTTTTAAAGAGACAGTGTGTCCAAGCTGGAGTGCTGAGATGCCATTATAGCTCACTGCAGCCTTGAACTCCTCTGCTCAAGGGATCCTCCTACCTCAGCCTCCTGAGTAGCTGGGACTACAGGTGCATGCCACCATGCCCAGCTAAAGTTTTAATTTTTTGTGGAGACAGCACCTTGCTGTATAGCCTAGGCTGGTTTTGAACTTGTGGCCTCAAGTGATCCTCCTGCCTTGGCCTCCCAAAGTGTTGGGATCACAGGTGTGAGCCACTGCACTGACCTCCATCTTTTCTTTTACTATGAGAGGGGAGACTGAGATTCATTGAGCCTAGAAAATAGGTCTGAAATGAAGAAATGAAGTTCAGTATCTTGACAGTTTCTTGTCTCTATCATGGTGTTAGAATATTTCAAGAATCTAAATGCCCAGAACTTCTTAAATGTATAGATATAAGAGCAGTAGTTCTTGGTTTGTTATTTGTTTTACTACTGAAAGGTAGTTATACTTGCTGACTGTAGCCAGATGCCTGGATACTGGCCCCAACACCTGCCACTTACTGGCTGTGACTTTAAGCCAGTAATATCACCTGTGTCTTAGGGCCTTCAAGTGTAAAATTGGGATATTCATAGTCCCTACTTCTTGGGGGTCATTGTGAGGATTACTAAACTAATATATGCAAAACATTTGGAACAAGCCTGATATCTAGTAAGGACTCTATGAGTTTTAGCCAGAATTATTATTGTTATTGTATTGTATTATTACTGTATTGTGAGCTGTTTGCAGGTATTGACTAGGAAGCAATAGGAATCCTGGCAGAGGAGTATTGTGGTGCAGTGTTTGGAAGCTGCTGTGGTAGACATTTCAGTATGTGTTTCTTCCTGCTGAGAGATCAGGTCACTTTTGTCATATGTCAGACTTATATAATCCATTTTTTGGTGTTTTTCTGTTGTAGAGAAATCATAACTAATGGAGTTTTTCTGAGAAGAAACGTAACCAAGAAGAACGGTCTTTATTTTATGAGCAACATTTTAACCCCACTTAAATAAACTAAAAATTGAAGATGACTCATTATCCTCACAAGGTGCTCTCAAACATAATTTTCACAGCAACTATTTTGTCTTACTTGATAGAAATAGTCACAGTTTTGTCTTTATTGAAAAGCTGAGCCTTGAAAAAAGTTTCCTCTAAATAAGCCAACTAAGTGAAATCTTCCTTATTATTAAGATGAGTGGTGAATGCGCTTCTGGGGAATTCCGGAACTCCCCAATCACTTCCCTGCACCACACTGACTGAGTCATATACAATGTGCACTGCCCTTGTTGTGAAGTCACCTATTTCAAACTATTTAGGGACCCTTGCATCACTATTAATAACCTCTGTGCCAGACTGTTCTTTGATTTGCATGACTCATTTTGGGCTCCAGAATCTTCTTGTTAAAGAAAATTTCTGGCAAAAGTATGTTACTGCATTTGTGTAAGGTTTAAAAAAAAAAGATGAATGATGAATTTATTCACCATACCCAGGTTCATATTCTTTGTTATTACATACTTTCCATTTTCCTGTTTTAAAGAAAAAATAGCAGCCAGTCCCGAATTTGAAAACTCACTCGCACTTTTATTTGACTAAGGTACAAGCTTTCCAAAGGCATTTCCCAGTTCATCATCAATTGATCTTTAAAACATTTTTGAAAAACCTTTATCGCTGTTATTTCTGTTCATTTTTGGTGTTTTGAGGAATATGTATTATTTACTATTTTGTATTCCTCCTTCTTCCTCTTCGAGGTGCCCTGGATGCTGTGTCATGACCTGGGATTCTGCCTTTTTGGGGGCAAGACTGGACTAAGCGCATTTTCTTGTTGGTACTGTGTTCACCAAAAGGCAAACATCTTCCTGAAAAGTTGTCAGTAATTTTATTCGTAAACATTCACCAAATTAAGAACCCTTCACATACATCATTATGTTAAATGTAGCAAAAAAAAAGGGCCAATAAAATGCACAAATTAATAAAATCAGTGCTTCCTTTCAACTCTAAGGGTAAGAGCAAGGTTAATTTTCACCACTGTTCAGCTTATGCTTTTTGAGCACATTAAAATACATCATTTTGGCCAGGCGCGGTGGCTCACGCCTGTAATCCCAGCACTTTGGGAGGCCGAGGTGGGCGGACCACGAGGTCAGGAGATCGAGAACATCCTGGCTAACACAGTGAAACCCCATCTCTACTAAAAATATAAAAAATTAGGTGGGCGTGGTGGCGGGTGCCTGTAGTCCCAGCTACTCGGGAGGCTGAGGCAGGAGAATGGTGTGAACCTAGGAGGCGGAGCTTGCAGTGAGCCGAGATGGCGCTACTGCACTCCAGCCTGGGGGACAGAGCGAGACTCTGTCTCAAAAAGAAAAAAGAAAAAAAAAAATCTGTTCAGTAATGACTCTTTTTTTGTGTGTCTCTTTTTCGTTTCCAAGGTGATTCTGAAAATGATCTTAAGAAGAAACCTCTAACAAATTATTTACCTATTTTTTTATTTTTTCATTGTTTTGCTCTTAGCCAACATTTTCTCTTTTTAGTTTTCCACAAGAGTTTATTTTAAATTTTGCATTGTTGATTTTTGATTTCATAAGTAGTATATATTTGGCTTAAAAATTAGGCAGAACTAAGGGTCTGAGGGCCTCAGCTGGAAGACCAGATTTGCAGTGAGCTGTGTGTAAAAGAAGAGGTGGAGTCACATACAAATACTACCTGTTCGATTTGATCCCAACAACAGGGCAGCAGGAAGGGGGATTTCTGTAGCTCACATCAGTCTAGTAGCTAAAGATCATGCCAAGGATACATTCCACCTGTCCTTGACCTTCAGGGACATGACCATGGTGGTCCAGTAGGCTCCCTTGGGTCACATGTACTCTTACCTAATATGTGGCCTCAGGCTACCCTGGGAGAGAACAAGGTCCCGGCTGTGAGGCCCACACTGCCATCAGGATCTCCCTTGCTTTCATGTAGCTAAAAGTCAAGCACCCAGATCCTGGGGAGCCAGGACCTGTGCATTAGGCAAAGGCCGTGAGCAAAGTTGTCAAGGAGCAGGCATTGCCAGTGCCAGCCCTGCTTATCCTCAGAGTTATATCTAGGACTGGTGCTGCCGCCAGTCCTTCCCACTTTGGTGTCCCTGGCACCGCCCTGTTCTGGGGTCTCTATATTGAGGGAGAGGCCCAGAGCAGCATAAAACAGTGCTTTCAAAAAAACTTTTAAAAGTATAATAATGATAGACTCACAAGAAGTTGTAAGAATGGTACAAAGAGGTTGCATGTACCCGTCACTCAGCTTCTTCCAGTGGTGATGTCTTATATAACTATAGTACATTTTCAAAACCAGGAAATTGTCATAATACAATGAACTAGACTACAGACCTTACTTGGAGCCTACCAGTTCTCATATAAATGATTTTTAAAAATCATTAAAGGTGGATAATCATGCTGTTGTTCATAATTTTCTCACATTTCCCGTTTTGAACCAGAAGCCCCTGTTTCTAGTTCTTAAGAATTTTTAATTATAATTTTTTATGTGAAAAACTCACTGTAGCAAAGTGGGCCTGAGTATTATTGGATATTTGGGTATCTATAAACAAATTTATAGTCTAACATTATTGAGGCATAAATTCAAGCTGGCAATGGAAACAAAGTTTTTTTTTCAAAGCTTTGCTGTGAAAAATGAAATTATTTTGTTCTGAAATAGCTATGCCCATTCCAAGGACTTCCAGAGAAACTGGGAGTTCCAGTGGAGTGGCATTAACCATTTGGATCAGTGGCATTATCTTTCTTGCTGCCTTGGCTTGCCGTGTTTTAATACCTCTGATACCACTTGCTACTCATAAACACTTATCTTCTTTAACATCTCTGAAAGAATCATGACATGAGTGATCATTGAAAGACAAGGTTCTCCAGAGTTCGCTTATAAAACCTTTTAAGAGCTCTCCAATTCAAAACTCCCTCTTCACCTCTTCAGTAAGAACTGGAGCTCCATAAAGATGCTCCAGGAAGATTTGTGTGCCAGAGAATTCATATACCGATCGGAAAGAAGCACAGATCTACTGAGCAAAAACGTGTCGAATGGGTACAGTAGGCTGGCGTTAAGTTATCACAGTCCCTGGCAACTTTAGACCTTTAACATCATGTATAAACTCTGTATACTTCAGTGAGATTTTGGTGAGCTCATCTCTGGAACATCTGGGGACAACCATCATGACATGGGTCATCCTTGGAGCCAATCGGGCAAACCCCGGGCATTTACTTACTGGATTAAGCCTTAGGGGTTTGGAGCTGGCGGGATGTTGCATTTAGTTTCCTACCTGTTCTTTTAGGAGGCTATTTAATGTAATGGTTAAGTATTCAAACTCTAGAGACAGACTGCCTGGAGTCAAATTCTAGCATTGCTGCTTATTATCCATATGACCTTGGGAGAGTTTCATATCTTCTCCATGCTTCAGTTTTTTTCATCTCTAATATAGGAAAATAATAATGCCCATTTCATATGGTTGTTATGGGAATTAAATGAGAAGTAAAGTACTAGAACAGTGCCCATGTTGTATCTGCATTGTAACTGTGTACTGTGGTTATAGACTGTACCAAGATGGGAGCATCAAAGGCAAAATCAGGGACAAAAGATAGATGATGGCAGAATGGGTTCAGGACCTCTTCAGATAAAGGGTGAATGAATATAATGAATGTTACAAGCCTGAGCGAGGGAAGTGTAGTGGTTGAAGTCCATAAGCAAAATTGAGGTCAAGGAAGGCACAGACCTAAAGTAGCTACATGAGAAAAAGTTTATCCTGAACAGTAACCAAACAAAAATAAATTAACAATGAATTATTGTAGAGTGGCAGTGATTATTTAGGGTAACTGAAACCTGTTGTGGGAGAAGTGTGGGCAAACAGTCACATCCTACTAATAGAAGTATGAACTGGGGTAGTTTTTTGGGAGAAACCTAATTAGCAAAATAAGGTCCTTAAATATGCATACCCTAAATTACTCTTTGATTCTACTTTTAGATCTTTATACTATTGAAAAGCGACTTAAATTTACAACAGGAAGATCCTAAGTGAATTAAGACCCATCCAAACACTGTTACTGATGTTCAAGTTAAAAGTCATTCAGTTCTTGACCACATAAATCTATGTCTTTATGCTATTTCTATGACTAGTCTGTTAGTTGAACTCTGCAGAAAGTGATCTTTATTTGTGAAGAAAAGTCCACTCAGGCTTTACTGTAGAATAAGAGAGCCTGAACTCCACGTTTTTATGCTGTGAGGTAATGCCTCTCTTGAGTGTGGAGAGCATTTTTGTTGCTTTATAATATTGCTATTGGCAAACCCATTAGTCCTGTATAATAACAATACTGAAGTAATGCTGTTAAGTTTCTTGATTTTTTAAATTGAGTATAGAAATTAGAGTTATAACATTTAAGTTATTCTTTAAACTAAAATATATATAATGTTTATGCAGATAGTAAAAAACAAAAATCAGTAATATGACACTCCATTTATCAAATTGGCAAATTTTTTTTACAACTTTATTGAGGTATAATTGAAGTATAATAAACTGCATATAATGTCTACAGTTTAATCAGTCTTGACATTTTCATCTCCCCAAAAGATTTCTCATGCCCTTTTGCAACCTATCACTCCCATCAGCTCCGCTCCCCAGACAACCACTGACCTGCTTTCTGTTACTGTTGATACCTGGCAAAGATTTTTTTTTTTTTTTTTTGAGACAGAGTTGCCTGGGCTGGAGTGCAGTGGCGCGATCTTGGCTCACTGGAACCTCCACCTCCCAGGTTCAAGCGATTCTCCTGCCTCAGCCTCCCAAGTAGCTGGGATTTCAGGCGCCTGCCACTAAGTCCAGCTAATTTTTTGTATTTTTAGTAGAGACGGGGGTTTCAACATGTTGGCCAGGCTGGTCTCGAACTCCTGACCTCGTGATTTGCCAGCTTCGGCCTCCCAAAGTGCTGGGATTACAGGCACGAGCCACAGCGCCCAGCCTTAAGATTTTTTAATAGTAATTTCCAATACCAAAATAGGAAACAAGGTACTTTCATATATCTCTGTGGGCATCTGATATTGGTACAACTTCTTTGGACGGCAATTTGTTAAGTGTCAAAAACCCTAAAATATCCTTTCAACTAGCAATTCCGCTTCTAACTTGAGGAAGTAAATTTTCATGTGAATAAGGATTGAGTTACAAGAATGTTCATCATTGTGTTTATAATTGCAGAAAACTGGAGATAAATTAGATATCTGATAATATGGAATTGTTTAAAGAAACAGTTCATATAATGAAATTTTATACTTGTAGTATTAGTTGTAGAAATATATTGTTTTATAAACAATGACAGGATCATATGGTATTCCTATGTATTTAACTTGTTTTTTCAAGTAAACAACAACTAAAAAGTGCATAGATAAAACAGGATTAAAAACATATCTTTAAAGCAAAATGTTGAAAGTAATGTCCTCTGGCCGATGAGATTTATCTTAACTTTTTCCAGTACATAATGTTTTCTTGTAAAAAATTTATTGAAATTTTTTCCTGATTATAAAAAAACTAACACATGTTAATAATGTAGAGAATTTGAAAGTTAACATAAAGGAATAAAGAAAATACATAAAATAGGATCGATATACAGTCATTCCTTGATATCTGTGAAGAATTGGTTTCAGGACACCTTATAGATACCAAAATCCACAGATGCTCAAGTCCTTGATAGAAAATGGCAATGGCATCATATTTGCATATAACCTATGCACATATTCTAGTATACTTAAATCTTCTCCAGATTACACAATATCAAATATGATATAAATGCTATGTAAATAGTTATTAGTTTTAAAATTTGTGTTTTTTATTGTTGCATTATTTTTTATTGTGTGTGGGGTTTTCTGTTGTTGTTTTTGTTGTTGTTGTTTCTCTTTGCAAATATTTTCTATCCACAGTTGGTTGAATCCAGGGATATGGGACTCATGCATGTGGAGGACTGTCTGTATTATTTTAAGCTATTTAAAGGTTTTTTTAAAAAAACTTACAAAGTCTTTTATACTTAATGGCATCAGGATAAAGTTCCCCGGACCTTGGCCCCTGCGTGCCACCACCTGCATTTGCAATTCTGACTCTCTGTATGCTCTTGTGATAAGGCATGGCCTGAGGTTTCCTAGAACACAAACTCTCCAGGTCCCTGCCCTTGCTCCTGCTGGCCATCTGCTCTCAGTCCTCTTCCTCCTTGACTGTGTTCTCCTCATCCTTTGAAATTTACTGTCATCGTCGTCTCCACCAAGCCTTCCCTGAGCTTTTAGCACTTCTCCTTTCCCATTCCCACTGCTCTCTACACCTGTCTCTAGTGAGACCCCTATCACATTGTATTATCCATTTTCATTCCTCTCCTGATAGACTGAGCATAACTTGAGGTCGGGACAGTATTGGTTGGTGCGATGCCTGAAGCTTAACTAGCACAATAGCAGTTGGAGCTTAAGTAAGAGAGTATGTGCATGCGTGTAACGAACAATAGAAATAAAGATGTGTTGGGATCAAACAGCCTGGAGTACTGGATATATCTGTGTGACTGGAGCATGGGATCTTCATGAAATATTTAGTAGATGAAGATAGAGAGATAAGTAGGAGCCAGATTATTAAGGGCTTCCTAGGTTATCCTAAGGAGTTTGGGTTCTGTAGTGTAACTGATAAACTGGTGAAAGACCTTTAAGTAAGAGAATGTTCTAGCCTTGGCAAGATAGTAGAATAGGAAGCCCTGGAACACAGCAATTCAACAATAATTTATAGGCAAGTTTTTGTTGTGAGAAATCCAGAAACCAGTTAAGAGGCTCCTGTATGCCAGGTGAGCATGAAACCAGCCAGATCTTAATTGGCAGGGAAATTCAAGATACCCTCATGCCGTAATCCCTACCCACAGTGCAGTGCCATACAATCAGGACAACCACCTTCCACCCCCAGCTTCTTTCTGCCTAGGAAGGGAAAGATGTATACCACGCATCCAATGCCTTAGCTTTTCTGGGGCTACCCAGAGGACTGGCTTCTGTCTGGCCGGTCTCAGAGTGCTGACAGAACATGGCATATTTTAGCAACCCCGGGGCCAATGAAGACAGAGGTGGCTGGTGGTGGTGGTCACTGTAACCATCCCTTGCTCAGCCCAGCACAAAGCTAACTGTTGAAAAGCTCCAGCTTTCAGCTTTTTCCTGGAGAGGCAAAGAGGTGCACCATGTATCCAATGACCCAACTTATCTGGGAGTTGCCTGAAGAATTGGCTTCAGCCTTGCTTGTCTCAGAGCTCTGATGGGACTGAGACAAGCAAGGGACTGATGCCTGGGGACTGCCAAGAACAAAGAAAGTGGATTAGACTAGCATAAAAGTTTGAGAGGCCTCCAGAATCTCTATCCAGGCTGATTGGTTAGGATCTTCTCCAGTATGAGGCCAGTTTATGAATACTAGGAGAAGTGGTTGTCTTATGTAATGTGCGGACACAAACACAGAGAATCAAGGAAAAATGAAGAAACAGGAAAACATTTTCTAAATAAAAGAATGAGATAAAGCTCCAGAAACTGACCATAATGAAATGGAGATATGTGATTTACCTGACAGAGAATTCAAAGTAATCCTTATAAACATTCTCACTGAGGTCTGGTGAACAATACATGAAAAAAAGTGAGAATTTCAACAAAAAGAAAACTTTAAAAAGTACCAAGCAGAAAGCATGGAGCTAAAAAATACAATAAATTGAAAAAGTTACCAGAGGGATTCAGTAGCAGACAATGTCAAGCAGAAGAAAAGATCATCAATCTCAAAAACAGGTCATTGGAAATGACTGAGTCAGAGGAGAGTTGGGCCAGCCTCCAGCATTTCCCAAAGTGTTAGCTGTTTTATTCATGCTATGTTAAAGGCTTGGACAAAAAGTAAACTTGGGAATCCTGAGTTAAACCAAGTTGAATAGATTTTT
Source organism: Nomascus leucogenys (assembly GCF_006542625.1). NCBI lineage: Eukaryota > Metazoa > Chordata > Mammalia > Primates > Hylobatidae > Nomascus > Nomascus leucogenys. The sequence continues at coordinate 33,999,817 of NC_044396.1, forward strand.
GTTCTTTGAGTTTTCTGATTCTTCACTATGCTAATGTGCATTTTTAATTTCACAAAAAGCATTTGTATTATGTAATTTGCATTATTTTCAGTTTTTATTTATGGAACCATTTTATTTGGGGACCATGTTATAGAACACATTTTGGGAAATGGACACTGAGAATACTAGCAGCAGAGAAACATTGGAAGCTTGAATCAGAAGGTTAGCATCAGGAGAGGAAGGAGCAAGAACAGGGAATTAAGTTGTGTCTCTCAGAGCACATTCTTTATGAGTGGTGACTTACCAATAATTTTAAAAGATAATATCATTTGAGAGTTATTGATACGTGATCAAAAGATAGTAGAATAAGCAATTTAAAGTGTGGTTTGAAACTTCTCTGAGACAAATGATAGTCAAAGGAAAGTGCTTCTCTAATATGGTTTAAGCTGCTCCATCAACGAACCTGTCCATGGCCTGGCTTGAATTAATGCACTAGATAATCCCTACAATGGTCATATTCTTGAGATGTTTGAGCAACACGATAACTACTTGCTTATGAGTAAATCAGAGATGGTTGCCAGGAGTCTAGGTTGGGTCATGAGCAGCCACATGGTAGTATGAGCAAAGCAAGTTAGAGACAGTGCGAGTTTTGAGATGATACCCATTTGCTTTTTTATGTGTTCGTGAGTTAGAGTTGTCTGTGGGGCATCCTTGTGGAGGTGAGAGGATCACCAGGCTGTTGAATACATGCATTTGTACCTCCAAAGAAATTTGGACTGATTCAGCCTTTATTTTACCTGATGTGCCTCAATTGCTGTATGTGTTGGGGTTTCATGCCTCTTTTATGAGATATAAAATGTTAAATTGCAGGGTGAAGACACTGCACATTCCCGATTTTCTGCCCCATTATACTTCCACACGTCAGTTTCCCTTGTCCCTTTATAGCTTCGCTACTACACACAAGTCCCATTGAAACCGCTTTTTTTGGATGTTTTTTGAACCTCTAATTTTAGGAAAATTGAAACAGACATTCACCTTTCAATAGAAGCTGCAATTGCCTCTACAGTATGACAAAGATACTTGTTTGGCGGTGTTTCTCATTTCTTTGTTACTACACCAAGTAAAGCCATTGAGTTAATAATGCTATAACATGTTTCTATTTCAGTTATTTTAAGTATAATAACAGTGTTCTTCATTTTATTTATAGCTCCAAAAGGAATTCTTCATTTGTCTCCTGATGTTTATCAAGAGATGGAAGCCAGCCGCCACAAAGTAATCTCTGGCACTACCCTAGGCTATTTGTCACCCAAAGATATGAACCAACCTTCAAGCTCTTTCTTCAGTATATCTGCCACATCGAATAGTTCAGCTACAATTGCCAGGGAACTCCTTATGAATGGAACATCTTCTACAGCTGAAGCCATAGGTTTAAAAGGAAGTTCTCCTACTCCCCCTTGTTCTCCAGTACCACCTTCAAAACAACTGGAATATTTAGCAAGGATTCAAGGCTTTCAGGTATGAATTAAAAGCAAAAACAAAAAACAAAACAATTCATTAGCCTCAGATTCTTCATCTGTATCCATCACAAGGCTCATTCTTGCCTGCTAGTATGGCCTACATGCCACTTACATTTTAAGTTATTTAGGAACACAAAGGACAGACAAAAAAGCCCTATGCACATGCCTTATTTTCTCTTATTTTTGATCTATCTAGTAATTCTTTTGCTGCCTGTCTCTTCTCCATTTTCCTTCTTCTTTTTTAAGCATTTTTCATACTCTTCACTGTCTTCCATTTGGTCTTGATTAGGTGCATCTATCTCTTTACTCTGTCTTCCACAAACAAAAATTCTGCCTTCAGACATTTGGTGTTAGTATTTCACACTCAGTTCTCCCTTTCTTTACATAAGGATTGAGTTTCTTTTTATGATGATTTTACCTTTATAGCAATTTTGAATTTTGCATTCTGTTGCTAGTATTGATTCAGGTACACCATTAAGATACAACATTCTGGAAGTCTGTTACCTTAGGAGTTAATTAAACATGATATTTGAAGAATAATGAAATGCTTTATAGTTGTTTGAGGCATAACAATGTGTATTTGTTTTACTGGATCATGTTTTGAACTGACTAGGGAGGGTAGCACCTGCCTCAGATAGTACCAACAATTCTATTTCACTTGGGTAGTCTAAAACTAGCTTATAGTTTAACTTAACTTGTTGTGTATGTGAATTTAGGGATGGAAACTTTTTTTCCCCTATTTATTCTTTGTTTCCTTTTGGGAAAAAACCCCACAAAAATCAGCACTCCTTTATGGATACATTGGAGCTTTTAAAAGATTTGTCAACTCTAGGAAGGGGAAATATCTGTGTCTTGACTTCTTAGTTGCCTTGAAAATCATGTACTGAACTGTAACTGCTAACTTGACTGGATGAACTACAGTTTGCTTGTGTGTAGAGAGTGTATTGCTTCCTCAGATTTCACTGTTTTCATCTCCTTTTCCATCTTAGTCTTTATTCCTTAAGACCAAAAACTGTAATATCCTTTAGAAATGCTCTAGAAGATCTGTATTGTGTAGAATGATCATGTATTTATAAAAATTTTACAAGTTTAGATTATAAAATGAAAAAGAAGGTCATGTGTTTTGGGGGGTATTTTGCATGTTCGGATATTTTTTTTCCCTTCACCGAACCCTTCTGATTCTTTCAAACTATTGCCAGGTAGTTGTTAGTGTTTTTAATTGGACTCTTAATATGAACTTAAAGAAGTTGTTACCAGTTATTGGCTCTGTCATCTGAAATTTTAACCACTTAATTTAAAGTTATAATTTTAGAATTTGTTTTTGTTGTTTTACCTTAAGAAACACAATAAATCACTGTTTAAAAAAAGATCTCGATTTATATAAAGTACTGGAAAAAAGCTAAGTAATTTTTAGTTCTATCTATAATCTCCGTAGGATGAATTAGAAATAAATTGTGATGAAAAGAAATTCACTGCTTATTTATGAATCTAGTCATTTAGAAATGTCTGAGAGTAACACTGCATTCTTATAGAAACAAAGCAGAAATTGCATTCAAGCTCTGAATTGATTTTTTGCTTGGAGCTGTTGTTACAGTAGATGTAATTTTGCTACCAGAATGTCTTAATTTTTTAAATTTGTTTTTATTTCTAAGCTCTTGGCAATGACAGTAATTATGATTTTAACATATTTTCACTGTAGTCAACACATAGAGTCTGCTTCCCTCATTATTGCATTGCTAAGGCCTTTTTAAAAAGCTTATGCTTACATAATATACTCTTTTTTATGGACACGTTATACGTTTCCAAATCTGTGTATTGTGATTTTTACATACTAATGAATATAAACAGGTGATTTTAAAATATTACTGTGCTTCTTTGGTTGAATGAGCTGGTATTGATGTAAAATACTCTGTCACTGATGGACCACTACCTGCAGCTAAGCAGTGAGCAGAATCTCTGGGAAATGGCTTAGTCCGGCCACATGTATAGCCCATCTTCATAATGTCGCAGCAGAAGGTTCTTTGTGGTTAAAAGTCTTAAAGACTATTTCTTTATAGGTAACCCTCTCAGGTATATTTACCTGGTAGAAAAACATGTAGATTGTTTCTATTACTTAAATGTTTTAATTGGACTGTAGTTTAGAAATTATAGGACCAGCTTGTTACAGATTATACACTATTCTGTTACTTTTATTTCTGAAACTTAAAAACAATAAATTCTTTTTCTGTGTTTCTAGGTTAGAACTTTTTTATTTTATTGCACTCTGAACAGATACTATTGCTTATTGAATATTGTGTAAACCCTTCTTTGGCTTTCCTTGCCCATTGCAATTTGATTTAAGCCTACTAGAGCCATTGTATGTGACAGCTATATTGTATTACAAAGTAAAAATATATGAGTGTATTGAAAACAAAGTTGTTTTAACTTTTAATTTTGTTTCATCACCCAGTCTTTAATTTGAATTTATAAATTACAAAAATCTACTTTGATCAACTGAATGTAGGTATCCAAGCTCAAATTCTTTTAAACCTACAAAATAGGTAAAATTATTATACAATTAAAGTTATTAATAAAACTGACTTAAGAGAGCAGAATGTGACCGAACACTTGCACATTCTCAGCAGTTCTTTTATTCTTGTTTGGTCTCACCTAAAGTTTTTATCGTATTTTCGAATGGAACCTTTTGGATCTCTGTCAGAAGTGAATGTTTATTTCTTTCAAGTTTTATCAAGTATTAATACATTTTATTCATATTCTTTTAAATGTTTTATTCAGTAGTTCTGTGAACTTCAGACTTTGTTGTTCAGCCTAATCGTATGCTTCTGTAACTTCTACACATTTTATAAGAACTCATTCAAAGTTGTAGTCCTACCATAGTGTTTCAGGGTTCCTTGTTGTGTACTCTTTTATTATAATGGCAAAATGTTTCAAAATCATTCAGCTTTTTAAAGAAACTTATTATGCAAAAGACACTCTTGAAATGCTGTGCATTTGAACTGAAGTGAAAGAATTTGTTTCATGTTGTACTTTGCATTATTTTAAGTTTTCACATCTTTAATATGCTTTTCTATGCTAATTATATTAGAAATCTATAAATATAAGTGGTTTCTTTGTTTAAACCAGTCATTAAAAATTAGGTTGAAAATGAAAGTGGATTATTTTAGCAAATCATCCCTTCTAGATGGATTTCATTTCAGTTTGCCATTCTGTGCCTCTCCTGTGAGCATCATCCACTGAAACAGTGTTGTTTGTGAAACCTTCCGAGTATAGTATAACAAACTAGGTTTTTTTCCTCACATAAATAATATAAAGAAACAATTGGTGTTTTAGTTAAACTATAATTAGTTTATTGTCCAAAATCAGGGAGTGTTTTATGGAGGGGCATTTCATTACTGTATCATAATCATGCCATTTCCAGCAAGATGAGACTGTCCACTTAAATTAAAATCTTCCTTTTCAAATATAATTCACGCTTAATACATTTCAACTCATATGCCTCCTTTTGTGGAGTTTAATATGATGATAGCAGGTTTTTATAGCTACAGGCTTCTTTTAAGTATTTATTTTTTAACAATATGACTTTAGTGTGGATTACATTGGGATGGGGCTGGTGGAAGTGGGGGGTGGTGGCTGGTCTCCCTGATAATCTGAGAATCAACCTTTCTCCTATTTATTCTTATCTCTCCTATACCTCTTGTTTTCCAATCCATATAGTTATCATCAAGGTGGCTATCTGAAGCAGCTTTTTTCTTTTAGAATAAGGTATTCATTTTTGTTAGGAGATCGATACAAGTACAATTTTGTAAATTTCTCTTAGGAGAATATGGAGAAAGAAATAATGCATGTACATACACACCCACACTTAGGAATATAGTTGTCTCTTGGTATCTGCAGGAAGGATTGGTTCTAGGACCCCCAAAGATACCAAAGTTCATAGACACTCAAGTCCCTTATATGAAATGTTGTAGTATTTACGTATAACCTACACACATCCTCCCTTATACTTTAAATCATGTCTAGATGCCCTATAATACCTAATATAATGTAAATGCTGTATAAATAATGGTTATACCGTATTGCTTTTTTGTGTTTTTTTTATTTTTTTTTAATTTTTTTGATATTTGGATTCATAGCCCATGGATATGGAGGGCCCAGCTGTGTGTTTTCCCTCATTTTTAATTTGTCATTGAAACATAACTTACTGTATTGCCTCTGAGACCAAATGTTCATGTAGGCTATTAAAAAATGTATAAAACCATAACAAATTACTTAGACTACAATGAGCAAAACACATTCGTGGGTTTGGTCAGCAGATGCTGTTCTGATTTGCCATTAAAATCTTAAAAATTCTTAAAAAGCCCTCTTGAATTTGACCTCTACTACCTTCCAAGGACCCTGGAAAGACTTTATGTGTTAGAACTCTCCTGAAGGCTTGGTCTTCCTTTAGTGACATTAACACTCAGGTTTGTTATTCCAGTGGGCAGCCCCAGTTCATGCAAACTGACCTGTTGTGTCTGGTGTCCTTAGACTTTGATATGCAGGCCAAAGTCCAAGGGATATGCAAACATAACACACACCTGTACTTCCATAAAAACCGGCAGAATTGTAGATCAACTCATTTTACTGAAATTTTAAACCCTGTAAAAAAAAAATACAATGTTTGAAGAAAGAAATCCTGGTGCATATAAAAACTACAATGAGTAACAGTAATACAGGTAAGGATCAAGCAGGCCTTGAGCAAAACAGTCCATTATTACTGCATAAACTATTTGGGTCTAATCACCCACCCTATGTCGCTGTGATACTCATTTTGAGCCTTTATGCACCAGCACATACATAGTAAGACACACAAGATACTTCAACAAAATCTAAGTAATATACAAACACCGTAAGAGCTTTTCCAACCAAAGAAACTTTAATGTAGATCTGAAATGAGCCATCATGATGCAGAAAAAGATGATTATCATTTCGTGTCCTTCCCAAGTAGAACTATCTGATAATCTTTTCTGTTTGTATCAGAAGAGATTTCAACTCAACATGAAAATTATACTACTTGGAATTATTTGAAAAATCAAGTATTTGAAGGAAAAAATTGTTTTTCATCTAAAGATGCATTACATTTCCTTTTGCTAGAAAAGATTGACGATGATGTAATTTTTCCTGACATATAATTAATTATAGTACTCTTCAGGTGGATGGCAGCTGTATACCTATACTCATTCCAAGTCATGTTGAAGTGACTCCAGCATTTCCCTTTCTCCAGCATCCAGCTATATCTAAGGAGATTTTTTTTTCCCCCACAAATGACAGTGGCTGAAATTTCATATGTATTGTTCTCTTCTCACCCAAGGCAACTCTTAAGAAATAACAGTATGTGGAATGCTGCATGTAAAAGATTTTTGCATACTCAAAAAATTGCTCTGACATAACAGGGGCATGCATTTAGGGGATATATGGATAAACTAGGGAGGAAACTGACAGTTACTGACGGATTCACATACCACATAGTGAAGTAGGCATTACATATATTATTTCAGAATACCTGGTATGTTTTTGCCTACAAATCTTTATTTGATTTTGAAAAAAGCTATTGTATAATGTTTGAAGACCAGTCCCTGTAAGTAGGACTAATGTGTGGTAGTGGCCCATAATCTTATGGATATTGGTTTATTTTTGTCATAGATTTCATTAATAAATTTATTTCTGCCCTCAACTGTATATACAGCTGAGTAAGCCATTTAATTCTGACTCCTTGGCTGGGCATGGTGGTTCATGCCTGTAATCCCAGTACTTTGGGAGGCCAAGGCAGCCAGATCACTTGAGGTCAGGAGTTTGAGACCAACCTGGCCGACATGGTGAAACTCTGTCTCTACCAAAAAAAAAAAAAAAAAAAAGAAAACCAAACAAAAATTAGCCAGGCATGGTGGCAGGCACCTGTAATCCCAGCTACTGGGAGACTGAGGCAGGAGAAGTGCTTAAACCAGGGAGGTGGAGGTGCAGTGGGCCAAGACCCCACCACTGCACTCCAGCCTGGGCGACAGAGCAAGACCCTGTTTCAAAAAAATAAATAGAGCCGGGTGCGGTGGCTCACGCCTGTAATCCCCGCACTTTGGGAGGCCAAGGCAGGTGGATCACAAGGTCAGGAGATCGAAACCATCCTGGCTAACATGGTGAAACCCCATCTGTACTAAAAATACAAAAAATTAGCCAGGCATGGTGGTGGGCGCCTGGAGTCCCAGCTACTCGGGAGGCTGAGGCAATAGAATGGTGTGAACCCAAGAGGTGGAGCTTACAGTGAGCCAAGATCGCACCACTGGACTCCAGCCTGGGTGACAGTGTGAGACTCCGTCTCAAAAAATATATATTAAAAAAAAAAAAAAAAAAAAAAGAAGGATTCTGACTCCTTTGAGATGGAAGGGACTTTAGATTTTATTCTAATATAAAATTTTATATGTAAACACATTTGGGAGTACATACATCAAACGTCACATTAGTAATGTAGTTTACTTGTTTTTACTTGATTTTAAACCCTGACAGATTTTAGGTTCCAGAAATTTCTGCCATCTTAACATAGTCACATCAAAAAGCAGATTTAACTGTCAGAGAAAACATATGCTTGAAAAACTTCCAAATTTTTTTTTTATCTATATTATTATCTATTTTTTTTAAAGCATAAGAAAAGTACAGGCCGGATGAGGTGGCTCACACCTGTAATACAACCTGGGCAACAGACAGAGCAAGACTGTGTCTCAAAATGAAGTCTAGAATCAAGTCCTAAAATGGAACATTTGAGCCATTGCAGGAAAACAGTACTAGGTTTACAGTTTGAAAAACTCTTACTAAGGGAAAGATAGGTGGTAGATAGTATATTGTGAAGAGGTTTCCATAATTTCAGCATGTATATGAAGAATTAGATGGATATGAAGTTAATCTGCCCATAGAATGCCATCCCATTAAACATTGGAACTCATTCAGCTGAAGCACAGGACATGGAACATTTGTTTACTCACACTGGGCAGTACTCATTAAGGGCCTACAAATGCTGGGTAGCATGCTAAACATGCTAAACATTGGACTCGGGGAGTTATGGTCAAGCTGGAGACTGACAGGCAAATAAAATCAATATGCAGAAGAAGATAACCCACGGCCACAAATTAATCCTACCTCCTGGGATCAGTGTTCAAACATTACACAATGGTCTGATAAAAAAAAATTAAATGTTTGTAGCATGGTGCAAGAAATAATGTATGTAATGCCTACCCCACATAATAAATGACATAGTAAGTATAACCTGATAAATGTTAACTTGAAGTGTGGTTAGTGATGTCAAGAATTGTGAATGGAAATGAACAGTTCTGGCTGAAGGAATTAGGGAAGGGTTCATAGCAGAGGGAATATTTGAAATATGTTTTAAAGAATACTTCAGATTTTAAGGTGGATAAGAAAAGGAATTATAGGCAGAAGCATCAAAGCACTGAAGACATAAAAGGGCATGGTGTTTTAGAAAATAATTTAAAGTGGAAGTGGCTAGTGAGGAGGCTGAAAAAAATTGTGTGTTGTTGGGAGTTAGAATTTTTTTAGCCATTAGACAAAGACCACTGACTTATCTTTAAAAGAGATGTGACATGATTGGTTAACAGAAAGATAATTCTGTCAGCAGTGTAAAAGATGAACTAGATAAGAAAGAGACAAACTTGATAACAGAAAGACCAATTAGACTGGTTTTTTATGAATCCAGGAAAGAAAGAGTAAAGATTGAGTTAAGACAAAGCTGTTGGGCATGGAGGAGTGGATCTAGGGTACAGATGTCTAAGGTTCAATTGAGAAAATTAAATGATCTCTTGTGCTGACTTCAGAGAGGATGCTTTCACTAGCCTGGTTAGGGTGGAAGCTGGATTTACATATGTTGAAAAGTAAGTAGAGACCATTTGAGGAGTAAGTGAGATAGTATGAGTGTGAGATGTTTTAGGCAAACTTTTATTTTTACTATGGATGAGATGAATATAGAGGAACTTAATGAGTTCCATTTTAAACGTGGAATTTGAATTGCTTGTGGGACATTCACATGGATTTGTCCAGTAGGCAGTTGAAATTGGTCTAGTGATCAGTAAGAGAACATAGTACATACAGATTTGAGAGTCATCAGTGTATAGATGTAACTGAAGCCATAGAAACAGTTAATATTGCCCAGGGAGAATGGACAAAGGCCTACAAGAGATTCCAGATGCATACTAACATGTAAGGGATTCATTTGTTCATGAATTCAACCAGTATGTATTGAGCATCTGCCATGGACCAGGTACACGACTTGGCACTGAGTATGTAACATGAAAGTGATAGCCAGGGTTTCTGCCCTCAATGAGCTAACATCAGAATGGTAGTGTGGAAGAAGGGAGGGTTTGGTGTAGGTGCAAGGGCAGATAAACACATCTGAACACATACAATAAATTCAAATGGTGTTAAGCTCCTAATGTAACAGTTGCTTGGAAATTAGTTAATTGTGAGGTTAATTATGATTATGCAAAATATAAACCATGACTTAGTGTCTTCAGTTGTGTCAGAGATAACTACACTTAAGTGTTTTAATCAACCTTATTGATGTATAATTTACATGCGATAAAACACACCCATATTGTACAGTTTGATGAGTTTTGAAAAATGTATGTAGTCACCAAAATGTATACTACCACCATAATCAAGATGGGACTCGTTATTGCAAAAGATTTGCCTCCGCCCTTGCCACCGATTTTCCTCACCTCCAGACAACCACAAAATCCTTTCTGGCACTAAAAATTAGTTTTGCCTTTTCACTGATTTCATATAGGTGGAATTACACAGTATTCACAGTTTTGTATCTGGCATCTTTCACTCAGTATATTTTGAAATTCACACGCATTCCATGTATCAGTAGTTTTTATTGCTAAGAATTAGTTTATTGTATGTATATGTACCACAAATTGTTTCAGTTTGCCTGTTGATGGACATTTGGGTTGTTTTCACTTTGGGGCCATTATAAATAAAGCTGTTTATGAACATTCATTTACAGTATTTTGTGCAGACATACGTTTCCAATTCTCTTGGGAAAATACCTTAGAGTGAATTGCTGGATCACATGGTAAGTATATATACAATGTTATAAGAAACTTTCAGATTCTATTTTAATGTATTACATACATTACATTCCTACCAGCAATGTATGAGGGTTGTACGTGTTAATATGGTCAGTCTTATTTTATTGAGAGTATAATGGTGTCTCGTTGATATCTTAGTTTGTATTTCACTGAGGACAAATGATATGAGCTTCATTTCATGTGCTTATTGGTCATTTGTGTATCTTTGCCAAGTGTCCACATCTTTTACTCAGTTTCTAATTGGGATTTTCCCCCATAATTATTGATTTACAAGAGTTCTTTATATCCTGGCCATAAGTAATTTGCATTACAAATATTATCTCCCTCCCTATGACTTGTCTTTTTGTTATCTTAATGTGATCCTTTGAAAAACAGAGGTTTTTCCATTTCAATGAAGTAAAATTTTCAGTTTTCCTCCCTAAGGTTTATGCCTTATTAGTCTCATCTGTGGAATCTTTTGACTACCCCTAAGATCACAAAGACTTTTTATCTTAAGTTTTCTTATGGACATTTAATGCTTTTGGCTTTTATATTTAATCCTAAGACCCACTTAAAGTTAATTTTTAATGTATGGTATGGGGTAAGAGTGGAAATTTATTTTTTTTCTCATAGGATAGCCAGTTGTTACAGGACCATGTATGTCATGTGTTGTGTTTTGTCTAGGCTTAAGCAAGGAATCTCTCCTCTTAATACTTAAAGCATTAAGATACTTTATATGTCTTTGTTTTTCACCAATTTGATGATGGTACATGTAGGAGTGTTTTTAATCTAGTTTGGGATACATTTAGCTTCTTAGAACTGTAAAATAGTGGTGTGTTTTTTATTAACCATTTTTGGAATGTTTTGGACCACTATTTTTTCCAAAAAAGTTTTCTACCTTTTTCTCCTTTCCTTTTAGAACTCCAGTTGCACATATGTTATATCTCCTGTTATTCTCCCACAGGCTTCAGAGGCTCCATTTATTTTTCTTTAGTCTTTGGGATTATGTAATTTCTATTGATCTAGCTTCAAGTTTTGGATTCTTACAGATTCTTCCCTCCATCCTCTCCAGTTTGCTGTTGAGCCCCTATAATAAATTTTTCATTTTGTTGTATTTTTCACATCTGACATTTCCGTTTGGTTGCTTTTTATAGTTCCTTTTCTCTGTTGAGATTCCATATCTGCATAGTTACTGAGATTATATTTTCGTTTAATTCTTTGAACATCTATATCATACCTGCTTTGAAGTTTTTTGTCAACTAAATCCAACAGCTGGGCCCATTAGGAGTCAATTTCTGTTGACTGCCTTATTCATGAGTGTGGTTTACCTTTTTCCTGATTTTTGCATGTCTTTAGTTTCTGTTTGAAAAATGGACATTGTGGATAACATGTTGCAACTCTGGATCATCATTTCTTCCCCAGATTAATATTTTTATTTTGGTTTTGGTTTTTGGTTAAGTTGCTTAAGCTAAAACTGCTGCAAGCTTTATCTTCCTCATGGTGGTATCCCTCAGCTGATATACTCTACTCAGTATTTCTACCTTATAACTGCAGCATTTTCTCTTATGGTCTCCTCTGTGCCTGCGTCATATAGTGAAAGCCAATTATTTGGGCTGAGTTTATGCTCATGTTTTGGGGCCCACTTTCTTTGCCTTTTCTTCTTTCTAGCATTTCCTCCTCTAAATTTCTAGCTGGTCTGCCAGTCACACACCCACTGATACTACAGGCCTATAAAGCTTTAGCGTTCAATCATTTGAGCTGCATTCAGATTAGGGACTGCACTCTATTCAGAAAGTAGCAGACTTTCAAATCTCAACCAGTTCTCACTGGTTTCTGCCTACTTTTCCATTGGGCCTTCCAAGATCTCCCTTGTGCATGTGAAGTTTAGCAGTCAGCTGGAATTTGGGTAAAAGATTCAGATTTAAAGTTGTGCCACTTCTGCAGCTTTCTCCTGGGATTTCTTCCCAAAATGTCTAGCTCATTTGCCAACCCTAAACTCTTTCCTCTGCGTCCTCCAGTGGGTAAGACTGCAGTTTTCCACCAGTAGAACTATAAGAAGCACAAGATGAAAAAAGAAGTCATAAACTCATAATTCTTACTGCATACATTTTGATCTTTCAAGGGAAATCTCTGCCCTGGTATCTGCTTGATTTTGGTAACGTTCTAGTATCTTCAGATATTTTTTATTTTGTCTGTATTTTACTTTGATATCTGCAAAAGACGTTATCCAGTGAATTCATTCTCCTGTTGTCAGAAGCTGGAACTCTACCAATTCTTTTAAAATATTCGTTGAATTGACTAATTAATTACTAACTGGTAAACTTGACATCTGTTCAAATAAAATAATTCAAAATATGGGAAAATCTCTAAATGTAAGATATTCATTACATAATTGATTATATAAAAACACAATGGATTGAACAAAAGAAATTTATTGTCCCACAGTTGTGGAGGCCAGAAGTCTGAAATCAAAGTGTCAGCAGGGTTGGTTCCTTCTAGAGGCTCTGAGGAAGAATCTGTTCTGTGCCTCTTTTCTAACTTTTTGTGGCTGCTGGCAATTCTTGGTTTTCCTTGGTTTGTAGATTCATCATTCCAGTTTCTGCCTCCACCTTCAGATGGCCTTCTCCTTTGTGTATGTGTATTCTTCTTTGCTGTCTCTTATAAGGGGACTTGTTATTAGATTTGGAGTCTACCCGAAATTCAGTATGATCTTATTCCCAGATCTTTAATTACATCTGCAAAGACTTTATTTTCAAATAACGTCACATTCAAAGATACCAAGGCTACACACTTGGACATATCTTTTAGGATACACCATTCATCTCACTGTATATCTCTTTTTTCTTTAATCTGTATATTTATTATTTTAATCAAATTTGGGAAATTTTTGGCCATTTTTTTCCCTAAATAATTTCTGTCTCCTTTTTTCTCTCTTTTTCCTCCTAGGACTTCATTTACATGCATTTTAGATATTGTCCCACAGATTCCTTGAGGCGTTATTTGTTTTTTTCCTCTTAGTTTCAGATTGTACAATTTTTTTTTTCAATGGAGTTTCACTTTATCGCCCAGGGCTGGAGTGCAGTGGTGCAATCTCAGCCCACTGCAGCCTCCGCCTCCCAGGTTCAAGCGATTATCTTGCCTCAGCCTCCTGAATAGCTGGGACTACAGGCACCCACCATAACAACTGGCTAATTTTTGTATTGTTAGTAGAGATGGGGTTTCACCATATTGGTCAGGCTGGTCTTGAACTCCTCACCTCAAGAGATCCACCTGCCTTGGCCTCCCAAAGTGCTGGGATTACAGGCATGAGCCACCACACCTGGCCCAGATTGTACAATTTCTATTGATCTATAAGTTCAGTGACTCGTGTCTCCTTAATCCAGTAAATTTTTTTTTACTTTGCATAATTATATTTTTCATTTCTAGAATTTCTATATGGTCCTTTTCATTAGTTTCTGTTTCTCTGCAGAGATTTTCTATCCATTCATTAATTGCAGATATATTTTCCTGTACATTCTCAAATATAGTTACATAGGTGCATTAAACACCATTTTTATCCCCATGATTTCAACATCAGAGATGTATTGAGTTTGGTGTCTATTGATTGCCTTTTCTTTTGAGTATAAATCACCTTTTTCTGTTTATTCTATGGCAAGTAATGATGGATTGCATCTTGACATTTGTGAATGATACATTATAGAGACTTTGGATTCTGTTTACAGTCCTCTGAATAGTTTTGCGTTTTATTTTCTGATGCACTTAATCTGGCTGGACTCAAATCCAAACTTCTTTCCTCTTGGACTTTCTTTTCTCTTAGTTTCTGGGGCAGTAGTCTCTCCTGACTGTCCATCAAATTCTGTGTCAAATGCTGCACGGAAAAACCTAATAGAGTTGGTATTTATGTGGTTACTGTTCCCTGTTAGGGTGGCTTTAGTGCAAACTTTTTGCAATGAAGTGAATGATAGGGGAGAAGGTTGAGGTAGTGGTAGAAATGCTTTCTTAGAGTAAAAATAGGACTATCTAAAAAAGAATCTGTCATAAGTAGTGGTATTTGCTACCAGTTTGGATTTGTAGTTTAAGCACCAACTTATTTCTTCTTATCTTTTGCAAATATTGATATTTCTTGGTTTAAGTTTCTTGGTCCCCATTACTGTGATTCTCATGCATAGGCCTATGTTACTATTTTTTTTTTTTCCTCTAAAACTCTGACTTAAGGAGAAAGCTTTTACTCCACTTTTTCCATGAAGCTTTCAATATTACAAGTTTCCAGGCCTTTATACGAGAAATTTTTTCTGCACCCTTTTTCCTTTCCATATCAGAGGTAGACAGTACCACATTGCCCCACTGACTTTGTTTTTCTAATTAAGAGAAAATGTAGTCCCCACAGATTCCCTTCTTTCATTGATTGAAGACTCTTTAAATATAAAATTCCAGCCTGCAAAGAAACACTTAAGTTTATTATCTATTCTTAATAGGCTCTTGGCTACTTTCAAGTCTCCTTAATTCATAGCACTAATGATTTTATTTCGTATTGTAAATGCCCTTAAAAAGGGATTTTAAACTTTCAGAAAAGTAAAAAAAAATAGTACTGACTTTATTGTTACTGGTTATATTACCGTAGTATAATTATCACTACCAGGAAATTTAAAATGATATAATACTCTTAACTAATGTACAGATCTTATTCAAATTTTGCCAGTTTTCCTACTAATGTCCTTTTTCTGGTCCAGAATCCAGTCTAGGATCCACATTGCATTTAGTTGTCAAGTCTCTCAAGTCTCTTCCAATCAAGTATCAGTTCTTCAGTCTTTCACAATCTTAACCCTTTTGAAGAAAATCAATTACTTATTTCGTAAAATGTTCTTGAATTTGAGTTTTCCTGGTGTTTTCAAATGGTTATACTGAGGTTGTGCATTTTTGGTAAGACTATCACAGAAGTGATACTGTGCCCATCTCAGTGCTCTTTATGTGACTCTTTATAACATATTTCCTCTACGTGCTTTTAGAACCACATTAGAAAGTGCTATAGTGTTTACTTCAAATGTCAAATATAGTTTAGAAACTTCAAAAAGAGAAGAGAAACCTGTTGTATTTACCAATATTCATACTCTTTTTCATTTTTGTTCTTCCTGCTTTTATCATTTCCTTACTGTTTCAATAACTTAATTTTAGCCATTGTTTCAGGGTAGGTATGCTGGTGACAAACTGTTTCCTTGTATTTGAGAATGTTTTGGGTTTTCCTTTCTTCCTCAAGGATATTTTTTCTGGATATAAAAATCTGGGCTGACAGTTCTTTCAGTACTTGGAAAACGTTATGCCTCTTCCTTCTGGCGTCCGTGGTTTCTGTTGAGAAACTACTGTCATTCTTTTACTTCTGTAGGTCAGGAGTTGTTTCTCTCTCACTTCTTTCAAGATTTTTCTTAGCCTTTAATTTTCAGAAGCTTGATTGTGTGTTGATTTGTTTGTTTTTATCTTGCTGGGGCTTACCCAGCTTCTTAAAGGTGTAGGTTTATCTTTTACCAAAACTGGGTAAATTTTAAGCCATTATTTTTTCGAATTTTTTTCAGTCCCACTCATCTCTTTTCCTTCTGGGACTCTGATGACACAAGTCATCAGATTAGATGTTATGATCTCACAGACCCTTGAAGAACTATTTGTTTTTTTCTCAGTCTGTTTTTTCTCTGTTTTTCAGATTGGGGAGCTTATATTTTTCTATCTTCAAGTTCAGTGGTACTTTCTTCTGTTCTTTCCATTTTGCTATGAAGCCCATCTACTGAGTTACCTTGTATTTCTTTCGTGAGACTATTTTGTAAAATCTGTTTCAAGAGTGTGTATGTAATTGCTTATTGAAACATTTTTATGATGGCTACTTTAAAATACTTGTCAGATAAGTCTATCATCTGTGACATCTTGTTGGCATCTGATGATTGCCTTTTCTCATTCAAGTTGAGATTATTCTGGTTCTTAGTATAAGGGTGATTTTCTACTGAATTTTGGACATTTTGAGTACTGTGTTCCTAAAATTTCTGTTTCAGTAAGCCTCCTCTGACATTGTACCAGTTAGGGAATAGGGGTGCTGCCTTGTTACTGGAAGTTCACATTTTCCACCTAGCCTCTGTTGACATCATCTTGGGAGGAGGGATATTGTTATAGCTGGGTGGTGGTGAAAGTCCTGACCTTCCATCATGCCTGTACTGACACCACCCTGGCAAGGAGGAGTAGGATGCCCCATCATCACCAGATGCAGGTGACTGTCCAGGGATCCAACAGGGATGAAAATCCTAACTCTCCATTTGGCCTTCTCTGTCACAACTTTAGCAAGGAAATTGGGTCACCTCATTACAGTCTGGTGAGGTGAAAGTGTAGGCTTCCAAATTGACTTTTGCTGTTGAGGATGGAGGTGGATCTGCCATTTTTTCCATGGTGTTTCCATGGAGTAGGGCAGTTATTGCCTAAAAGATTTATATGTTGTTATATTATTATTTTTCTGGTCCTTTGGTTAGAAAGAGCAGACTTTCTTAGGGCTTTTTTTTCCCACCTATACCCATTGGCATTCTCAAGTTGCTGGCTTTTCTGGTACCCAGCCCAGGATATGTAAAGCAAAAAGAAAACTTAGGAATTCACCACTGTATTATTCCTTGGGTCCCAAAGACTGACCCCTAGTCAGTCTTCCTCCTTCTCTCCACATTTTGGAATTATGCTTATTTTATATATAACGTCCAGAGCTTTTTGTAGTTAAGCAGGAAAAATAAGAAAAAGTTAATCTATCTAATCTTGTCTGGATGTGGAAATCATAAATGGTCTGTCATCATAAATGTAACTATTTTAAATTCAAATATATATTATATATCTTGAAAATCTGTAATTCCTGAGTAGAAAGCACCATGTTAAAATATTTTTGTAAAAAAAATTAAATGCCGTTATGAATTAAGCCAGCATATAATAAGATTTGTAAGGTCCTGTGTTTGATACCTATTTTTTGAAGTGATATTCAATACAATAGAATTGTAATACATTAGAAATAGTAGAGTTTGCCCCATAGAGAGAAGAGTTTGTATTAGTTTGATGGTATACTGACTGCCTATGTAACCATAATTTTCCTTTAATGTTGAAAATAATTTTTCTTATTAAAAGGTTAATTATTTACAAAGCCCTCTACCATTTAATGTGGCTTCTTTTACATATGTAAATGATGTATATAGGTATGTCAAAACATGGGTGCGCACTGCAAAATAGGGAAGTTCCTTTTCTGGTAGACATGAAACTGTTAAAGAATCACTTAATGTTTTCTTTCGATGGAAATGTAAAACTAAAACAATTGTTTGTGTGTGTGTAAGTGTAATTTATGTCCTCATTAGCTGCCTCCCTAGACCTTCACTGGCATAGTTAACGGAAACTAAAAAGCAAAGAGCAGGCCAGGGGCGGTGGCTCACGCCTGTAATCCTAGCACTTTGGGAGGCCGAGGTGGGCGGATCATGAGGTCAGGAGATCGAGACCATCCTGGCTAAAACGGTGAAACCCCATCTCTACTAAAAATACAAAAAATTAGCCAGGCGTGGTGGTGGGCGCCTGTAGTCCCAGCTACTTGGGAGGCTGAGGCAGGAGAATGGCTTGAACCCGGGAAGTGGAGCTTGCAGTGAGCCGAGATCACACGACTGCACTTCAGCCTGGGCGGCAGAGTGAGACTCCGTCTCAAAAAAAAAAAAAAAAAAAAGCAAAGAGCAAATGTTTAGGATTTTTGTCATGTACATGCTTGTCACTGTACATGCTTGTCACTTACAGTAAGAATGTTATTATCCCCCTAAACAATGCTGACAACACATCTGTTTCATTTGTTAGACAATTTTTATCCGTGGCTTGCACAAAAAAATAAATCTTTATACATTACTGCCAGATTTTGATTATCAAATATAAGCATGTATAAGCATGTAATTTTCAAAGCGTATCTAAAACATAGGATTTTTAAAAGAGAGAAAAGATAATTCCAAGTTGTGTCTCAGTCTGTGTAATATAATTTCATTCATTAATTTATCCATGTCCCTTTAGAGGCATTAATGTAACAAGCATATTGCATTTAGAGTGAAACAGATTATGCATCAACTAAAACACTGGTACATGACCAAGCATGTTAAATGTATGTTCATATTTTTGTTACAAAGGAGTGGATATGGTGTTTGTTGGTTATGGAAAGGATTGGGAAAAAAACTGAAGAGACAGTAACAGATATTATTCTCATTAATATTAGTCTCAATAATTATA
This sequence comes from Nomascus leucogenys, assembly GCF_006542625.1. Classification (NCBI taxonomy): domain Eukaryota; kingdom Metazoa; phylum Chordata; class Mammalia; order Primates; family Hylobatidae; genus Nomascus; species Nomascus leucogenys. The sequence continues at coordinate 34,018,682 of NC_044396.1, forward strand.
TATCTTGTCATTTATTTTATTACATTATGAGTGGATGTGTTGTAGTAAGACTATCTGATATTTATTATTAATACTAATCATGAGCTAGCTACAGTTCTATATACTTTTCATGCATAAATTAATTTTATTTATACATTAATTCATTAGTTATAAATAGAACTAACATGTAGATTTGTACTGTTGACTGTAGTTAACTCAAATAAATACAATAATTTACATGTCATCAAGTGATCGAAAAAAGTAGTAGTTAAGAAAGTTTTGAAACCAACTTAATCTACTTATTTAGGTCAATATTTATGAAAGAAAGCTGCTTTGTGCCTTGCCAAGAACATGCTATTTTGTCTTAATAAAGATTTAGGTCTTTATTTGTACAACTTTGTACAACTGAGGTGCAGATGCCACAAGAATCAAGCATGTTTTGAATCTCCTAAGATTTGGTGTTCAACTGTCACTCTTCAGCTCCTTGCTGCCTGTACTCTTCTGTGCAAGGCTTCTGTGCAGTAGCTACAGTGGAATTGCTACCTACTGCTGTGAAGTCAGCTCCACAGTTAATGAATCTGAGGTGTACTAATCAAATATGTTTTCTTAACACAGTGATTGTGCTATGTATCACGTACCTTAATGATCTAACAAGCAACTTTCTTTAAACATAGGTCTTTTTTATACCCTCATTTTTGTTCCATAGGGGGTGGCCATTAAAAACATCTGACAGACAAGCAGTTCACCCAGTTCCCTGCTGAGATTAGTAAAATTAGTAGTCATGGAACATCAAGGACTTTTAGCTCTGCAGGAAGTAGTTTGACTCAACTTATTTTCGGAGCTGGGGGTAGGAAATTTAAATTTTTATTTGGATGGCCCCTCATATTTTCAAAACAGCATGAAAAAAATTCACACACCTAGCGTTTTATGTAGTTTAAGACGTTCATTCATGCATTCAAACAGAAACAGGGTCTCATCACTCTCTGCCCATGCTGGTCTCAAACTCCTGGCCTCAAGCAGTTCTCGCACCTTGGCCTTGTAAAGTGCTGGGATTACGGGTGTGAACCATAGTGCCTTGTCTATTTCTTAAATTCTATGAATATTTGAAGTGATTCTATGAATACTTCCTGATTTTGTCTTCAGGAAAAAGGAAGTCTTTAGACTGGCAAAGTCAATATCAGAATGCAAAAGTATAGTATCTCATCTGGGTTTAGAAGAGTACATATCAAACTAGGAAACTTAGTATACCATCTTAAGTATAGTATCTCATCTGGGTTTATGAGATTACAAATCAAACTAGGAAACTTTTCTTAAAAATTATAGATTTGCAAATTTCAAAGAAAGCCATCTTATTTAATTGATGTATTGAAATTTATAACTCACCTTTCTGTGGAATAGTTTCTGTAAATTCATGAGAAAGAAACAAAATATCAATTTATAGTAGTTGATGGTGTTATAAATCCAGAAGAAGCTCTATGACATTATAAAAATCAAGATTGGTTGCTCACATTTTAGAGTACCAAAGGCAGCAAAATGATGTAATTTACAAATAATAAATCTTAAACTGTTGATAAACCAAACTCTGAAGTATTTTTAAAGAAGTTTATTCTAAGCCAATGAGTGACCATAGCCCAAGGAACAGTCTCAAGAGGTCCTGAGAAAGTGTGCCCTGGGCATTGGAGTTACATTTTAGGGAGACAGGAATTGTAGGTAAAATCAAATCAATACATGGAAGGTGCATATTGGTTCAACCTAAGGAGGCAGAGTATCTTGAAGCTGTGGAAGGGGCTGGGTGGGGAGTGGAGGAGGTGCGTGGCTTACAGGTTGTAGGTGGATTCAAAGATTTTCTGATTGGCAATTGGTTGAAAGTGTTAAGCTTTGTCTAAAGACTTGAAGTCAGTTTAGAAATAAATGCTTAAGATAAAGGGAGTGGTTGTGGAGGTCAAGGTTCTTGTTATATAGATGAAGCCTCATAGGTGACAGCCTTTAGAAAGAATAGATGGTAAATGTCTCTTTTCAGACCTTAAAGTTGCCAGACTCTCATTTTTAAAATTTTTTATATTTTTGAGACAGGGTCTCGCTCTGTCACCGAGGCTGGAGTACAGTGGCGCAGTTATGGCTCACTGCAGCCTCAAACTTCTGGGCACACCACACCTGGCTAATTTTTTTTGTAGAGATGGGGTCTCCCTGTGTTGCCCAGGTTGGTCTCAAACTCCTAGGCTCAAGGGATCCTCCCCTGTTGGCCTCCAAAAGCACTGGGATTACAGGTGTGAGCCACCGTGCTCAGCCCAAGACTCTCATTTAATCTCTTAGACCCAGGAAAGGCCTAAAAAGGGGAGGCTTGGCCACATTAATGGAGTTTCTGTAGAGGTGCACGTTCCCCGCACAAGAGACTGCTTTGCAGGGCCATTTCAAGGTATGTCATATAAATATATATTAGGGTAAAATATTTTAATTTCCTTCAGGGACTGCCATCTGTCATGTTGATGCTATGGTTGAAACTTAGAGTCAGGTTGGAACTTAGAATCTTATTGCCACAAATAACATGTTTCATCAGTCTTATGACCTCTATTTCAATGTTAACGTTGGTTAGTTATGCCTACAATGACTGCGCATATCCAACCTCCCTTTCTGTCATGGCTGGGAATTCAGTTTTTCAGGTTTCTCTGAGGTCCCCTTGACTCAGAGGGGGTCTGTTAAGTTGGTTGCAGGGTCCTTAGGATTTTATTGTTGGTTTTCAAAACATAGGGTGATGCATCTTTTGTAATTTTCTATAATTATCTTTATTCATTTTTCTTTCATCAAAATCAAGGTCCTATGACATTGTGTATTGGAATTTTTCGGGCCACGTTTGTAGAAACGCACTGCTTTGTTCTAGCAGAAAGAGTTTACCCAGTCAGTTCTGAAGATTTGTGTGTTACAGACACAATGAATGGAATTTTGTTGCCCTAATTATTTTAATATAGTGTTCTAAGATTCCTGGTTCCTGCAAATGCTTTGAATCATAAGAAGCATTTTTAGACTTAGAAGAGTGAATTTCAAAATGTCATTTACATATTTTTTTAATTCACGGTTTCATGAGCACTGATATTTTTATTTCCAGGAAGAAAATATGTACCTGAAGAAAGCCATATTTAACTTGTCTTTATGAGTCATTGGTTGAGTATGTAAAATGTGACTTTTTCTTAAGGTCTTTTATCAGCATATTATTACGTTTAATTTGAAATTGGGTCCTTAAGCAAGAGTTTCATGTTTTTTCCCACATATTTTTATCTGGTTTACTGAGCAGTCTCAATGCAGTGGGGATATAACACAGAATGATTTTATATTTCTCCAGTCACCCCCTTCCTCCGTGCCTTGCCACATCTCCCATTCATGTTCCTTTGTGATATCTTTGGCAAATTCCATAGTTTTCTGGCTAGCTTTTAGTTTTTAAAAATCTAACGCGTCAGTGTAAAACTCCAAGTTCATATCCTTCCATTGCAAGCCATTCATTTTGGCTCCAGAGAGTTAGAGGAGGGAGAGTGTACATTGATCTCTTTCACTCCTCATCTCACTCAAGCATATGTATTTGTGGTTGGTGGGATCGGAGCTTAACCTGGCTCTGAGACACCTTCCTGCACACTTTACGTCTATTTCATGGCTTTACTGCTCTGGAGGGTTAGAAGGTGACTAGGGTAGAGGAAGCTGCTACTCGTCCTGGTTTCCTCTACTCCTGGTGGCCTCCATTGTGCTTTTCCATGTACACCATGTCCATGTGTCTTGAGTCAGTGGCCCCCTCTGGCCCTGAGGGACAGCCACGTTTTCTTTGGGCTTTACCAGTGGTTTGTGCTCTGACCTCCTCTGTTGGTGAGTGTTACTTTGGCTGGCCTGAGTAGCCCCTTGGCTTCTGCTGGGATTCTCTCATGCTCTTCAAGGGCCATGGAGTTAGGAAGTGATCATATCTTCCTTTATCTTTTTGTTTTTTCAGGTACACTACCTACCTAGGACTCCTTCAATAAGTTCTCAGATACCTCCAAGCCCAATTTCTGTATTTTCATATGCTTCTAAACTGCCAGGGACATACAGCAAACTCGGTCAAAATTTCTATTCAAAAAGGGCCTACAGTTTCGGTTCTCAGCAAGCCTCCCACCAGGGAGTGAAATGTCAGCCTCCCATTCATGCAGGTATTCCCACTCTCTATCAGCTATTCTCTTAGAGCTACCCACTAGCTGGAAATACTGTATTTCTCATCAGGCTGACAATCCAGATGATACACCACCACCCCATCCTTTGTTCCTTTGTGTGTTCTTTGCGATTGGGCCAGTTGTACTGACTTTTACAAGGGGGTTCAGGAGAAAGCCTAGCCCTAAATGTTGGCAGCTCTCTAGAGCTTCTTTTGGTTTTGGCCATGAGTCTTGGTGTCAATTCTAGGCCAATAGGAGAAAGTCTCACTGAGATTAGGTTCTTTTGTGAGTGATAAAAAGCCCAGTGGCTTAAACAATATAGAGATTTTTTTTTGTCACTTAAAGGTCCATAAGCTTGCAGGCTACAGCTGGCATGATGGTTCTGTTCCATGAAGTCCTCATGGACCCAGGTCCCTTCCAACTCACTACTCTCATCTAGGTTTTGGCCTTTGTCCTCATGGTCAAGATGATAATATCTATACTCCAAAGAGCAGATTGGCAAAATGGGTAAAAAAGAGCAAAAGGCACGCACTTGAAATCTCTTTTAAAAGTTTTCAGGAAGCTGCCACATAATTCTTTCTTTTATAGTCTACTTAGTCATAGGGCCAGTTGCAAGGGGGCCTGGGAAATATGGTCTTTGTTCTGAGCTTCCAAGTGCCTGGCTAAGAATTACTGTGGAAGAATCTTGGAGGACAGCTAGCAGTCTCTGTCACATCATTGGGTGCTGTGACATCTTTGGAGCTGTGTGCTAACTTGCACCTTTACATTTATCTTTCATATATGAGTTATATATGTAAACACACTAATATTGAATGTCTGTAGGACACAATGTTTTATTAGCACTTGCAGGCTTCACAGTGAATTGTATACAGTTGAGAGAAAAGTTATATCTCTCATTAATGGTATCTGAGTCACTGATGGAAACGAAGTTTAAAGTTTATTTTTTTGACTGCAATTGTCCTATTTTTGTCCTTTCTAGTTTTCATTTCTCTAGGAGAAAGAATAGAGCTACATTAAGTCAGCTGACATAGAAGTGTGTTTACTGTCACTGTATATTTAGGAGATTGTCATGTCTTTCATACAGACTTTCAGTTGGTGTCGAAAGGGTAATTATATTTTATTAAATTTTAAAAGAGCATGTTTTATAATAGCACTATATCAGACATAATAGTTTAACCATGCCATAAATGGTTGTGAACTGTTGCTATTATTTTGGTGTCAGCATTTATTAGCTTTTACATAAACCTGTTATGTGATAAGTTTCATTTTTCCCCTTATACCTACTTGCTGCGTAGTAAACAACACTTCCACATTCTTGAACTCGTATACATTGACTGAGCTTTTAATTTGCTCAGGAAGTGTAGGATGGTGAATTAGAACTGTTGTCAAACCTTTTTCCCCAAGGTTAACTTGGTAAAAATATTTTTTATAACAAAATCTTTATAGTACTTTGGGAATAAGCCTTTTATGTTGACTTGATTTGAGCTCTAAACTACTTTTATAGATTCCCAGGAGGAAGCTTCCCTACCTCCAGGGAAAATGATGGCCATTCTTAACAACCCTACTGGTTTAAAAAAACTTGAATTATTAAGCCATTAGACTAGGGCTCATATTGTAATTTTCAGTCAGATACATATTATACATGATAAAATAAACGTAGGCCATATTCTGCAATAAAAATATATGGACATTATGCAGCAATTAGAATAAAACCCAAGACAAGGAAGTAACTCAGGTATAGAATAAAAACCAAGACAAGGAACTAACTCAGGTATGTGTTTTAATTTTCTTCCTCACAAATTCAAGATTTTCACTTAAGCCTTTATCCTAAATCTGTACACATTTAACAAATTGAGCAAGTTATAGCTAATAAAACCAATTTTCTAGGAACCCTATTTTATTCTATAGGCATATTTTCATTAATTTTATTACAAAAGTGATGCCCTTTTTACTTTATTAGCTTACAATTTTAAAAACCTGGAAGTTTTTGACGGTGGATAAATGGAAGGATGGAAATTTTCTTAATAGGAAGATGGACTCAAACCCTTCCCCCTTCCCCATGTACCCTACCTCTGATGTGGAGTGTCTTACATGTGGCTTTAATAATGGTTAGTTGTATTTAACTAAATGAAAGATAATATTGTGACCACTTTATTTTGGTCTGCACATTACAAATCATTTCAATGTAATTCAATTTGATTATAATGTCACAATTTCAAACAGAACATGATATACTGATATATATTCAACAGTGGTTTTGTAGGGACTATACTGTAGAAATAGAAGAGTGTCAGTACCAATTATGTGGCAGTCACATACACATGGAGTCAAAGAGAGAGAAAATTCAGGTTGACAAAGTAACATTAGAATCAGATGAACTTTGACTTACGCTTATGCTTGAGCGCTTTATGGATCATGTATTATAAAAAGCTGGACTTGAAAGATAGGTATAGTATTTAGTTGTGAATTTTTCTACTAGCTATAATGTAAAAGCAATTTGCATAGCATTTCCTAAACTCCCTTAAATCCTCAAAAAGACTTAAGATGGAATTAATAGATTCAAGTCCTAGATATTGAAGGGGTTCAATAAGGTTTTAAATATTTAAAGTGTGTTCTGTGTAAATTATTTGAATTTTCCTGAAATCTAGACCCTTTGAAAAAGGACCTATTGTATCTTGTCCCCTCTGAAAATGGTGTTCAGTGGATTGCGTGTGTTCTGTTATAGGTTCACTACTGTGATAGACAAAGTGGCAAAGAGTGTGTGACCTGTCTGACATTAGCCCCTGTGCAGATGACTTTCCATGCTATTGGAAGCTCCATTGAAGCCAGCCATGATCAGGTATAATATGCCACTGCCATTTTGCTGTGTTATGGCCCAGCTCGGAAATGGAAGGCCATCAAAATGGAAGCTATGTGCGCACATGCAGCTTTGCTTTCCTTAGTACATTATCCACTAGCACCATCTACTAGACTTGAAAAATCAAAATTGTTTGTGTTGGGAAATTGATACCATAGTAGGTTTAAATTATTTTAGACTTCTTGTTTGCAGTTCCTTATTATTTTAAATATAGAATTATTTTATAAGAAAGAAATAGTTGTCCCACAGGTTATTTTTATCTTTAATAGTTATATATGAGAGGAAGGGTCAACAAAACAATATAGATAACACTGGAGTCTCGCTGTAATATACTCATTTGGTTCTGTTAAAAAGAGTTTTGTATTATAGAACGTACAGTGATGCATCACTTAATGACAAGGATATGTTGTGAGAAATGCATCATCAGGTGATTTTGTTGCTGTGCAAGCATCACAGAATGTACTTACGCAAACCTAAATACTAGAGCCTACCACACACCTAGGCTATGTGGTAAAGCCTCCTGCTCCCAGGCTACAAACGTGTACAGCATGTTCCTTTGCTGAATACCATAGGCAATTGTAATGCAATGGTATCTGTATATTTAAACGTAGAAAATGTACAGTAAAAACATAGTGTTGTAACCTTCTGGGAGCACCATTATATTTGTGGTCTGTTATTGACCAAAATGTCATCATGCAGCACGTGACTGTATACAGAACAACTGTGTAAACTTTCAGAACCATCAACTTAGTCCCATAACTTGGGATATTATTAAAATAAAGTTCCAGTATTGTTTTTACTTTTAAAGGTTTATTTCTGAAATAAAGCTAAAAATCTGAAAAGTGTATTGTTTCTTAATAAATTCCTTTTATTGTTTAGATAGCAGCTTGAGAATACATCCTGTTTACAAGAGAATACATATTTTTCATTAAAATAATCACTTTAATGTCCTAAATCACAGAATTTCTGGCTTGGAGTCAGAGTAAATAGACATACATGTTTTCTGTATGACTAACCAGTTATGCTTTCTAAATTAACCATTCATGTACAGAACAACTATAATCCAGCTTTATATCCGTTTTTCAGTAAATTTGAGGACTTCTAATAGTCTTACTAACTAATCTTCTCTTCTTCTATCTCACTAGTACCTCTTGCTTGGAAAGAATAAATAGTCTATCTTCTCAAACTCATGATTTGTCATTGCCCAACTCAAACAAGACTTTGGAAAACATTCTTAAGGACATACCTTTCTAGTTCACGATGTCTCTGACATTGTTTGTTTCCAATCATTATTCATTCATTGGTGGGGAAGTATTGTGATATTTAGGGAAGATCATGTAATTGGTGGTCAGAAAATCTGAGTTTTAGGAATGAACCATAGTATAGGTTTGCTGCAGCTACCTGGACGGATTCTGTTACTTCCTTGCAACTCTGTTTCCTGGTTATGTTAAATGAAGGCGTTGGGTTATGACTTACAAGATCCACTCCAGTGCTGTTATGATTCTATAACTGATCTTCCTGATCCAGGTTGAATGAGCCCAACCAAAAATAAACAGTTGTAGCATATTAATGTGGAAAGCAGCTTAGAGACCACTCCAGTGCTTCTCAGGGTTTTACGTTGACATATGCCCTAGCTGTAGAAGAGAGTGCAGTAGGAACCTGAGGGGCATGGCCTAAATTAGCTTACAGAAGAGTATTACATTTCCTTGTATGAAGTATAAATTGACTGTGTGCTAGGTGCTAAGGATACATGAGGAGAATGTCAGACATGGTTCTTGCTCTCATGGAGCTTACAGTCTAGCAACTTCACCTTTTTGAATACTGGGCATGTACAGTGTAGCTAACTTTATATCTATCTATGTATCCACTCATGGTAGAGGCAAATGTCAAAAGGAGCATGGGATACCTATCTTGGAAAGGTCTCTTCTAAGGCTGAGCAAAGAAATGAAAGAGCACATCAGTAACCCACACCTCTGAAAAGAGCAACGCACTGTTTACAGAGGTGGCATGTTGCTGTAACGCTGGAGTGAGAGTGCAGACTGGGATCAAATGCAATTTTGCTTTAAACTAGCTTTGGGACCTTGTTTCTTCACCTCTTGGGACTTGGCTTCTTCATATATAAGATAATGAGGCTAGTTCGGGCTTATGCCAAGTTCCTATGCTAAGGTACTCAAAGTTCAGTTTGAGTTCACCCATATGACAGCTTTACAAATTAGAAAACAAAAGGGCCTCTTCCTCAAGGCATTTTACTGCCATCTGACAGAAAATTTTTGTAATAAATCCACAATAACTGCAGTGTGAAGGCACCCCACTGAGGTGTGCAGTGTACACCTGCATGACTGTACATAGTGGTCTCACTATATCTAACTGAATGTCAACTGCACTCAGTGATAAATTAAGACATTTTTATATTAAAGCAAATACAATTTTATAGATGACAAATTTGCATGAAATTTTAAGATAGAAACTTTCAGGAAATGTGTTGATGATGGTCAAATTGGTAGATGAATAAATGACTGGAATAAATGATGGACAGGAATAATCATCTGGTACATCAAACACTATTGCAGTGGCCTAGGATGTGCAAAGTGGGTGGTGTGATCACTGCTCCTGTCTTGTCTTGGATAATTGGGCTCCCTGGGGAAGGGAGACACAAAGTAAATCCCCACTTCACACCCTCTGGCTTTTCTACATTATGTTGCCATTACCTTCTCCCCAACCTAAGGGTCTGTCTAAGCAAAAGGTACTCCTTCACCGTAGCAGCATCAACTTGATCTCATAAGGTGGAAAACTTGGACTACTAAATGCTTTTTCACCCATTAATTTGTAAGTGCTAGTAAACAGGGAAACATTTTAAAGCAAGAAAAATTGTAATCATTTTTTTAAAGTTTATAGTCATAATCTATTTGGCCCAATGCAGTTGACCAAACAGAATTGGTATTCTGAGAAAAAAAGTATATGTGAAATTTGGGAGTGGTCCTTCTTATGAAACTCAGGTTGTTCTTACCTGTGTGGAAAACAAAGGCAAGATATGGAAGAGCTCTCTAGACTTGAGCCTTTATAGCTTATCATCTTATTTTTTAAAAATGTGACTCTAGAAACTTAGTGAAGTGGAAATTGAATACATTACCTGGTGCATTCACTTGCTGTATTAAAGGGTAACAGGACAGAGACTGTTAATTGAAATTTCTCTATCAGAAGTTGATATGGATATGCAAAATGATCAGGGGAAAGATTCAATACCATCTATATGCTGATGATGTCCAAATTTATGGAACTCTTTGTTCCCTGCATCCCCCTACCATGCCTGCTCCTCCCTACCATGCCTGCTCCTACCTCTTCTGTCCTTTCCTCTGTCCCAGTGAATGTTACCATCATTACCTTGTTGCTCAGACCATCCTTGGAGCTTTCCTTGAACCCCTAGTCCCCCTCACATGCTACACCTTGTCCCAGCATCTCTTCCTCTAAATTATGTCTCTGACCTGACTGCTTCTCACCACCTCCAATTTTACCATTCTAGTTTAAGTCACTATCATTTTTAACCCAGATGACTGCAGCAGCCTCTAAATTAGCCTCATTTTTTCTACCTTTGTTCCACTCTCTTCTTTCTTTCACATATTATTTTGAGACAGAGTTTTGCTCTGTCACCCAGGCTGGAGTGCAGTGGCACAATCACAACTCACTGTAGCCTCAGCCTCCTGGGCTCAGGCAATCCTCCCACCTCAGCCTCCCAACGTGCCGGGATTATAGGTGTGAAAAATTAATCTGATTACCTTACTCAACTACACAAAACCTTCCAATGGCTTCCCATCACACCTCCTATAAAATGCAAAAAATTTAGCCATGGCACACAAACTCCTATATGATTTGGCCCCCTCCACTTCTCCAACTTCAATTCCTACCACTTTCCAGTTCATCAGTTGTGTCCCAGGCTCACTGGCCTTATTGTCAGTTACATGATGGTTGGTGAAAGAAACCATTCGAAAGGCTACATACTATGGATTCCATTTATATGACATTCTGGAAAAATCAAAATTATAGGGATAGAAAACAGATGAGTGGTTGCAGGGGCTAGGGGTATGGAGAGGGATTAACTACAAAGTATCATGAGGGAATTTTGGGAGGTAATGGAAATGTGTTACATCTTAATTGTGGTGGTAGAAGCATGACTGCATTTGTCGAAGTCACTGAACTACACTCTAAAAAGGGTAAATTTTACTGTATATAGATAATACTAGATTAAGCCTAATGTTAAAAAAAACAGCCAGATTCATTGGTTTATCACCTACTCATGCAGTCCTGATTCTGAGGAAATGTGGATGCCGTCCTCTTGCCTCTCCTGTGCTCTCTTGGTGTGTTGGCTCCACCTTGGAATGCACTAAATTTAACCCATAGCCTGGTTTCGAGCTTCTCCAAATGCCAGTGATTAGTTAAGGCCTGCTTCAGACTTTTCTTTTTTTTTTTGGAGACGAAGTCTTGCTCTGTCACCCAGGCTAGAGTGCAGTGGCGCAATTTTGGCTCACTGCAACCTCCACTTCCCGGGTTCTAGTGATTCTCCTGCCTCGGCCTCCTGAGTAGCTGGGATTACAGGTGCACGCCACCACACCTAGCTAATTTTTGTATTTTTAGTAGAAACGGGGTTTCACCATGTTGGGCAGACTGGTCTCGAACTCCAGACCTCATGATCCGTGCGCCTCAGCCTCCCAAAATGCTGGGATTACAGGCGTGAGCCACTGCACCTGGCCCAGACTTCTTAAAGTAATTATCAGTCTACAAAAAGTAGTCTAAGCCCACTCCTGTCTGGCTTTAGGGAAGACGTCTGTAGGCCGGAGTTTCCCGTCCTGAAACCCTGAATTCTCATCCAGACAGTAGGCAGTCATTCTGGCTGGGTTTGCCTGGAGGTCCTCGTGGTGTCTTGGAGAGAATGTTTTGACATTCTCATGTTTACCTTATTCATCACAACAAATATGATATTAGAAATTCACACTCAAATTAGTTTAATTGTCCAGAACAAAAACATAGCTTAAATCTTCAGATACAGATTTCTCAGCAAACATGAGCTGTGAACAACTGTGTGTAGGAATACTCCTTTAGACACTAGTGCATACAAAGGTCACTGATTTACAGTCTTAGTCCTTGCTGAGCCAATTGTCTTATGAAATTTCGAACTTGCCAGTCATTTATTTTTTAAGATTGAGCTGGTGAGGGTTTTGCTCAATATTCTTCAGCATATCCTATTTGGAAGTTGGTTGTATTGGTTAGTGTATGTTACTAAAAGCAGCATACTTAGTGATAGTTCAGGAGGGTTTTGTAATCTCCTAGCTTGATATAACTCACTAAGTATTATTCTTGACTCTGTCATGACACCCATTCTACATGTTTCCTCATCACTTTTAGATGTTACTAAGTATCTTTTCCTGTCTCCTTTAATTACATTAGTTACCTTCTAATTACAGCCCCAAAGGCATAAACTTCCTTCCCTATCTTTGTTTTCTTTTTATTCATCTTCATTCTGATTGCATTATCAATATCACCAAATCCCACAAAGATTGGGTAAGTAGATGTAGCTTAGTAAAAACACTATAGCTTCTAATTTCTAGTTGATAGTTTTATTGCTGCCTACCTTATTGTGTTGAGGTTAGATCTTGAACTTACTTGCTTCATATACATGAAAGAATGAATTAGTAAATCAACCACCTAACCAAGCATTAACTAGCCAATGAAGTTTAACATATGTATATTAGTATTTACTGTAATCTGACTTCTAGTCAACAAAAGCAAGATTACCACATAGAGTAAATGACTGCATATTTCATACATTACAAATGCTCTTCAACCCATCTAAATTGAAAATATTATACGTTGAAAATGCATTTAATGCACCTAACCTACTGAACATCATAGTTTAGCCTAGCCTACCTCATTAGTTGTTTTTCCTCATGATCAAGTGGCTGACTGGAAGGTACAGTTTGCTGCTGCCACCCAGCATCTTAAGAGAGTACGGTATATTACTAGCCCAGGAGAAGGTCAAAATTGGAAATACAGTTCCTTCTGAATGTGTATCACCATTTTAAAGTCAAAAAATCATAAGTTGAATCATTTTAAGTTGGGAACCATTTTATTTTGAATAAAAATCCAATTCTACAAGAGAAAATAAGCAAGAACCAAATCTATATGTAGTATGTTTACCATATACATACATATACATATGTGCTAGGCTCTCCATACATTATTTTGCTTAATTCTCAGAATAATGAGGTATAAACTCTAGCAGTTGTATATTTGCTAAAATCACCTTTAAGGGTTTATGTCCAGATTAGTAAAATTAAGCTGAATTGTTTCCAATGTTGTATGCTTTGACTAGGATTCAAGTCAGGCCTCCTAATGAAAGGACATTCATGAAGTGTAACAATTTCCAAATCTAATGAGTATTCTATTTTTGATTAAGTTCTGCTTGTAGGTTATTCTCTGATTAATTAAAATTCTCCTCGCCTGAGTCATTAGGCTGTAATGTCTTACAGCTAATCGTATTTTAGAACTAAGAAAGGGAAAGCCTTCCCACATATTACCCCAATATACATTATCACAACAATAATATATTGATTGTAGACTATGTACAGAACTTTTGCAGTACGAGATGGTCTTAAGTGATAGTATCTGTATTCCCTTGCCCTTGAGGTAATTACGGTCTAATGGAGTGTATCAGCCAGGATGCTTTTGGCTATAAGTAACAGAAAACCTGACTCATATTGGCTTAAATAATAACGAACCTCATTATCTCACATAACAGGAAGTTCAAAGGAAGGGTGAGCTCCAGGGTTGGTTGATAAAGCAGCTCAATGATGTCAGCAAGGACTCAGGTTATTCCCATTTCTTAGCTCTGCCATCCTCCACTTCATCCTCTGACTCAGAAAGATAGCCACAGGAGTTCTCTGTGTTGTGTACAGTGTAACCACGTCCAGAAGGAGAGAGCTGATCTTCTTGTGTCCTGGGCAAAGACATCTGTACCAGGGACCCCTCCAGCTATCTTTCCCTCAATTTATAAGCCGGGGGTGGGTTGGTCATATGCCCATTTCTACACCAGTTGCTGGCAGGAGAAGTAACCGCTTCTGGTTTAAATGCTTGGGGTGAAGTAGTTGTTGAGGAATCAACCACAAGGACTACTACATAAGGGATCAAGTGTCACATACGTAATTGTAAATTTTCTAATAGCCGCATTTTTAAAAGTCAAACAGTTAAAATTAATTGTAATAATACATTTTATTTAACCCAATATATCTAAAATATCACCTCAACATATCAACTTTTAAGATTATTGAGATACTATTCTTTGATACTTGAAATCTGGTATGTATTTTATTCTTATAATACATCTGATTTAAAACTATTACATTTCAGGTGCTCAGTAGCCACATGGGTGTTGGATGCACAAGTCTACAGGATGAAATTTCAGGAGACTGTGATTTGGTTCTTTGCCTATGTCTCCGATCTCATCTTTTACCATTCACCCTGTACTTAACTTGTACCCACGCTTTATGCTCTAGCAGTCCTGAGTTACCACATTTCATGCTCTTATATCTGTATCTTTGCATGTGTGTTCCCTCTGTCTGGCCCATTCTCTCGTTGCTCATAGGGGAATTTTAATTGTTCTGTCAGATTCAACCAAGATGTCACTCCAGTCAATAGCTTCCCCAAACCAAGAGAGAGTTAAAACTCTGCTTCCTTTGTGCCTTATCTGTACTTTGTACATTATCCCATTGTTAAACTTATCAAACTGTCTCCCAAGATCTCTTCATGTTGGTCTACCCCACTGGGCAGTTATCTCCTTGAGATACAGGGCAGAGTTTTGCTCACCTCAGTATTCCCAGTGTTTATGCTCTTGCACTTACGAGGCACTTGATATATGTTTATAGGATGGGATTAAATTGAATTTCTAAGAAAATTAGAATGACTTAGGTTTGGTAGAATTCATTTGGTAAAATTAGTGAGAGAAATAGAATGTTTGGCCTAGTAAGCTTTTTCTAGTGGTGGCCCTATAAGGACATTTTTTTGTGAAAGAATCCCAGAGCTTGATCTTGGTGTATGCACATGCTGTAAATACATGTAATTGGCCTTAGGAATCCATTATATATCTCCATTAGTTCTTTTCTCTGTTTGTAACTTTTCGTTGTTCTAACGTATTATGCATATGAGTACATTTTTCATGGTGTCCTAAATTACTTTCTTCAAGTACCAGGGGCAGCCTCCTTATTAGTATACAAGTCACTATTCACTGAATAATGTCATTCATGACTGCATTCCTCAGAATCTAAAGCGACATCATAGGTTTGAGCAAGAATTTACCAAGACGAAGTTTTTTATTAATATAAAAGACATACTTAAGTGACATTGCATAATAACAGATTCCATGTCATCATCCTAGGGGTCACTGCAGTGGGTCCTGGCATTCTTTGTTTGAGATAGATTCAGTGCAGGTTTTGAGCTTCAGTGGCTTTGCTTGCTCTGTACATCAGCAGCGCCGAGTGCTGTGGGGTGTGGAAAGATTGGGTATAATCACTGCCACTGGCAACTTCCAGGAGGTCCTGGAGCTGCCAAAATTCAAAATATAACTTGATTTTTGTTTACTTTTTATGAATTAGAGTGCTAAGACATATATATTAAAAATGAACATCAACTTTAATGTTTGCTTTGGTAAAGTGCTTTCGTATTTGTTGATTTTTTTTTTTTATATTTCAAAATGTGTCCTCCCTCCGAAACTTGTCCCTTGATTTTAGAACTAAAATGTCTTCTGCTGACATTTAACTTTATTATATACAATTTTCATTTTATGCAAATTATATCTTATAGTTAAGGAATTTAATCATATCTTAAAAAAAAAATTACAGCAGGAAAAGTCACCAGGAGCTTCTCACCACAGGATAGATATTATTCTATCTAAATAATAGACTAAAAATAGATAGACTCTGGACAAAAACAAGAGTCAGTAAACTATGGCCTGTGAGTCAGATTCAGCCCACCACCTGAACTAAGAATGGCTTTTACATTTTGAAATGGCTGAAAAATATCACAAGAAAAATAGTATTTCATGACGTGAAAATTATATGGAATTTGAATTTTAGTGCCTGTAAATACAGCTTTACTGGGACACAACCACAACCATTATTTTGGTATTGCCTATGGCCACTTTCACACTATGATGACAGATATGAGTAGTTATGACAGAGACCTTATTGCCTGCAAGTCCTAAAATATTTACTATCTGTCTTTTTACAGGAAAAGTTTGCTAGTTCAATCCTAGGATTAGAAGGAAGAAGCCTTAAAAATTCCTTCTGAATTTTGTATCAAATATTGCCTTAAACATGGTTATTCAGAGTCCATTCTCTTTTGGAAAGAAGCCAGTTTTCTGGAAATATTGCCTATTTTATAGCACAATTAGACTTGACTGTGAATTTTGAATTTATTTACTCTGCAGTGGAAACCAATTTTATTTTCTGAAGGAATAATAAATGAGTCTGTCTTCATCAGTATTTATCAGAGCGTTAAAAGAAAGTTTGCCTATGGCAAAGGTTACTTTTCTCTCCTTGCTGAAATTCCATTTAGAAACACTTCTGAGCTGAACTTTTTTTTTAAGTAATAAAGAATATTCTGCTATTTCCATAGTGATCTTTCACTTTTTTCATTTCAGATGTGTAAGCAGTTTCCAGAACCAACAGTGAGTTATAGGGGAAGCTAGTGGGAAGATTGAATATTGTGTATTTTATAACTGACTTATAATTTCATATATGCTTAGAACAGCATAACCACATTTCTGAGAGGTTGCATATATCCAGTGATATTGTGCACACAAGTGACTTATTAATTTGAGCTATAAAACAATTTTGGACTAGAGTCAAAACCCACGAACTTACTTACTGCTTTCCTTCTCCCACTTTTTTTTTCCCTGAAATGATGAATAACAGCTATTTTAATCGGCAAAAAGTGTGAAATTTTATAATTTAAAAAACCTAACTTTTCACACTAAAAAAGACTAAAAATGTGGTTATTTAATCTGTACCTCAGTTTATCTGTAGCTTGGTGTTTCATAACAGTTTATCTCTGAAGATAATTTGATGTTCATGATCTCATAGGAGACAAAGTATAAACAGAACCCAAAGTGTTTTCTAGATTTTCTAGTAAGTTTTGTTCAGTTTTGGACCTGCATATATGCTGCTTATCAGTAGTTCCTTCATTTTTATTTTTATTTTTTATTTTTTATTTATTGAGACAAGAACTCTTTCTATTGCCCAGGGTGGAGTGCAGTGGCACAATCTTAGCTCACTGTAACCTCAAACTCCTGAGCACAAGTGATCCTCCCACTTCAGCCTCCTGAATTGCTGGGACTACAGGCACACGCCAGCACACCTGATAAGCTAATTTCTTTTCTTTTCTTTTTTCTTCTTTTCTTTTCTTAGTTACCCAGCCTGGTCTTGAGCTCCTGGGCTCAATTGATCCTTCCACCTCAGGCTCCCAAAGTGATAAGATTACAGGCATGAGCCATCATGCCTGCCCAGTTTCTTCATTTTAAATTCAGTATTCTAATTCTTTGTGTCCCCTCTAAATTAAAAATATTTAGGTAGGAATTTACTATTCCTACTATTCTGTATGCCTCTATGTTTGATGCTGATTTGAAGATCATTGGGGAAATATTCTAAAAACGTTTCTGTTAACAGTTCACTACTAATGAATCAAACCAGATACATTATTAAACCAATAAATACTATATGTATATAATTGCTAAATAGATGTGAAAGTTATAGTGGAAAACTGTTGCCTATATAGACTTTTTTAAAGTGATGATCAATGGAATATAGTTCCCTCGGCCACGGATTTGAGAGCATTATTGCCCACTGAAGGTCACTTTTACAACCTAAAGAGTATTACCTTCCTCATAAACTTAAATTATGGTGTTGTGTATGATTTGTTACACTATTTAAAACTGAAAAGCTGTAACCTTCTCTCCCTTAGCAATAACCTTCAATTAAGTCATGCCTCTCCCCATGTCCAAATTCCTTTTTAGACAAACCAGTTACTGGTTATTTTTCAAAATTTTCAATATTATTCTTTCATTGCTAATAGTTATTTGGCCTGCTCTCTTTGTTTCTAAGTTGGCACTGAATGCCTTTTTAGATTACATATTTTTTTAAATACTCTTTAGTTAATTGGCTTCTCTTTTGCATCCTCTGATGGAAGAAATTTGAAGGCATTGTTAAACCCCCAAATATTTAAAATATGTGAAATTAAATTTTAAGGGCAAGGTAGTGATAAAAAAAAATGTGTTCTGTTACCCTCCATAGATGAAACAGTGATAATGCTACCAGCAAACCTAGATCAGGGTTTCTACTGTTTGGTAAGAAGAGTCACTGCTCTAGGTCAGGCGTGGTGGCTTGTGCCTGTAACCCCAGCACTTTGGGAGGCCAAGGCGGGCAGACTGCTTGAGCCCAGTAGTTTGCAACTAACCTGGGCAACATGGCAAAACCCTATCTCTACAGAAAATACCAAAAAAAAATTAGTTGGGCATGGTGGTGTGTGCCTATAGTCCCAGCTACTCAGGAGGCTGAGGTGGGAGGATTGCTTGAGCCTGGGAGTTTGAGGCTTCAATGAGTCGTGATCACATCACTGCACTCCAACCTGGGTGACAGAGCGAGACTCTGTTTCCAAAAAAAAAAGAGTCACTGCCCTATCAAGACCCACACTTAAATGTCTTACTCTAAAAGACTGATATGCTGAAGACCTGGAAGGTGGAGGTTGCAGTGAGCCACCACTGCTTTCCAGCCTGGGCGACAGAGTGAGACCCTGTCCCAAAAAAAAAAAAAGAGAAAAATTTTTTCAGCACAGGGAGAAGGTTGCCTTGAAGTCAGAGTCTCCTTATTCATGCATTTCTGCTTCCTAGACAACTGTTTGCTGGGATCCTCACCCAGAATTTCCTATCTGTTTGGCTTGTTCCACCTACTTAATTTGAACTCTGACTTCTGGTTACTTACCTAGGGTCTCCACTATTGGTTTGTCTTGGCCTATGGTACTTCTGTACTCTATGGTCTTGTGCTGTTTAACTGATCCTTGACACTGGCTTCTGACTATTCTTGTCTGCACGTTACATTTCAGGGACTTATTCTCATGTTTCTCTCCAAATCCAAAACTGCTGAAGGTTGACTGAATTCTACTTTATAGATATTCTATAGCCATTATGAAATCCAGAGAGTATCAGTCTACTTGCTGGCAGAACCGACATTCAGGCTGTCCCCTGATACTGTTGTGCCAATTGTTAAAATGTTTAAATACTTTCATTCCACATGACAAATAGCTACTACCTCATTCTTCACCCCCTGCCTTCATGGCCTCATGTCCAGGACCTCTGGGACTTCCCCATGGTCTAGGAACTAATAGGTCATTATTTGGCCCAGCGGTTTTCAGGACTCTGTTTTGTTGTCCAATTTTATTTTCAGTTTTCATGGCACACTATTAAATAGTTTTAATACTACTGCTGCTTTCAGAGGTATATGTAAGAGCTAAGGTCTTCAGGAAAAAAATCCAAAAGTGTTCATTTTCAAAGATTTTTTAGAATTTTCATTGAAGATCAAGAAACATTTTATTCACTCAACAGTCATGTTTTAACCACCAGCTGCATGTCCACCACTGTACTAGATGCTAAGAAGTATCTTCTGTTTTGTAAATAAATAAAGTCCTAAATTGATTATAATTAAAAGTTGGAGACAAGGGTTATATGAGAAGTCTCTGTAACTTGTGCTCAATTTTGCTGTGAATCTAAAACTGTTCTAAAAAATAAATCCTTAAAAAGGAAAAAAAAGTTAGAGAAAAAATAAAACACATACAGAAACAATTGAGGACCAACCACAAACCAGTATGATTTTGTGCCAGAAATGTTTTAAAAATCTACATATGAATACTGAAGAGCTATGGAGTATAGGAATGATCAAGAACAGAAGAATTAATCTGATTAAGCTTCTTTTAGGAGTTGATGGACCAAAAATTGAAAGGCAGATTATAAGGACATTCCACATAGGGGAAACAGCATGAGAAAAGGTAGAAAAATGGAAGTTGACAAAGAATATGTGGGGATAGAAAAACTCAACTTGGTGGGAGTTCCAGACATAAATGATTGTACATGAGATCAAGGCAGTTGAATACATTCTTGAAAGGCAGGCTGAGCAGTGTGAAATTTATGTTCTTTGCAACAAAGAGCCGTTCTTCATTCAGGAACAAGGGATGTGATTATGCTGGTGTCTATAAGATCAATCTAGCAGCCAGATGCAGAACTGACTGTGATGGGGAGGAAGGCTTCTATCATAGGAATATAGGAATGGATACTGATCACCTTGATGGGTGTGACTCTGAAAATGGCAAGGAAAGCAGCATCTCTCCTAAAGAGACATTGCAGAGAAAAAAATCAGCAGGCCTTGATGACCAGCTAAGTATGAAAGAGGGAAAAAAAGCTCTTAACAATAGTTCTAAAGGTAGACTACCAAGAGAACAGAGTGAGAGCTGAAAAAATTCCCTTTCCAAAAAACAACAATAGAAGTAGACAAAAGTGTCAAAAACAGCAACTTTAGGACTCTGAAAATTGATAAAAGGCACTCAACAAATTGAGAAGCATTTATTCATAGACAAACTGTAGTGCTCCAAGTAAGCTAATTAGGATTTTATGGTGTTTCTGCCTGGGGATGCTCCCATCCCCCACCTGCAGACTCAGCACAATAGTTCTACAAGGATAAAGAAGGCCATGAAAACCATCAGTTTCACTGATGGAGTGGCCTTCCTTGGTATGAAATGGAATGTGAAAGCCCCATGCCCACCAACATTATGAGTAACAGTAGACATCTTGGTAAGAGACAAGAAAGGCCAGCTAGCAAATCAGTGAGCCTGAGGTTACATTCTTAGTTGGGGCCAACAGTGTGTCAGCAGACTAGCCAGAAATTTATCAGGGAGATTTGGGAAAACGGCACAGTGGTAGGGAGCCTTGATAAACTCACCAAAACACTTCAAACACAGGCAGGAGATATCAGAGAGGGCTCAAGCTACCTATACACCCTGGATGACTGTGAAATCTGCACATATGCAGAGAAGATGCAAAAAGGCCTGGCAGAAAGTAAATGCCAGGGCAGACTTGAAAACTGCCTGAGTTTTTAATGGGCTCCCCCAACCCAACCACAGACCCAGGGGCAGAGGGTAAAAGCTTTACTAGCTTAGGGTATTTGAGCATAACCACTGACTAATTACTGGCTGACCACTAAGCTATGCAGACATGGGAGTGACCCGTAATAAATCAGGCTTAAAAATAAAAACAAAAATAAGTTTTAAAAAATGAAGTAGAGAGACAAGCAGCCATGCACTATGAAGGAGATGGATTCCACAGATTTAGTTTAGGCAACTTAATAAACAAAAAAAGAAAACCACAGCAAGAACAACAATCCTGAGGGAAAAACATAAAAATCCGAGTTAGTACAATATGTACTTAAAATTCAGGCTTAAAAAATTATAAGATATTTAAAGAAAGAAAGGGGTGACTAATATTTAGGGGGAAAAAACAGTGAGTGGAAGTGGAAACTGAGTGTTTCTGAGTGGGCTCAGATGTGCTATGCAGACAGATACTTCAAAGCAGCTAAAATATGTTCAAGGAATTAAAGAAAACCAGGATTGAACGAAAGTATAACAACAATGGTTCAACAAATAAAGAATCTCAAGATAAATTATTTAAAAAGTCAAATGGAAATTCTGGAGTTGAAAAGTACAATAACCGAAATGAAAAATTCACTTGAGTAACTCAATAACAGATTTGAGATGGCAGAAGAACCCACACCCATAGACTTCAAGATAGATCAGCATGTAGCTTTGAAAGGAAGAAGTAAAATGTTCTTTATTTCCAGATGATGTGATCCTGTATGTAGAAAATCCTGAGAAATACCCACCCCCCCACACACATACACACAAACACCCTATTAGAACTAATAAACAAGTTCAGTTACAGACAGGATATAATTTATAGATGAATATACAAAAATTTGTTGTTTTGTGTATACTGGTAAAAAACCCAAAAATGAAATTAAGACCATTTCATTCACAATAGCGTCAAAAAGAATAAAATACTTAGGAATCAGTTTAAACACAGAGGTGCAAGACTTGCACATGGAAAACTATAAAATATTGCTAAAAGAAATTAAAGATCTAAAACAAATGAGGGATATTCAATGTTCATGGATTAGATGAACCTTTAGTGTTAAGCTGGCACTTTCTCTTAAATTGACCTGTAGATTTAATATAATCCCTGTCAAAATCCCAGCAGGCTTTTGGGGATAGCAATTGACAAGCTGATCTTAAAATGTATATGGAAATGCAAAGAGACCAGAATCACTAAAACAGTTTTGAAAAGGAAGAACAAAATTGAAATATTTACACTACTGAATTTTAAGTTTTACTGTAAAACTACAGTACTCTACTTAGTGGCAATAAGGATAGACATGTAGATCAGTGGAACAGAATTGAGTGTCCAGAAATGAACTTTTGTATTTATTTTTGATCAATTTTCAATAAAAGTGCCAAGGAAATTTAATCAGGAAAGAATAACATTTTCAACAGAGGGTACTGGGAAAATAAAATATTCATATGAAAAAGATGAATTTGGAGCCTTACCTCATACCATATGCAAAAATTAACTCAAAATAGATAATAGACTTATATGTAAAACCCAAAACTTTAAAACTTCTCAAAGAACCATAGGAGAAATGTTCATGATCTTGGGTTAGGCAAAGAGTTCTTAGATATGACACCAAAATCATGATCCATACAAGAAGAAATTGGTAAATTGGACTTTACCAAAATTTAAAACTTTTGTGCATTAACAACATTATTAAGAAAATGAAAATTGAGAGCCACCTCATGGTGGGGCACCAGCTGCCACCCACATGGGAGGGGCGGAAAAGTGGGGGACGTGGCTGTGGGCAAAGATAAGTGCAGGGAGCAGCGGCTCCTCTTGCTGTCCCTGTCCCACATCCGGTCACCATGAAGAGCTCCCCCACAGTGTTGTGCATCAACCTCGAGGTGCTCCTGGCCAAGGCCACACAACTTTTTGTTAGGTCTCTAACCATCTATTCCTACAGTCATGGCAGTGGAAAGAAGAAAGCACTACCAGTAATTTAGCAAATACAGCAGAGGAATCAGAAATTTTTCAGTTTCTTGAAGGTATATTATTGCCAAAGAAAGTTTCCACTAGTAAATACCTGAAAGTTCTTAAAGAGGAAAGGAGGGAAGAAGATGAGGAGGAGGGGTAGAATGACTGTGATGGTGAAAGTGATGTTGATGAAGGTGAATACTAAACCAAAAGAGAAGTGCTTTATCAGCCTGGTATGGACCTTTCTGGATTAGCTCCATTGCTTAGAAGTAAGCACAACACTGCATGTTTAGTCTCCTCACTTTTTCAGTTGCCTAGTAGGTTGTTTCCCTTTGTGGATAAGATAGAGCATCTCATGCACCGACACCATAAGTAGCCAAAGAGGAAGGAACCCAGAGAGCAGCCTCGCTTTGATGAGCCCACGCTGCCTTCAGTGGTCACCAAGAACGTTGCCCACACAGGCAGGCACTGCCAGTTGACCTGCTGCAGCTCCCAATTGCAAGGCAGAGATGATTCTACTTAACTTTTAAATTTACAAATAGATTTGAAGAGCTTCTAAATATCAATTGTGTAAATCCATTGATAAGGCTTGGCACCAAAATCTCATCTTTAATTGTAGTTGCTATAATCCCCACATGTCGTGGGGGAGGGACCAGGTGGAGATAACTGAATCATGGGGGCAGTTTCCCCCATCCTGTTCTCATGATGTGAGTGAGTTCTCAGGAGATCTAATGGATTTATTAGGGGCTTCCCCCTTCACTGGGCACTCATTCTCCTTGCTGCTGCTATGTGAAGAAGGATGTGTTTGCTTCCCCTTCTGCCATGATTGTAAGTTTCCTGAGGCCTCCCCAGTCATGCTGAACTGTGAGCCAGTTAAACCTGTTTCCTTTATAAATTACCCAGTCTTGAGTGTGTCTTTATTAGCAGTGTGAGAAGGGACTAATACATCCATATATGTATATTTTGAAATTAGTTCTTGTAAATAACTATATTTAGTTTTAGCTAAATACATCGTTTATAGGTAGTGTGTTACATCTGAATTGTACTATTTGTACAAATTTGACTATTTGTCCAAATATTATTAATTTTTTACTGTAAAGAAATATACTTTCTGGCCAGACACGGTGGTGCACGCCTGTAATCCCAGCACTTTGGGAGGCTGAGGCAGGCAGATCACATGAGATTGGGAGTTCGAGACCAGCCTGACCAACATGGAGAAACCCCATCTCTACTTAAAAAAATACAAAATTAGCCGGGCATGGTGGCACATGCCTGTAATCCCAGCTATTCGGGAGGCTGAGGCAGGAGAATCGCTTGAACCCAGGAGGCGGAGGTTGCCATGAGCCGAGATTGCGCCATTGCTCTCCAGCCTGGGCAACAAGAGCGAAGCTCTGTCTCAAAAAAAAAGAAATGTACTTTCCAATTAAAGATTTATGCATATTTTTGCGTCAAAATGCTGTATGGAACTAGTTGTAGAGCTCTTTATTGTTCTAATGCTTTGCTTACTACCTGACAATTTTGTGAAATTTTAAAAATAAGCATTTCTAACAGTTTTATTCCAAGAGAAAAATTCCAGGTCAAATTATCAACTCAAATACAAAAAAGAAATTTCCTCTGCATAAGCATATTGTTCTTAATTTTTTTACCCATTGTATATTGAAGATATCTCTCATCTTACTGTTCTTTACTATAATTCCCCAGTAATTGTTTTTACTATCTACCAGAGAAAACCATAAACCCTGTTTTTTTTTCACATAAGGAAAATATTTGGCTCCTGTCTTTTCAATATCTTTCTCTTAAAAAAAGAAAGTTATGATTTACACTCAGTAATCACCCTTTTTAATATCCAATCTGTGAATTTTGGCAAATGCATAGTTCTATAACTAATCAATACATAAAACAGTTGCATTACCCAAAATATTTCCCTCTACCTCCTCGCAGTTATTCTGTTCCCCACCCCTGGCAGCCACTGATGTTTTCTGACCCTCTGCTTTTCAAAATTTATTTTAAAATAAAATATTTTTTAAAAAGCCACAGATTAGAGGAAAATATTTACAAATTATATATTTGATTAATTAATTGTATGTAGTTTATATAAAGAGCTCCTATATCTCAATAATTAGAAGACAACCCAATTAAAATGAATAAATGATATGAACAGACAGTTCACCCAAAGAAAATATACAGTTGGCTAATAAGCACCTGAGAAGATGCTGAATGTCATTAGCCATCAGGGAAATGCAAAGTAAAATCACGATAACATACCATTTCACACCCCACTAAGATGACTGTACTCAAAAAGACCATAATAAATGTTGGTGATGATATGGAGAAACTTTATATAGGAAGCTTATAGATTGCTGGTAGGAATGTACAGCATTTTGGAAAATAGTTTGGCAGTTTCTTTAAAAAGTTAAATATAAATTTACCACATCATCCAGCAATTTCACTCGAAGTATCTACCTAAGAAAAATAAACATATGTTTACAGGAAGACTGGTATATAAATAATAGTAGCAGCATTATTCATAGTAGTCAAAAACTGGAAACAATTCAAATGTCCACCAACTGGTTAATGGGTAACCAAAATGTCATTTATCCATATAATGGAATATTATTCAGCAATGAAAAGGAACTACTGCACTATTTTGAACTACATCTATATTACAACATGGATGAACTTCAAAAACATGCTATATGAAAAATAGACATGAGACCACATATTGTATGATTACATATATATGAAATTTCCAGAAAAGGTAAATTACAGGCATAGCTCATTTTATTGTGCTTTGCTTTATTGTGCTTTGCAGAAAGTGCATTGTTTACCAGTTGAAGGTTTGTGACAACCCCATGTCGAGCGTCTATCAGCACCATTTTTCCAACATGTGCTCACCTCATGTTTCTGTGTCACATTTTGGTAATTCTTGAAATATTTCGAACTTTTTATGATTATTGTATCTGTTATGGTAATCTGTGATCGGTGATCTTTAATGTTACTATTGTAATTGTTTTAGGGTGCCACAAATCATGCCCATATAAGATGGTGAACTTTATAAATGTTTTGTGTGTTCTCACTGCTCCACTGACCACCCATTCCCCCATCTCTCTCCCTCTCCTCAGGCCTCCCTATTCCCTGAGACACAACAATATTGAAATGAGGCCAATTAATAACCCTACAACAGCCTATAAGTGTTCAACTGAAAGAGTTTCATATTGCTTGCTTTAAATCAAAAGCTAGAGATGATTAAGCTTAGTGAGGAAGGCATGTCATAAGCTGAGAGGGGCCAAAAGCTAGGCCTCTTGCACCAAATAGTTAGCCAAGTTGTGGGTACAGAAGAAAAGCTCTTGAAGGAAATTAGAAGTGCTACTCCAGTGAATACACAAATGATAAGAAAGCAAAACAGCCTTATGGCTGATATGGAGAAAGTTCAAGTGGTCTGGACAGAAGATCAAACCAGCCACAGCATTCTCTTAAGCCAAAGCCTAATCCAGAGCAAGGCCCTAACTCTCTTCAATTCCATGAAGACTGAGAGAGGTGAGAAAGCTGCAGAAGAGAAGAAAGAAGCTAGCAGCAGTTGGTTCATGGGGTTTAAGAAAATAAGCCATCTCCATAACATAAAAGTGTAAGGTGAGGCGGCAAATGCTGATGTAGAAGCTGCAGCAAGTTATCCAGAAGATCTGGCTAAGATCATTGAAGATGGTAGTTACACTAAACAGGTTTTCAGTAGAGGCAAAACAGCCTTCTATTGGAAGAAGGTACCATCTGGGATTTTCATAGCTAGAAAGGAGAAGTCAATGCTTGAATTCAAAGCTTCAAAGGACAGGCTGACTTTCTCATTAGGGGTGAATACACCTGACGACTTCAAGTTGAAACCACTGCTCATTTCCCATCCTGAAAATCCTAGGGCCTTTAAGAATTAGGCTAAATCTGCTCTGCCTGTGCTCTAGAAATGGAAGAGCAAAGCCTGAATGACAGCTTATCTGTTTACAGCATGGTTTGCTGGGTATTTTAAGCCCACTGTTGAGACCATATGCTCAGAAAAAAGGGCTTCTTTCAAAAGATGTCTGCTCATTGACAGTGTACCTGATCATGCAAGAGCCATGATGGAGATGTACAAGGAGATGAATGTTGTTTTCATGCCTGCTAGTACAGCATTCATTCTGCATCCCATGAGTAAAGGAGTAATTTTGATTTTCAAGTCTTATTATTTATGAAATGCATTTTGTAACACTATGGCTTCCATAGATAGTGATTCCTCTGATGGATCTACACAAAGTAAATTGGAAGCCTTCTGGAAAGGATGCACCATTCTGTATGCCATTAAGATACATTTGTGATTCATGGGAGGAGGTCAACATATCAACATTTGCAGGGATTTGGAAGAAGTTGATTCCAACCCTCATGGGTGACTTTGAGGGGGTTTAAGGCTTCAGTGAGGGAAGTAACTACTGATGTGGTAGAAATAGTAAGAGAAGTAGAATTAAAAATGGAACCTGAAGATAGCGCTGAATTGCTGCAATCTCATGAAACTTGAACTTCTTATGGATAGGCAAAGCAAGTAGTTTCTTCATACGGAATCTACTCCTGGTGAAGATACTGTGAGTGTGTTGAAATGACAAAAAGGATTTAGAATGGTACACAAACTTAGTTTATAAAACAGCAGCAGAGTTTGAGAGGATAGACTCCGATTTTAAAAGACATTTCTACTGTGGGTAAAATATTATCAAACAGCATTGCATACTATAGAGAAATTTTTTGTGAAAGGAAGAGTTAGTCCATGCAGCAAATTTTATGGTTGTCTTAGTTTAAGAACTTAACCATAGCCACCCCAGTCTTCAGCAACCACCACCCTGATCAGTCAGCAGCCATCCACACTGATGCAGGACCCTCCACCAGCAATTACAACTCTGAAGACTCAAATGAGTGTTAGCATTTTTTTCCAATAAACTTTTTAAAATTAAAGTATGTTCTTTTTTTAGACATAATGCTATTGCACACTTAATAGACTGGAGTGTAGGTAAACGTAAGTTTAATATGGACTGGGAAACAAAAAAAATTGTATGATTTGCTTTTTGCAATATTCAGTCTATTGCAGTGGTCTGGAACCTCACCTATAATGTCTCTGAGGCAAGCCTGTATCTTCAGAAACAGAAAGCAGATCAGTGGCTGCCTAGGACTAGGAATTAGGAGCAACGGCTCACTGCAGACGTGCACAGGGGAACTTTTGTGGTGATGAAAATGTTCTCAGACTAGATTATGTTGACATTTGCACAAGTTTCTAAATTTACTAAAACTGCTCACAATGGAACATGTATTAGCCCATTCGTGTATTGCTATAAAGAAATACCTGAGGCTGAGTAATTTATAAAGAAAATAGGGTTCATTAGCTCATAGTTCTGCAGGCTATACAGCAAGGGTGGCACCAACATCTGCTTGGCTTGTGATGAGGCCTTAGAAAGGTTACAATTCTGGTAGAAGGCTAAGTGAGAGCAGGCATGTCACATGGCGGGCATGGGAACAAGAGAGAGAGGGAGGAGGTGCCAGACACTTTTAAACAACCAGATCTCATGTGATGAGTGAGAACTCACTTATCACCAGGGGGATGGTGCTACACCGTTCATGAGGTATCTGCTCCCACGATCTAGTTACCTTCTGCCAGGCCTCACTTCCAACACTGGGGATTACATTTCAACATGAGATTTGGAGGGGACAAACATCCACACCATATCAGAAGAACTTTATGGTATGTCAGTTACACCTTAATAAAGCAGTTAAAAAGTAGCTTTCTAAGCTTCTATTGTAAGGTCATTCATGATCATGGAAATTTTCATAAGCAATAATTTATTTAGGTCAGAAGCTTCAAGAAATTCAGCAGACTAACTCTCCATGGGAACTAGGGGCTTTTATAATTTGAAGAAAAAGTGGAAAAACATGTCACCATGCATTTTTAGGCCCAAACCTTCCATGTCTCAGGGGGTCCTCTTGGACTCAAGCCTCAGGACATGAGCTGTGGTACTCTGTCCAACCTCTCTTACTTCTTATTTCCAATTTTTTTAGCTTTAACTTTGTGACCTGCCTCAAATTTCCCATGTTCCTGACCTCAATTCCTGTTCACTATTATTGCTCCACCCTCTCTTGATCATTGTGTTTCCTCCTGCCCAGCCCAGTAAACTGATCCTGACTTCTGATTGTTCCTTTTGCTTAACTGTTTTATTAATTTTTACTTGCTTAAAAAAATCTCTTCTGCCATTTTTAGCCCTAGGCTGCACTCTAGCTCTGATGAAGCCTGCCACACTGACTCAAAAGGAAAGCCCATTCTTTGATCCTTTTGGAGGACGATGACATAGGTTTTTGCCATATTAAATGTCTTCCAGAGATGATTTGACAGATAACTGAAGATTGAAGATTGTAGCCACAGTGAGAAATTAGGGATAAAGATATAGATTTGGTCCCCACCTAAGTAGAAAGAACAACAATGAGCCAAAAGATAGATCTCGTGAGATACTACAAAGTCAAGGGATAGAAAATAACTGGAAACCAGGAAAAGGCCTTTTTTTTTTTTCTGAATAGTTACAAATTATAGATGTATACAAAAAAGTTTTATTTTCACCTTGAATTCTCTAAGTTAATCATTGTAGTGAATACTAACTGCTTGAAAGAAAACCAATAGCCGTAGAATAAACCAATTTGGAGAAATTATTTAAGGTTATTTTAAAAATTTATATAAAATCCTCACTAGGAAGAACAAGTTTTGTTTTGTTTTTTTCTCAAATAAGCTGATCATTAGGTCTTAAAGGAGACAATCTTATTTATACAAAACATAAAACCTGACTCTGAAACTGCCTCCCCCACTAGGTGGCAAAAGTAAGCTGCCAGAGAGAGGCCTAACAGCTAGGCTCCCACACCCTGTGTTGTCTCTGCTTCCTAAGTGGTGCGTCCCCAAAACTGTCATTTTAAAAAATTCAAACACTCTATACGTTTGAAATGCATAGTCTGTGTAATCCCTAAAGTCTGTAAAATAAAGGAAGGAAAAATGAATCTACAACTTGTGTTGATTTTTGATAGCAATATGAATATTTTGTGACAACTTAGTATTTCTTTCACGTGAAACGCTAAAGAAAAAATGACTGTGGTCATTGATAATTTTGTTGCAGGAGTCCTTGGGAAATGCCAAGTATTGAAGAACCTGGTGTCAAATTATCAGTTCCATTTTAAGTAAGCTATTGTATCTGATAGTAGCTGGTAGGAAGCTATTAGAAGTCATTTTTAAGCTAATATTGCTGTAGGTTGCTTCCCGCTCTGGGCTTTCATGAATGTGAAAAGTTTCTGGAGATCCTACTGACTATATGGGTCTTGGGATATGCGTAAAAATGACCTGAGACAAAATAGCATTTTCAAAGTATGCTATTCAAAGGTTTTCTTTATTAAGGTCACCAAATAATGGTCCACTTTCATTTTAATATTGACATCAGTTGCAATTTCCCTCTTCTTTCTTTTTATATGTCTTTTACTTTGTCCTTTTGTCTCCAGATATCTTTGATGGGTGGCAGACTATTGCTTTCATTCTAATAGAAACTGACTCCCTCCCTAAGGTTGGTCAGGCCCCTGGGACTGTCAAAGAGAAATAGAGTTTCCTTGGAGGTGGTGTCCTGCAAAGCCAGAAACAGTATCAAATTTAGGGGAACATTTCTCAATCTCAGCCAAGAGACAAATTTTCACTTTCTCCCCCTGAAGTACATGCTCAGATATTAACATTGCATCACTTGTTTAATTATTTAATATTCTAATTTTATACTTGGTCTTAGCCAAAAGGCCAAGAAGTGATTAATATTCTAATTTTAAAAAGCAGCTAGTCATTCATTTATCCATTCAGCAAAATCAACAAACATTTAGTATCCCTATGTGCCAAAAAAAAAAAAATACTGTTGGATTTTAAACAAGAATCAAGGCATTTGAGTGTTTAGTTCTTGTTTTAGATGAGTAATTTTCAAATAGTAATTCACTGTTTAGGTCAATTCCATGAAAATAAACCCTATTTTATTAATTTTTCCATTCCAGGCTTCTCAATTTATGTAGATGATAGAACTCCCAACAGAGAATCACGTATCATCTAAGGAAATGAGCCCTGCTATTACTTTAAGCCTCATTGATTTGGAGGTTTTAAAATTTGACCACTTCAATAGGGTAGTAAAAAAAATATATTCAGCATAACTTCATTATAAAGCACTTCGATGTACTATGTATTCATTTATGTTTTATGCCAAACGGTGTCTCCCATGTACACTGTGCTATGCCCTGTGTCTTTTCCACAGCTATGAGGGCACCTGTCATTCAGACCTTTTGCTTAGCTCCTGACATCAGTCTTGTTATGGGCTTCTACTGTCTCATTTTATGAATGAGGCTGATCTCTATTCTTACCTCCAATCAAATTTATAACTTAAGAGATTAATCGTTTCTATTGTTTGCTTTTGAAAGGAGATTGCAGGCAGTAACAGTTTTTCCCACTGATTTCTACAGTGATTGCTCAAATAAGAATAAATCCAAAGTACAAAATTATGATAACATAAAAGTTAATCATTCAAGAAACCTTTATTGAATAGCTGCCGCATGTAAGCCAGTGTGACAATATGTGCCCGTGTGGATTTTAAAGTGTGTATAAAAAATGGATGCTGTCCCTAAAAATTAATCATTATAATTAGAAGAAAATCTGTAATGTAAACAACAACAACACCACATAACTGGCCTATGAGATATATAAGCAAAATGCGTAAGGAATTTTAGAGATGGGGCAGGAGTGATTTCCACAAAGAGAATTTTATGCAGAAGGTGACCGCTGAAGGATGAACCAGGGCTCCCTCTAGGCAATAGAGAAAAAACGCATTTAGTAAAAGGCATTCGGGCCGTTTACTAGCTAGAGCTAGCATGGGCCCAGACACTGAGTGGGGAGGCGCAAGGTCATTTATTTGACAGACCTTTTGGTTGAGGTATAGGGTTGATCTTTGGATATTAGTGGGAACAGGGGTTAGAATGTGAGGTACAGGTCAGAGAGTGAAGCATCTTGGACACTAGGATGACGAATTTGAATTCTATCCAGTGGGTCAGGGGAAGTCAAGAAAATTTGCAAGCATTATGGCTACTGCACTGGTATAGGACATGTACAACAGTTATATGAAGTAAGAAATAAGTTAGCAAATTCTTATGAGGAATTTTTTTTTCTGGTGCTTCTGCAATTCTGTAGAATAGGTATCATAATAATGCTCTATTGGTAACATTATAAATGGTTCAAATCAATAATTTTTTATTGGGAACATATATCCTAAAATATGACGTAATAAAGGAAAATCCTACTGTAACTTCATGGGTGCTAATTCTGCCCAATTATTAGCCACAAAAAAAAATCCAATTTTAAGAAAATGTTTTCCACAAATTAGGTAATTTGGATTCTGGGTTTTTTGAATATCAGCAGAAGGAGCCCTAAGAAGTATCTCCTGTGTCCTACTTCTGCACACACACTCCTACCCCCAAGTGGCCAACAGAAATGGAAACTCCTGCTTTCTTTTTCCTCTCTGGAATAATAGGTACTTTCTCAGGATTAGCTGCTCCTGGAGAAGAAGCAATAGATAATTGAAAACATCTTAATTTACATTTATATTTTGCTTGAATTTGTGAGCCAAAAGGGCAATTGACAAATGTCTTGGCCAATGAATAATTATTGTATTAAACTTGCTTTTGGAAATACTTGTTGAATTTTATACTTTTTCCCCATTAAGGCCAAAATTGTGAATTCTCTGATGGGTAAGGGAGAACAAAGGCAAACAGAAGTCTAAGATTCTTTCCCCAGGAAAACATATTAACATCATAGTAGAATATACTCAGGAAACTCTGACCTAAGCTTTTACCTTTAGAGGTTTAGAGTCTGGGAAATGTTTTACTTACACATACTGGGGAAGATTTATAGAGAAGTGAAATGTACTAGTATACTTTCATAGATAAGGCATCTGGAGTGTGTGTATATAGGGTGTATAACATAATAGCAACAAATGTAATAGATATTTAAAATTTTAAGATGTCAGATATAAATACACAATTCTAAAATAGATCATAATTTGCCATTAATATCTGTTTTCTTTGTATAGAGATGTATTTCCATCTAAAAGCCTAATGTTACTCAAGATAAATTTTGAAGGCCTAAAGTACATATTTCTCTTTTTCTTATTAAATCACATTTTAATGAGGGTTCGGTACTTTTATTTAGTAAATATTCAACTGGGAGGGTTTCTGTGGTTTTTTTTTTTTTAGTAGGAAAGTTTGCACAAAAGAAGTATTTTCTTATTACCAAATTAGTTACTTTGAAGTATCTGGCAGATTACATCAGTCTCTTATTTGAATTGGTACTGCAGAAGACATCTATTGTACATCATTAGTGATGCATTAAATTGGTTATTTATGTTTCAAAATCTAAGCATAGTAGAATCTTTTGTGTTTGCCTTCGAAGACTGCTGTTATAATAAAACATTTTGAAATGAGTAAAGTTGTCTTTTTGGTTTAGTTAATGCATCATTGGAGAACTTAAAGATTTTAGCCTCTAACCACTCATCTCCTTGTTTAGCAGAATGTGAGAAAATTGTGCAAATTCCTTTATATTTTCAGAGAAAAATATCATACTTATTATTTGTGTAATCACTTTAATATTCTGAGGTAAAATAATAAAACAGGAGACATTGATCATATAATTAGTCTCAAGTTTAGTCTTCTAAACATATGAACAGAGTAAGATTAAAATATACTGTGCAGTTTTATCACGGTCATATAACACTGGTCTCTTCTTATTGCCACTAAGATCATATGGGTGTTTTTATAATTGAAAATATAACTGGCAGAAATCACATTTTCAAGCTTCTATTTTTTTAAAGTGCACAAATGATGAAAAACAGGGCCAACAATTTTTTTTTTACTAATCACTGGCAGAAACAAGCATATTTTGTTAAAGGTTTCCCACAAAATACTGTGTAACTTAATACTAGGGATAATTTAACTACAGTGAGCCCTCAACATCTGTAGATTCAAATAACCAGTGATCAAAAATAATTGGAAAAAAAAATTCACAAAGTTTCAAAAAGCAAAAGTTGAATTTGCCACGTCCTAGCCAAGTAGTATGTTGAATCCACACCAATGAAGTGCTATGTAGGCATTGTATTCAGTATTATAAGTAATCTAGAGGTAATTTAAAGTATACAGAAGATGTGCATAGATCATATGCAAATACTATGCCATTTTATATAAAGGACTTGAGCATCTTTGGATTTGGGTATCCATGCGGGTTCCTGGAACCAATGCTCCATTGCTTCTGAGAGACTATATACTGGACCATAATAGCTTGACAGATAAGACTGGCAAAGAATGGGTCTTGAGCTTTTTTGAATCCCATATGGTACTAGACACATATATGTTATTTAATAAGAACTCTCAGTGATGACCTCACCTCTTAATTCCCTGAAAAAGTATAGGATAAATGAAATAAAGGCATGGAGCCCCAGCTTCAGTTCAATCCATGAGAGTGCCAGTCTCTTGACTATCACTGCTTGTCTTTGACAGAGGTATTTCACTTCAGATTAGAGTTATTCCATACTCCCGTGGTCTAGAGCCCATATCCAAGGATATCTTACTTCTGGGACTTGTTTTCTCACTAGTTTCTATCTATCTTTATCTTCTTCTCCAATGACACCTTTCCCTCAACTTACAAATGTCTCCCTAATTCTAACACAGTCTTCCACCTCCACCATTCTGTCCTTTTTGAGCTATTATTTTCTTCCTTTCCTGAACTGCCAACCTTTTTCTAGTTTCTTACCTCTTATTCACTGGTAGACAATACAGTGAATACAGGATGGTTACCATCCCAGTCACCATTGCAACTGCCCTGGCCACAGTCACCCCTGTCCTCTGATTGCCAAATACAAAGGCCTATGCTCAGACTTCCTCCTACTTGCCCTTTCTGCAGGATTGCCTTCCTCCTTTATGAAGCCTTCTTTTGCCTTTTCCTCTTGGCTCTTTGTCTTCTTCTGGCCCCTTAAATGCTGTTGTGCCCAAGGCTTTATCCTTGGTATCTTGGGTCCATTTGGGTCCTATCCACTTCCAAGTATTGCACTAACCACATTTTGATGTCCTCTCAACCTCCATATTTAGCCATGACACCCTGTGTCAGTCAGGGTTCTCCAGAGTAACAACAGGACTTACATGTATTGAGAGAGTAGGTGGGGGAGAGACTGATTGATTTTAAATAATTGTTGCACATGGTTGTGAGGGCTGGCAAGTCCAAAATCTATAGTGCAGGTAAGTGGACTGGAAACAGGCAGAGTTAATGTTGCAGTCTTGAGTTGAAGGTAGGCCAGCAGGATGGAACTCAGGCATGATTTCTGTGTTATAGTCTTAAGGCAGAATTCCTTCTTCTCTGGGAATCCTCGGTTTTTGCTCTTAAGGCCTTCAACTGATTGGATAAGGTCCACCCACATTATGGAGGATAATCTGCTTTATTCGATAAGCTGATTATATATGTTCATCACATCTGCAAAATGTCTTCACAGGAACATCTAGACTAGTGTTGGACCAAGCAACTGGGCACCACAGCACAGCCAAGTTAACACATAAAATTAACCCTCACGTTCCCTTAGCTGCTCAATGTTTATGTCTTATGGGGTAGTTGAAAAACAAATGGGTACAGCTTTGACGCTTGGTTCATAAACTCACTTGCTGGGTTGCCTTGGGCAAGTTTCTTAATCTCCCCAAATAGCAATTCCCTTGTTTACGAAATAAGGACTATAATTATTAGTTTATGTGTTTGTCTTTATGATTTTCTTTTTATGTCAGCGCCATGCCTATCATAGTGCCAGTTACACAAATACTTGATGAACAAATGAAGTGCTTAATGATGAAAGCAGGAAAGAGACTTGAGTTTTTACGTCACTCCAAGGGAGAGCTAGATTTGGACTTCAGAATCAGAATAAAAGTTTTCTAGCAAAAAAAAAAGTAAACATGCATACCTACTAAATGTATAGTGTATTTATTTACCTACGGAATCAATGCAGGCCACAGTGTGTACACACATGTAGACTGTACTGTGCATATATGTTCTGTGACCATTCATTCAACAAACACTGAATGTCTCCTAAATGCCAGGCAGTGTGCTGGGCATGGGCCATATTATGTTTAGAGTTCCTTTGCCTTTGCCTTTATTACTTTTTTCACTGATCTCTGACATGTAATAGATAATTGCCTGGAGGAATTATAGGTGACTACAGCATAGCAATAATGTTTACCTTTTTTCCCCCAGAAATAAGGTAGTAGTGTGTGGCAGGCTGGCTCTGCTAAATGTTCATTAAATAATATAAATCATGTAGAAAGTTAACTCCAACGGACATGAGTTTTATCTTGCTGGCAAATTTACAAACACAATGTGTCCTGTGCTAGACATTAAGAGATCAGTGTATTATGTTGCCGCCTATAAATATGTTTTATCATTACCAGCTTTCACTGTGTATTTGTTAAAACGAAATTTAGAGATTTGCAGAAACACCTTTTGTATTTTGACAAAGCATGTGAGATGTTTTATTCACTTCTTTTTAAGAAATAATTCTGTTATGGTAATTATACTGATACAGAAACACTCGAGTGTGTTATTACTAGTCTGTTATAAATTTGAGGGGGAAAGAAAAGGGTCAAAAGATTATAGTAACATCAGGGAGAACATTTATATAATTTCTGTAAAGTTTGGTATAAAAACTGATAAGCTAGTTGAAATTATGTATGATTTTTACCTGGAGATAAATAACTTGCAGAGGTTCTATTGCAAGTGTAATTGATAACTTGAAAACTTGTCCTGTGATGCAAGTAGGTTCTACTTCAGTCTTTATTACCGAGGGATACTTCATAGCTAGTAGTTTATATGTTTTTCTCAATTAGAACCTGAGTATCAGCTTTTGTATCACCTGTTTTAATGAACATGGCCTTTCCCAGTCCTTTGCCAAGAATTGCAGTGATATTTATTATTGAATATTGATTTGCATATATAAATGTGGTTCACTAACATAAAGCCCTTTAATAATCTCCATAATTTAGACTACATGAAACAAAGCAGAAATTAAATAAGCTTTACTGCTGTAGCAGTAATTTTGGATGTTTATTCATTTTAAAACCAGTCTTGCAATTCTTATGATTACATAAAGATCTAAAGCTTCAGATTAGAGCTAAATCTGCATCATAGAATGTGAAATGGGGACTTGGCAATTATTTAATAGACTTAAGCCAATTTAATAGATGAAGTAATCCACTTTCTGTGAGGTTGAGTTCAGAAGATAATTGCCAGTTCTTTGCTTCTTAATGATTGTTCGATGTTAGAAAAAAAATCATCCAGAATTTTAAACTGCCAGATAAGAATTAATGAACCTTTTCTGATGAAAGCAGATGTTCCATGGAAGCATTTGATCTATGATTTTTATATACTTGCACTGAATTTGATGCTAATTTTATTAATATATTATTTTCAACAACAAAGTAATAAAAATTATAAAACTGAAAGGACTATTAGCAGCTGTCTAGGTCTGTGCTGTCTAATACGTTAACCATTAGCCACATGTGGCTATTGAGCATTTGAAATTTGGCTCTTCCAAATTGGGATGTGTGCTCCAAGCATAAAATGCACACTGGATTTGAAAGCACCAAAAACAAAAGAATGTAAGTGATCTCATTAATAAGTTTTTATTGATTAAATGTTGAAATGATAATATATTGGGTATACTGTGTTGGTTAAATAAAGAATATTATTAAAATTAATTTCATCTGTTTCTTTTTACTTTTTAAATGTGGCTATAAAAATTACATATGTAGCCTGAGCTATATTTCTGTTGGACTATGCTGGTCTAGATCAACACTTTTATGTCAAAGATGAGGAAATTGAAGCCCAAAGAAGTAAAGGGATTGATCTAAACATGTATAACTTATAAATGGCAGAGCTGATACTCAGACCCATGCTTTGTGATACCTGTGATACCTGATACAGTTCTTTCCATTCTAGCACACTTCCTTCAGTTGTGGGAGTTACAACACACAGACACATACACATTCCAGAGCATATGCATCTAAGTAAGCATTGGTTCCTCCAAAGTGGTCATCTTCGCATCTTGGGAGGCTGTGTATGCATATTTTAGTAATACATTTAGGTTTCCACTTTCAGAAACATCTTGGAATTTTCTAAACATTCTTTTGATAGCAAATTTGTGTATTTTTGATGCACACACACAAACACCGAGAGAATAAGAGAGACAGAATTTTATAGTGAATACCCACATACCTACCACCTAAATTGTATAATTAATATTTTACTATATTTGTTCACCTCATCTCTCTATTTAAGTGGGTCTCTATTAACCCATCTCATTTTTGAATTGGATTTCAAAGAAAGAGGCAGACATCTGTATACTCCCTCCACCCCAAGTAGTTTAGCATGGCTGTCCTTAAACGTGAGTTCCTTTTTTCTTTTGAGATAAATAACGAAGTGTACAAATCTTAAGTGTATCACTTGACAAGTTCTGATCATATGCTTGTGCAACTCAAACCCCTGTCAAGATATAAAACATTATCATCACAATAAGTTCCTTCACGTCCCTTTTCAGTAAATCTCAGCCCACACGACCCTCAAAGGCAATCGTTGTTCCAGCCCTTATATAAATGAACTGTAATGCTCCTTTTACTCAGTAAAGTGTTTTTGAGATTCAGCCCTGTTGTGTGTATCCAAGATTTGTGTCTTTCTTTGCTAAATAGTACTTCATTGCATAAATGCAGTTTGTTTGTTCATTTTCCTTTTAATAGATACCTGAACTGTTTCCATTTTTTAACTATCATGAATACAGCTGCTGTGAGCATTCTTGTGTAAGGCTTTTGTGGACATGTTTTTTTCTCTTGCATCAATCCCTAGAGGTGGAATTGCTGGGTCATAGGGTAGGTGTGTGTTTTGTATAAGAGACCATTTGACACTCCCACCAACAATGTAGGAAACGTCCAGTTGTTAGGTATCCTTGCCAACATTTGCTACTGACCTTTTAATTTTAGCCATACTGGTGGGTGTGTAATGGTATCTCATTAAGGTTTTAAATTGTTACTCCCTAATGACTAATAACATTGAGTACTTTTTCCTGTATTTATTGGTTAT
Source organism: Nomascus leucogenys (assembly GCF_006542625.1). Lineage (NCBI taxonomy): Eukaryota > Metazoa > Chordata > Mammalia > Primates > Hylobatidae > Nomascus > Nomascus leucogenys. The sequence goes on from NC_044396.1 coordinate 34,058,050, forward strand.
TTATGTTTCTTTGTGAAGAGACTATTCAAATTTATCTCCATTTTAAATTAGGTTGTTTGTCTTTTCATTATTAAGTTATATTTCTTTATATATCTTATTCAAACCCTTGTCATATATGTTTTACAAATGTTTTCTCTTAGTCTGTGGCTTCCTTATTCATTTTCTTATCAATGTGTTTTCATGAGGAGAATTTTTAAATTTTGATGCAGTTCAATTTATCAGTTTTTTATTTTATGATTATTTATCTTTAAGAAACTTTTTTTCTATTCTCAATTTGTGAAGATTTTCTCCTTTGTTTTCATCTAAAAGCTTTATAGTTTCAGCTTTTACATTCAGGTCTAAGGTAGACCTCAAGTTAAATTTTGTATGTGATGTTAGGAAGAAGTTGAGGTTTATTTTTTCCACATGGATATTCTGTTATTCTGACATAAATGGACTTCCTTGGCATTTTTTTGAAAATCAAATGACCAAGTAAGTGTAGGTCTGTTTTTGGGTTCTCTGTTGTGTTCCATTGATCCATTTATTATTACTACTGTAGCTTTATATTAAGTGAATAGTGATTTTTAACAACTGCATGTATGCCAGTATATGTATATACCTTTATTTTACCACCAATTTAATTTCCAGCTTTGTACTACCATAAAAAATACTGCCATGATAATCTTTGCACATATATCTTTCCTCACTTGTTGAATTATCTCCTCAGCATTCTATAGGTAGGAATGTTGGGTCAAAGGATGAGTGCATTTTTCATTTTGATGTATAAATCCAATCTGTCTTTTACACTCCCATCAACCTTTGCGTTAGAGTAACCTGTTTCCTCATACCATATGAAGAATTAAACTTCCAAAATATGAATTTCAATAACAAGAATTAGTGAACTTGGGTCCTAAGAGGTTTGTGTGTGTGTGTGTGTGTGTGTGTGTGTGTTGATGGCATTGGCATTTGCTTTTCTTCCTAAGTTTTAACTCTGAATCATGTAGAAAGTATTTTCAAGAGAGTACTTATCTAGGAAGCATCTTGTCAATTGGAGGTGATTTACTAAGCCTCGGATTCCATTTTAGCATTGGCTGGTAATGACCGTGCATTGATGGAAGCAGTAGGAGAGGTTGACTAAGGTAATGAGTACTGCTGTGATTGTGGAGTCACCTCTGAGAACTTTCACTGAACTCTGTACTTAGGCTTTCCAAAACAACTAAAAAATTCTTAACAATAGAAAACAGTCTGAGCTCATTTAATGGATACCTGGTAATTTTCTGACATAATAGTAGTTTGTATGGCATAGTTTACAATGCCAATCTGAGTCAGTAACAAAGAAATGCTTTATCGTTTTTGTACTCTACATTTACACTAAACTCCTAAATGTTGAAAGTAGAAAACACATCTTGGTACTGGGCCTTTTCTCACCCCAGCCCCAACCTCTACTTCTTGGTGGTGTGGGGAAGGAATTTTCCATTAACTCTCTCTCTTTCTCTGTGGCCAGCTTAAAGGAAAATAATCAAAACATGCCAAATCAGAAAAACACTGAACCATGAGATCTTACTCAGTTTAATGGTTTCTTCTCTTGTGTATTTTTACATTGCTCAAAGAAGACTACTTCTTATTTATTTCTTAAGGATAAGTTTAGTGAACTAATTTTGAACCAAGGAGTCAGAAAATGGAAGTTCTAGTCCGAACACATGAACAAGTAAATATTTGGCAAATCACTTAAAGCTCTGTAGGCCTTAGTTTCCTCATCTGTGAAATGATGGGTTTTATCTTTGCTATCTTCAAGGTTCTTTACTGTCCTATAATTATTTGATTGAATCTGTTCCAGGTTTCTAACTTAGGATAAAAGTTTGTTTGAAAATAAGATTTTAAATGTAACTTAGCTAATTTTTTTAGTTAAAAAAGCAAAAGTACACATTTAAAAAATATATCTAAACCCCTTAAACAACTATTTCCCCATCCCTGCATGCTGTGGCTTCCTAAATAAATCCCAGAGCAAAGTCTAGGATGATTTTTTTGTGCACAAGCACACACAGAAATGTTAGGGGAAATAGACTGTTGCCTATTTAAGTCACCTGTTGAGAAAATAGGCAACTATTGACAAGTCTGATTCATGGCTGAGTGACTGCTCTGCTAGCCTTCACATGATCCCCACAGAGCAAAATCTTTGACCGCCTGCTAAACAAGGTCTGTTTGAAGTTTCTTTTTAACATTTCCAAAACGTTAATTCAGCAGGATGTCTCCTCTGGGGTTCTCCATGTCACCAAATCAGCAGCTGTTGAAATCCATTCACTTCAGCATGAAATGTTTTCGTAAGTGCTTTTTTTATTTGTGACAACAGCAAAGTAAATATAAGACTAAAATTCTACCTCATTCAACATTTACATGTGTTAAAACTGCTTCTGATTGTAGTTTACATTCATGGTGTTTATTTCCAGGCATTAATACTAATAGACAGTTTTACTGCAGAGGATTTGAGATCAGCCTTGCCTGTAAAATATACTATACCATGAATTTCTTTTCAGAATACTTTATTTAAACATTCATACTTTGAATATGTAAGAACTTACGACTTTAAAACAGAAGTGTATGTTTCTTATGAAGCTCTAATTTTTGTGATTTTTGTGCCAGTTTAAGGTACGTTTAAATCTCCAGATGAACTATTTGTTAATTTTGCATGGCATTATTTATCAATTCTTTAAGAAATTTCCTACTTTAGAAGGAAGAATATTGAGCTTCCAGGAAAATAATTTAACAGGATAAAGTAATGTAGAATTCTTGAGGTAAGGAACTGAGGACCAGCAAAATCTGATGGTAAAGATAAGGCACAACAATTTCTACAGATCATATTGAATTGTTTGAATAGAGCTATACTCCTTAGAGCTGGAATCTTTTTTTTATTCCTTGTAAGTAAAGGCCACGTATCTTTGATTGCAGAGTTAAAACATGAGAACTGCTACGTTTTCTCAACATGGATTGAGCTCAGTCCCTTTTAATGTTTATTCAGGTTTTAAAAGACTTAAGTGTAGTTTTATAAGTTCATTAGCCTCATTCTTTGAGATGCATTTCACCTTCATATTATCAAATTTCATTACATGCAAAGAATTATCAGATCAACCCATTATACAGCCTAGCAGCATGAAGTCTTTTTCCATCTACAGGGAGAATATTGTGTAAATCAGGCTCTCCAGTTTCAGTGGGAGGCAGAGGGTTGCGCGGTGTCCATTTGTCAAGTTGATGGCACTGCAGTGAGGTTACATTAGCTTGTCTTTGAACAGAAGTGAAATCTTATGCGAAGCTCCCCTTGCTGTCATTTACACTAACATCCATCCTCTTAAACCAAGGCCTCTGAGAAAAACAAAGTGATGGCACAATATAATCAGTCACTCAAGTTGTCTGTCATCTGTTTTCTTAAGGAAATGACTTTTAAGTTACTGGAGCAGAGAACTGTAGCAAATTAACAAAGGTTGTAGTAGTAAAAGTAGGTGGAATTTTTTTAAACTGCAGATGTCTTTCTGAGAAGATTTTATATGCAGAATGCCAAAAAGGATTTCCTCCCTCTCTTTCATAATGAATCTCATGAAAAGTATTACTTCCTGAACAATAGACCTACTGCTGTTAACAACTGGAGTCTTTCTTGCTTAATGTGAGTACATGTTAATGCTCCTAAGAAACTTTCTGCAGAACTGAGTCTATAAAACTCTCAGCCTCAGTAGGTCCTCTGACAATTAGCTCACCACCTTTGAATTCAGAGCTGTCTGAATTTCAGTTATGTAACGGCAAATCTTGCATATAGTAGTAAGCTGCCTTAGAGCAAATGGTACTTTAAGTATAAATGATTGGAACTTCATTACTTAATATTACATGTAGACAATTCCTTTAAAACCCTAACTGCATTGCCAATGGTGGTCAATCTAAGTCTGGTGATCAAATTTGCAGGTTTTATTTCCCCAAGCCTGTTTTATGGGCTGAAACACTCAGGTCATTTGCACCCTGTCTCATTCATCATGAAGTAGTTAAACTCAGATTGTTAAACCAGGAGAGATTAGCTGACAGACAACGGTACATTAGATTAAGACCTCCATCAGTTGTACTTAACTATTTATTCATCCCATTTGTGTGTCATTTATAGCAAACTATGTTTTTTAATGGAATTTAAAAGAAGCAGGAAGAGCATTTTTAAATGAGGGAAAATAAGCTTATTGCCTTATAGTCTCTTTTCAGTAATGCAATTAATATTTTTTTCATTGTCATTTGCTCTCTCAGTAACTAATATTGAAGGCCTCTTGAAAAGGAAATAATGGATCATTGTGCTTGCATATAAAGGAAGTCACCATTTTGTTTGCTTTGTAGACATTTTTCTTTAGTTACATTGTTGTTCGTTTTTAAAAATTAATAAATTTGAAAAAAAAATCCTTCTGCTGAAAGTACTGCTAACAGCAGTACATCCAATCTTTTCTTTAAAGCTATTCTAGAAAATCCCTTAAGAATTGATAGGAAAAAAAAAAATCAACCCAGACTTTTTAGTATGTGAGAAAGAGAAAGTTAGGTTATTCAGAAAAGAAATAAATGAGTACTTTTAATTAGAGTTAAATGTATTTTACAAAATGCCACTGTCATGAATTCCTCTGCCCCACAATGAGTTATTAAGCACTGTATTATAAGGAAGCTTTATTGTTTTATTCTCTTTGAAACTTATGAGAACATTTGGAATTGGTGAACTTCTGAGGACCCAGGAGATCAATCTTGATTAGTTTATTTTCCTTAGCAACGATTTTGATAGCCTGGTATAGCTTTTTTTTTTTTTTTAAGGATTCCTTATTTCCTCTGTTGAGGGATGAAATATTGTTAAAAGCAACTCATAAACGAAACAGTGAAAAACAGTTTAAGTAACTGAATCTTTCATTGTCAATGAGGAGACCTCAGATTTAAAAGACTGATCTTTAATTGCCCTTTTCCTCATATTTCTTCTCAGGGTAACCTCAAGGTGATTTTTAAAGTTATAGCTTAATTGGGTGGTCATTTTGCCTTTGCTTTGGAGCGATTTATTACAGCTTTATTTCCTTGACTACAGCTTTATTTCCTTGAACCGGCAAGACATAAATGCTGAGATCTGTCTGATCAAAAGCTATTTTATGGCGAATTTGGTGTCCTAAATAGAAAACTTGAACCCATTTTTATATTTGAACATTCACAACTGGAATATAAAGTGTCAAAAGCACTGTAAAAATTCAGAAAATAATATATTGTTTTCTGATTTTAGTCTTATCATTTTATTTGGAATTTGAAATTATGTTTACAAGTTAAGGTAATTTAAAAACTCCTACTCTGTAAAAGAGTACAATTATATTAGCCCTTTGTGTTTTCAAGAGACAAAAAGTATTTATGGTAAATTTTTTATTCATCCACACATATATTCCCTAAGATTTATTGAGTGCAAACTGTATGCCACTAAACAAACTAATTGGCCTAGCTTAAATACTGGAGCCACACAAAATGTTTTTTGTTCATGGTAAACAGATTTTTTTCCCAAAGAATATATGTAAGAAAATTTGTATTTCAGAATCACTGATTCTTCCAAATATTCTATCTCGATCAGCTAACATAGGTTGTGATATACTAATTTTTATATTATAGTTTGTACCTAATGAAAATTTATTTTTGGTTTTTGGAATTTAACCTCTCCTTTCTTGGATCCCAAATTTTGGTTTTCTTTTGTGGTATGAGTGGTTAATCTGTATTAAGCTAATTTGTCCTGGGATTATTTGAACCATTGTTCAACATTGATAATAATGCCACAATATTGCCTTGTACAGATATATGTAAAGCTCTTAAGATGTGCCAAGATGCCTTATGTGGGCTATTTATAAGAAAAGTGATCCTTTTCAAATTGCAGAGTGCAGCAGGATCAGGCAAGAGTTGGACGTTAAACAAACAAACCAGAAGATCTCCTATCACCCTCTTTATCAAATGGAAGGGCACTTCTGTGTGTTTATGTGAAAGAGGAGAAAGAAGTAAATTCTTCATCCATAATCATTGCAATGTTTGGGAGCCTCCTCTATTATTACAGAAAATTCACAAGTCACCTCTTCACTTTCTTATGAATTTCCAATGGCTATTAGAGGGAGAGAAAGACCACGTTCCCTCTCTCACATGCCAGTCAAGACACACATTTGCCAAGCTCCACTCCTACCACCCACCAGAGTTAATTATAGGCACTGAGTTCCAGAGTCCTTCCTAGAGGTAATTCTGGAGAATCCTTTCAAAAGAAGTTCTTTGCATCATTTTCCTAGCTGACCCACAGATAGCACCAGCAGCCTGATAGACAAGAGTGTTCTTAGGCCATGATTTCATGAAAATGCTTTCGTGCTTGGATAATGTCACAAGAGCTTATTGCCTTTACCACTTCCAGCCATCTCAAGAGTTCAATGTCCAGTGAGAAAGGGAAATTTTGAAATATTAGATATAGCTTTCTGTTGCCATTATAAAAAGATTTGCTTATATTTCCAGCTTGAAATAACCCTGTTAAAAACAGATATGAGGTAGGGCACAGTGGCTTGTGCCTATAATGCCAGCGCCTTGGGAGGCTGAGGTAGGTGGATCACTTGAGCCCAGGAGTTCAAGACCAGCCTGGGCAATATAGCAAGACTCTATCTCTACAAAAAATAAAAAAATCATCCAGGTGTGGTGGCACATGCCTGTAGTCCCAGCTACTTGGTAGGCTGAGGTGAGAGGATCACTTGAGCCCAGGAGGTAAAGGCCGCGGTGAGCCATAATATGCTACTACACTCCAGTCTGGGTAACAGAGCAAGACCTTGTCTCAAAAAAAAAAAAAAAGAAATATATATATTTATATATATATTTATTTATATATATATATATTTATATATATATTTATTTATATATATATTTATATATATATTTATATATATATTTATATATATATTTATATATATATTTATATATATATTTATATATATATTTATATATATATATATATGTAATGGATATTTTTGAGGAGAAAGAGAAAAGATTTTCCAAAATTAGCGGTCATGTTTGATAGAGTAGCTGTTCTACTTTTTATACTAATAGCTAGTTGATAATATGCAAAACCAGTCTGAAGTATGTTTGTGACATCATCTTCTTGCATATTAAATTTGTTAATATTTCTCTAGTTATATGACATTTTGAGTAACCTGGAAAGAAAGTAATGTGGAGGGAAGAAACTCTGCTGGATTATTCAAGTGTTCATTTATTTGAAATAAGTTACACAGGAACTTATTTTCACTAAGAGATATACTAATAGCAAAATTAAAGTTTTTATATTTACCTTTAATGAATCAATTTAGTTACTTGTTCATTTACTTATTTATTCAACAAAAAAATGGAGTGTTTACTAATGGCAGGCCCTGGGATTCAGTAGTGAGAAAACATGACTCCTGTGTTCACTGAGTTCACACAATCAATAAGAGGAAGAATATTCTATTATGCACTTAATTGGCAAAGTTACAGGTTAGTTACTTATAGAAAGAGATCTGGCCTCTATGTTTTTCCCTCTGTCTGGACTTCTTAAGAGAAGAAGCCAAGACCCTGAAGAGTATGCCCTGAACTTCCTGTCAGCCTCTTCCTCTACTGGACCCCCACACAGTCTTTGGCTTTGGCCAAATTACCTAATTTTCCTTGGGCTTTCCTGACTTTTTATTTCATTCTGCCTCTCCTTGTTTTGGACAGCTTTCTCCCTACTTTTGCCTATCATAGTTTTTTTTGTTTGTTTGTTTGAGATAAGGTCCCATCGTGTTGTCCAGGCTGGAGTGCAGTGGCACTATTATAGCTCACTATAGCCTCAAACTCCTGCTCTCAAGTAGTCCTCCTGCCTCAGCCTCCCGAGTAGCTGGGACTATAGGCTTGTGCTCATGCCCGGCTAATATTTGTATTTTTTGTAGATGAGGGTCTTGCTGTGTTGCTCAGGCTGGCCTCAAGCAATTCGCACACCTGGACCTCCCAAAGTGCTGAGATTACAAGTCTGAGCTCCCGAGCTTACCATTATATTGGTTCTTGAAATCCCATTGCAGTGGCCACCTTTATCCAGAGGCATGTATTTTAATTCTCCACCAGGTTTGAATCTCTCGCTTCCCTGGTCTTACTTGCACTTTGCACTTTTCTCACGAGGCCACTTGGTAATTGGATTGTAAACTTCCCGGGGGCAGAGCACCAACTTTTACATTCACAGAATTGTGCCTGTCTTGGAAAGAATCAGTGCTTATGCGTTATATGAATAATAATTTTAGAACAAATAATTTAGCTACCCTGGAAGCTGAGGTGGGAGGATTGCTTGATCCCAGGAGTTCAAGGCTACAGTGAGCTATGATTGTGCCACTGCACACTCCACTATAGTGTGCCACTATCACTCCAGCCTGGGTGATAGAGCGAGATTCTGTCTCAAAAAAAAAAAAAAAAGAGTAAGGATGTTGTTCTCAGGGTAACAAAGCAACATTTTAAACAGTACCTATAATACCAGTTGCTGGGGTTGAAGAATGCATCATAGAATCCAAACAACCGGGGCTGTTCTGGGTTTTTTGCCTGTGAAATTAGAACGTATCTACCTGAATTTGGTCTTGGAAGAAGGATCAAGTGTAATTATCATGTAAAATTATCAACTAATTAATAAGGTATGGAAAAGGTAAATACCTTAAAGTGACTTCTCTTCTGTCGTGGCCCCAGTTGTCAATCCTTATTTTGTTAGAGAAACCTTTGTAAGTAATTTGAACTAACCTCTAGTGTGCCCACATCTGAGTTTGTGATTGCCATGGAGTGCTGAGTGATTGATTTATCAGGGTTTTACAGTGAGCTGGTAGCAGAACTGGGAATCACAGGCTGGTCATTTCTTCTAGTGAAAAGCAGGAGCCATAAACAGGAAAATGGGACCCTTTTATATAACTTGGGTATTGGTAAGCAAGACTGATATCCACCTTACAAACTAAGATATTTTTTTTGTACCTTTTAAATATACTTTTATCGTAAGTAATAGGTGAATCTGATAGAACATTATTTAACCCTCACTATATTGTAAATCATGTCATAGAAAGCCATTCATTAGCCAAGTTCTACTCTGCAAGATTTCCAGGGCTTCATTTCTATTCCAGAAAGAATGTTTTAAAGACTAAGAATTTCCAAATCCACCAAGCTGACCTCCATTCCATTAGGCAGTCACTTGCAATAGAAATAATATATTCAGAAGTAACCTTTGTCTTTTAACATTTCAAGGATGTTATGTTAACTTGAACTAGATTCCAATCCTCTGTAGCAATTCTAGAAGCAGCCTCAGAACACTGTCTTCTTCCATACTGCCATACTCATAAATATCAAATTTTTGACATTGTTTTTATATCATATCATTATGTTGGCTTCTAAAATCTGATCATTTATTAGCAATATCCAAAGGGACCTACTGATAGGAACACAGGGACTTGATGACCTCATGGTCATTGTCATCCCTGTGTTTGTATGAAATGTAGCTTTTTAAATTGTTGGTGACTCTAAAAGTGAACACTAATTGCATCTTAATGTGAGACTAACTCTGGATATGACTATATTTTTCATTGCCTCGTGAAAATGCTCCCTTCCTGACGCTGTGGCTGAAACAAAATCCTTAGCATTTAAAAGAAAAGAACTAGCAAGAGCAGTGACTCTGTAAACACCACTTCAGTCAAAGTCTGATACCAAATATAGCACTATGTTAGATGCATGTAGGCATGGCCTCAGCAAGTCCCACACAGTTAATCTCCAAGTCCTGCATATCAATCACACCTCCTTCACATACCTGGCCTGGAGCCTTAATGGAATTCCTGCTCATTATTTCAGTGATAGCTTACTTCCTCTGTTTTTCCTATTGGCTTCTCGTTGTGCCAGCTTCTTCAAGGAGCATTTTCTTACCTAAGCAACATTGTAATGTTGTAATATATGCTGACAGTTCATTTATACAGTCCTTCTTGTTCCAAATGTTTTTATGTTCAATTACTGAAATTTATTCATCAGAAGAGATTGAATTCTCTCTGGATCATGCAGCTTTGCTTAAATGTTAAGGTAATAGTACATTACCAAAATATAAGATTTCAAAGGTTTAAAAATTCAATATTAAGAAAATTCATTAAGCTTTGAACTGATCACCTTTGAAATCACAGATAAGAGCTATATAAATGGTCACATATAAGTAACATATTTTAAGGGAAGTTAATTTAAAATTATAACAAACCAAGTCAATGATTGCTCACGACTGCCTAGACAGTTTGTGAGGTTTTTTCCCCCCTGATTTCTTTAAGTTCTTGTGGACATGCTTTTTGGTTTTATTTTACAGCTTCTTTTCTCCTTAATGTTATGTTGTTAAAATTCCTTCAGGCCAAGTGATTCTTTTTAATCTTTTATCAGCATGTTGAAAGCACTTTTTCTGTAACTCCATTTTTATGCTACTAGAGACCAGAGGAAAAAGTCCAGCAACTCCATCCTCCAGAGTCTGTGATAGGCTTGCACATTCTTTGCTGACCACTGATTACTCTTTGTATGGGGCTTTTTAAAAATTTATTGTGTAAGGTGCAAAGCAAATATTAAATATTATTTTTGGTTCTGATACAAGGAAATTATAAGAGATATGGGAGCTCTGTTTACCATTCTTTGTAGAGAAAACCACCAATTAAGTCATCTCAGTTGGTTAAATAGCATCCGTACTTTAACACTTGAACCTTGGTGTAAGTACACAGTAGCTGGTCCTAATTTCTCAATACAATCCTGCAAATGAAGTTGTGAAGTCTTATTTTTGAGTGTTTTCAATAAATTAACGAACTATAAATATAACCCCCAGTTATTGCTACATGTTAAAATATCTGTGTCATAATTAGTAATTCTTAATTTCTCTGACCGTGAAAATAAATTTCTTTATAGTGTATATATAGCTTGTAACCCAAATAAAAGACTTCTGTTAAAAATAAAACTTACATACATTTTAACACAAATAAGTGGTCTATGTTAAATGCAGGGCAGAATACTGAGATCACTTCTGTTACTGTCTCCTAAAAGAGCTTCTTTGGCATAGACTGCTCATATAAGAGTGTGTGTTTGCAAGTAGTCAGTTTGCAAAGTGCCAAGGCAAAAGATTTCTTCTCCTTCCTTTGGATTCCTTTCATACCTAGAGATACCTGAAAATAAACCAATTTGTTCATATGTGTAAATGTCTATTAAATTTTTCAACTAAAAAAAAGTTTTTTTTTTTAGATCATAAATCTTTCTATTTTCTTTATTCTTTATTTTTTTTTGAAATTGTAACCAGTAGCTATGGTGACCCCGGTGGGAATTCTCTAGGAGTTGGAGTCAGGGAGTTTATCTGCCAGCTCAAGAGACTCCTGGCAATGTGATCACAGGCCAGTTCCTCTACCTGTCTCTAATGAGGCATGCAACACCTATCCAGCAGGGTTATAGTGGGGATTAGATGAGATAATAGGTGTGAAGCGTGGCCCCACACCTGGGAGGCGCTCAAACAGTATAAGCCAGCAGCAGCCAAAAGAATCTCTCCAGGTATAAAAGTGAATTCAAATAACAGGAAAAAGAACCCCACCTCTGTGGGATAGCACTCGAAAGACTATATACACACAGACTAACTTCACAGTAGGGAAACTGGACTCAGAAAATGGCCCACCTACTGTACTAGACCTAAAGGAAAACAAAAGCGCTGCCCTATAGAGTTGTTTTAAGAGGAGGGAATTTTTGAGTCATACTCAACTCTGATTCATCTCCAAAACTCACTGGTTACATGTAGTGAAAATTCATTGTAATGTTTCCACAAGCAGTATTTCCTACCTTTAAGAATCACAGCTAAAAATTCAAAGCAATGAATATTTCCCCATATTTTTGAAATACAATTCTATTTAAAACATTTTAGTTCTTTGCATAGTTCTTATTAGTATATAACTAACATACAACAATTTAGCATTTGGTTGGAGCAACATTATATAAATGTGGGGTTGAAGAAAGCCCGTTCTAGCTAGAGAATGCTTTAGTTTTGTTCACTCAAAAAGAATGTTTTTTGTTTTTGTTTTTTTTTTTTGGCTTATTTTGATCCAAATACTTATTCTAGAATCAGAAGCTAGAAGGGACCCTAGCCAGTGGCTCTCAAACTTTGGCATGTATCAGAATTCCCAGGTGCAATTTGACTTCTCAGAGAACCTGAGGCAGATGAGGCAGGCCCCTGCTGTTTCTTTTCTCCCGGCCCTCCATCTATAATGGCAATGTTGCGCTTTCCTTAGACTCTGACTTTGCGCTGGCTGTGCAGGGTTCCAAAACTAAAACCCCAAGTGTTTTCTAGGTGGTAAAAATGTGTGTGGTGGAGTTATAAAGAAAAGTAAAGGAATGATTAATACAAAAAGCAAGACAGTGGTTCCCACTCAGAGGGAGAGAGCGAAAGGCAACTGGACAGGAGGATTCTAAGGGCTTCCAAGGTACTGATAATGTTCTATTTCTTAACCTGGCAGGTGGGTACATGAATACTTGTGTGTGGTATGTGTGAGTTTGAAATAAAACAGCATATACGTATTCTTTTATATATGTTATACTTTTTATGACAAGAATTTTAAAATATTTACATTATTTAAATGATGTCAGAGTGAATGTGGCAGCAAGTATGGCACACGGTTAAGTTTAAGCTAGCTTGATTTGTTAGTATCACATTGAACTTCTTCCTTCTCTGAGTGTATACTTTAGTATGCTTCATTCTTTGTTGGAAGTAACTGCTTCATTTTCTTCATGCAGAAGTCAGATTGCTCAGCCTCCCTTTACCATCCTGCACTTCCAGTTTGGTTCCTACATATTTCGTGTTTATTTGATAGCAAAGGCTTCTTAAAAGAAGCAAACTGATTACACTTGAGTTTGCAATTACAATCTCTCATAGGCATTACCTGTGATCAGCTGCAAATGATTTTCAGTTATCTTTTGGATATAACCATCCCGTGGCTATATATTAATTTGACATGTCCACTTTTGGGGGATTTTAAGTCATCCATTGGACCCTCCTTTCTCCATGTGTTTTCTGCACATTGTGTTTCCAAATGCTAATAGTCTCGTGTCCACAGCAAAATCCCTCTTCGTGTCGTCACCAAACCTAGAACATCTTAATATGTCTGTACTTACCACACCTCTCTTGAAAGTTACTTATCTCTGTCTGTCATGAGGTTGTGAGCTTCTTGAGAGCAAAGCTCATGTCTTATTCCTTTATCTCTTCATTGCAAGCTCACATTTATTATACATTGGATACATAGGGAATATCGTATTTCAGGCAGAGAGAACAACATGAACAGAACCATAGAGGCATAAGGAAGACATGTTCAGGGAATGGCACTGTTCCAACATAGCCAGGGCATTGAGGATATTGGGGTGGAAAGGGCAGTGGGATAGAAGACTGGAGAATTGGGTGGGAGTAGATTATATTAGTCTTTGACTGCCACTGTTAGAAATTTGAACTCTATTCTGTAGACAGTGGTGAACAATGGAAGACTTTTAAGTAAGACATCAGATTTTGTTCTGTGTTTTAGAAAACAAACTTTGCTAGCATCTATGTGTTAGATGACACTAAGGAGGGAAAGACTGGAGACAGGGAAACCAGTAGGAAGATGGGAGCAGTAGAAAGAAAGATGCATCTGACAGTGTGGGATGCTTTTTTTTTGTTTTTCCTGAAGCGATTCATTTTAATGTGTCTATGTTCCTGAAGATATTTTGAGAGAAATAATGGATATAAAACTTCGGAAACTTTGGAGTAGGATGTTTTATTTCAAAATGCACAGTAAAGTGTTATTCTTAGGTCTACACACACACACACACACGCACACACGTATATTGTATTTAAGTATATCTTTGTTGGAAGGTATTCTGCTCAAAGTTTTGATAGTTGTCATTAATTAAGAATTTGATAATGCTTAAGACTAGTTTTCTTAAGTGCTTGTTTTTTTTCTGCTGTATTATCACTTTTATTTTTATGTCAAACATTCATTTTCATACAGCCTAACATGTAGCACACGTTTTAAAGCTTTCCCCCATTGTGTGAGTGTGTGAGAGAGAGAGAGAGAGTGTGTGTGTGTGCAGAATAGGGAGGAAAGCAGGGAGAGAGAAGGGATTTGAATGAACAGCTAGAGGAATCACAGTCTCATGCCAGGAAGGGAAGGTTCCTTGGGAAAGTTCTATTCTGGTCCTCAGTTTAACTTTCTGAGAAATGGTTTTATAAGTTGACCCAGAAATAATCAGTATCTAAAATTCAGACAAATTATTTAAAAAATTAAGAAACAGTAGGGGAAATTTGAACACTGATGTTTGGTGGTATTAAGGAATTATTAACTTTTTAAAGGGACGACAATGATGTAGTTATGAGTCCTTATTCTTTGGAGATTAATACTAACACATTTTGCCAGTGAAATGATGTAGTGGTTAGAATTTGCTTTAAATTAATCCAGGGGTTGGGGGAGTGGGTGAAGGTATAGATGAAACACAATTGGCCATGAATTGATAGTTATTTACTCTGGGGCATGGGTTCATGGAGGTTCATTATACTTTTCTCTCTACATTTTGATATGTAATACTTTTTTTAATAAAAGAAAGAAACAAGGTTCAGGCAACTGATTCAGCCACCCAAACTCATAGATATTTGATTAATAATTTAAAATATAGCCATCCATCAGTTTCAACCATCTATCTGTCTATCTAATCTATTTATCCATCTACCCACCTGTCTATAGGCTTTGACTTATTTCAGAAAAATATTTAAAGTGATCTTTTACAATTCTTAATGATTTTTGGGGGCTGAAGGAATTGAGAAAAAGGCTTAAAAACAGGATAGATGAAATATGCAAAATGCATATATTGAGTTTCTGTACATTTACTAGAGATGCATCATGAATTTGCCCATTAACTTCTTGGCAGCCCTTGTAAAACAAAGAACATAAACCGTTCTGTGAATCAGAGCATCATTTGCTAACTCTAGCTATCAAGTGACTTGAAATATACTTATGTAAATAGTTTGCATTGCTGCATCTTGAGACCTAATGACAAGGTATAAAAAAGTGGAGGGGAAAAAAAGACTATTTTTAGAGCATCTACTCTGCGTCAGGTATTATGCTAGATCAGACTTGTCCAACCTGCTGCCCATGGGCCACATGCAGCCCAGGACAGCTTTGAATGCAGCCCAAAACAAACTCATCAACTTTCTTAAAACATTTTGAGATTTTTTTTCGATTGTTTTTTTTTTTTTTTTTTAGCTCATCAGTTATCATTAGTGTTAGTGTATTTTATGTGTGGCCCAAGATAATTCTTAATTCTTCCAGTGTGGCCCAGGGAAGCCAAAAGATTGGACACCCCTGTACGTGCTCATATACTTTAATCTTTACAGCCCTTATTTGTAATTGTTCTTTGCATTTGCTTTAAAAGATGTCTTTATAAAAACTTGTCCCCAAATTGTGGACACTTGCGAATCCCTTCTGTACTTACTGCATTTTCTTACTACAAAAAAAATATATATATATATATATATATATACACATATATATATTTCTAACATATTTCTAACATTAGTATCACACTTCAGTGCATCAGACAATAGACACTTGATCATGATTGGTTTGTAGAGGGTATAATGAATTTGTTTCTATAAAGTTATCAAAATTGTACTTATTCTCCATGTTTTCAACTTTTTATCTCAACATGTCCCAACCTAATAATCTTCTTCTGTCCCTAAAACTGCTTTTGCTCTGGCATTCCTTATTTGCCACAAAGAAGGGCAGCAAGACCCACCCAACTGCCTAACGCAGAAACCTAGACAGTCCAGGTTGCATTTTGGACACCTTCCTCACCTAAATCTTGTCCTCCTCAGTGTATCCCTCCTGGTATCCCTCTGTAGAACTTCTGTCCGTCTTTACTGGCCCTGCGCTCAGTTAGCATTGTCCTCTTTAGCCTGACTGTGACAACCGTTCTTCCTATACTCAAGCCTGCCGCCCTCCAGTCCTTTTTGCACAGCAGCCAAATTGATTTTCTGAAGCACAAGGCTGTTCATATCATTCCTCTGCTTAAATGCTTTCAAAGAAGTGACCTTCAAACTTTGTGGACTGTGACTCACAATAAAAAATGAATTTAACATCATGACCCAGTACTCACATCTATATATATATATAAACAAGTTTTATGTTTTCTGTCCTTTTCTATCCTATTCTATTTTGATCTCTTTTGTTGAAAAAGTAGTGCTGGTTGGACCCCATGAAAGTTATTTCAGAGCTAACTAATAGATGAGATCCTACAGTGTGTAAAGCATTGCTTTTTAGAATTCTTGCTGTCCAAAGGATCAAAACCAACCTCTGTAACAAGAATGATGGGTCTGTCCATGCTCTGCCACCTGCTCATCTCTGTAGTCCCAACTCTTACCCTCCCGTCTGATGGCTTCACTCTCCTGAACCTCTTAGTGTCCCCAAGTGGCACTATTCTCTTCCACTCCACCCCCACCTACCTGGTTAATTCTTCCAGTTCTTCGGTGTCACAGGAAGTGTTATCCTGCTGTTCACATGGATTATCTCATTTGACCTCCAGTTGCCAGAGTAGGTGCTCAGTAATACTTGTTGAATGAATTAACTTCACATTATGCCCCTGCAGTTGTTGTTCAGAACTGGGATGGTATACATGTAATATTCTCACTATGCTGACATTTCTATGGTACCTAGAAGCCACTTCTTAGTCTGGCTGCTCTCACGAGCATTTGTCTCCATGTGTCCACTGGGCCTTTGGCCAGCAAGTCATCTGTGGGTACAAATGCCATGAAAAATGTAACCATTTCCTCATATTTGAGAGGAAAGTACAATCTACACCCCCCAGTGATCTGAGGGCCTTAGGATGAGAATGCGGCAAGATACTAATGTCTGCCTCAATATTTTGTGTTGTTAATTCATTTTCATCAATGGTTGTTTTTAATGCCTAGTTTAATCTTGCATTTCCTATTATTAGAAGCGTACTGAATCAAACCATAAATGTTATACAGCCATGATCAAGGAAACATATATTTTTAATCTGATAAGGGTCATAATACAAAGTCATAGTACATTACCCATAATACAGAAAGTAAGTCAGTTGAAAAATAATGAATTTCTTTTGTTCTATAGCAAGTGAGAGCAATCTAGATTCTTGGAAACAGAATGGACATAGGTGAATACAGTTTCAATTTCAGGTGACTATTACCATTTACAAATAGAAATGACCCACAGCAAGTAAATAGTGCTTGAAAGAGCATCATACGATAAAAATAATCTAAATGTTCTCAAGACAAGAACTTCTATAATAACACCAGATTCATCTCAGCTAAATATCCTCAGAGGTGTGTAGAAGGGCCTGATAAATTCTATTCTGGGTGGTCTGAGGTCATTCGTGCTCCTCTGACAAGGTATGTTCTTGAATAAGAAAATAAAAGTGCCCATATCGCTCCCATTGGTAACAATAATTTCCAGTATAAGAGTATTCCATTTTTTTCAAGTACTGTTAACACATTAATTTCTAAACTGGTGTTAGCTAATTTCTAAAAACCAGTAATTACTCAGGGCCACATAATTTATTGGCCCTGCTCTTTAGAAAATATGACTGTCACAATGAAGTCAACATTTAGTGTCGTTACATTGTCAATTTTATATCATCTGTTTTTAGTTTTTTATAATTCTGTGAATCAACAATAACATGGAAGCCAGAAAGCTAGAATGAAAAGTAAATTGGTTTAGCAGTTAGGGAACCTGAATTCTAGTCCATATTCTGCTTTGGAATATTTGCATGGCCATACGCATATCATTTAACCTCTTTGGGTATCAGATTCCTGACCCACAAAATGAGGGAGTTAAAATCATAGCATGATTGTTTCCAAAGGGACCTTCTAAATTAGTATTAAATGAGACCCTGATCACATATCAGTAAGAAAATCCTTTGTTGACTTAAATAAATTCAATAGACCATTTTTATAGATGATTTCTTTCATACAGGAGATGTGAAATCTCTAAGGTTTTTAAGACATCTCAAAAATGGAACAAAATCCGTATTACTAAAATAGCATCCACTGAATTTATAGATCTGTTTACTGACTCCATGATTTACAGTAAGAGTAGAATACGCATTCATATGTTCCGGGTCTCAGCTGCAAAGCCTCGAATCAAATCAAGCTTCTGTGCCTCAGCTGCATCCTGATCTGTGGGAACAGGGGGTTTGAGAACAGATGGCCTCAGAGCACACGTCAAAGCAAGTCTAACTGAATCCTGCCAACTTAGAAGGCTGCTCCGTTTTTTTTTTTAAAAACTTCTCACTGAAATACAATATACTGCAGAAAAGTGTACATCAGTGTACATTTAATGTATTTTCATAAACTGAACACACCTGTGTAATCAGTATCCTGCTCAGGAGACATGCTAGCCTCCCAGAAGCCCTCACCCCATGATCCCCTTCCAGTCACACCCCCTCCCCAAAGGTCACCCACTGTTCTATCTCCCAACAACATAATTTAGTTGTGTTTGTTTTTGTGCTTTGCGTAAGTGAAATCTTACTGTAAATACTCTTTGGTGACTCAATATTCAATCTGTTTTCCGTTTCTTTCACTCAATATTGTATCTGTTTATAGTCACAGGTTATTCTTCTCATGCCTGTGTAATACTCAGTTATGTGACTGTCTCATAATTTATGTAACCTTTCTAGATTTTAGCTATGTTGAATAATATGGTGACGTACACTGTTATTTTTATCTTTTGGTGAACATGTGTACCCAATTCTATTGAGAAGACTGGCCCATTTTTTAAATGTTGCCTTTTCTGCTACTTTGGCATATAGGCTATTTGCCTGTTGGAACATTAAATAAAAATTAGCTGTATAAATATCAGAAGGCAAGGATTAACTTAAATTCAAACCAGCCTACTTTTTTTTTCTTCTTCCCCTAAAAGGCACACCCATTAGGATGAACAGAATATACCTCCTCTACCTGAGGAGTGACGGAACAAAGCCATGAGACCCAACCATGAACAATGCTCAGAGATAGGAAGTGATGGGCTTTGGTTTTGCTTTTGTTTGTTAATAGAGCAGCGGATTGTGAGTAGAAATTGTTGAAGGTCTTTTCATTCTTTAGGTAAGATAAAGTTTCAGATGCACCGAGACTTTTTCTAGCGCTCTTTCCTTACATATCACAATAAGTCAACAGTAATTAGATCATGAAGTAACCCATCCCCCAAACTTGATCACTCAACTTTTATTTGCATTTTATAAGATGAAATATCCCTTTTATTACCCCAGAATATTCAGTTCCAATGCATGTTGGCAGACATTTCAAGAAGAAAATGCCTGCAGACTCCAGGGACTTGCTAAAGGCCTAACCATTTTCAGGTATTCCTCTTCGAGCTTCCCAGGTTTTGTGGGTTTTTTTTTTTTAACCATTTAGAACACATACCACAGCAAATTATTAAATGATCTGTAGTTCCAGAACCACTCTTGCAGACAATATTTCATCGGTTGGTCTTAGCAACTCTCTGAGGTGGGCAAAAAGGTTATGTGGATCACAGAGTGTATGAAAACATGACATTCTCATTTGCAAAGCGCCACCCACTTGGAACTTAGTCTACTATGGGTTATTTCTTATTTTGTAGCTGGAAATTTCCAACCTTCTTCCATCTCCTTTTTTCTCACAATGTTCCTCTTCACTCCTCGTGCTTTCTGCCTGACATCCTTGGCATGAGGGTGAGGTGGGTCTAAGTGTTCTAATACTCAAAGCACCTTCAGATCCACCTTTTAAGTTTATTTTTTAGCTAGTGAGCACTTAATCCTTATGCTGGTGCTATATTAGGAGGTGTTAGACTAGTCAGTGGCTTGTCATGTGGCATCACTGGCAAATCCAAGCCTCTGGCCGTTTCTCTGTCCTTCAGATCACAAGACAACAGTAAGCTGAGGGCTTCCCGGGGAAGAAGGTGCCAGTCCTCACACAGCCCTCTGGCTTCATCGCATATCCATATATCTGAGGTCTGCAAAAACGCCCAGTGTGCACATTGCTTGGACTTGAGGCGTGTGGATTTTTGTCCCATATTCAGGCCACGTGACTAAGACCACATAAACTTGGATAGAATGATTCTTTTTCAAAACTGTATTGCACAGCCATTCTGCCGTGGATATTCTGTCATTCGACTTACCTACACATTTTTTCCACAGAAATATTATTGGATCTGGGATGCTCCAAGAGTCTTAGGCATATTTTCCCCAGCATGCAGCTCTAAGTATTTCAGAGGTCACATATTCTCATTTAGACTGTACCATGCAGAACAGCACTGATGAAAGTCACCACTGCCCATCTGAAGCTGGGTCAGCCTGAGTCTCAGGCTTTCTTACTGTCCTCATTGACTGCTCGGCCTGCCAGCAGATGACTGCTATAATTCACTAGTATGTGAAGAATGACAGTTTTATATAAGCACTTCTTCCTCCTTCATGCTGGCATGCACCTTGGCTATTGTGTGGAGTGTTATATTTTTTTCTGAAATAACTTAAAACTGGGAAAAGATTCTATGGTATACGGTTTCATTTCTTAAATTTGCTGCTGAGTCATTTCCCCTTCATAACTGAGCTAGTTTTCACCAATACCTTTAATTACATCGGTTCTTTTTTAATAAAGCTCATTTTCATTGACTTGCTCTCACTTAATGAATTCTTCTTGGTGAAACAGGAGCTTACTGGCACAACATATAAAACGACCCCTCAATACAGCCGAAGGTGGGTTGCGTTTCTCTGTCTCCTTTATCTATTAGCAGTGTATGTTTTTTGTTTTTTTAATGCTGAACCAAATCCACTGCAACTTTTATCCCTCTATTATATAAGCCATCCTTACTTTATGAAACAGAATTCTTTGAAGTTTGTACTATATGCAAAAAAAAAATTTTTTTGGCATGTTGAACATTATTTTAAATGGCACTTAAGCCTTGAAGAAAATTCTTTTGTAAAGCTGGTAATTGTTTTATATTTTAAGTAATTATTCCCTCATTTATTAAATTTTTTTATTGATGGTTTTCTAATAGTGCAAAACTTACAGTTAAACACCCAGGAGAAAAAAATAATGTATTTTACTGAAGAATAAGTAAAGCAAAGGCATTTTCTGTAACTTTGGTCTGGTTTATGTGGGGCCAACTTTTCATTTACCCTTAATATATCCTTCCCCAGTTCTGTTCTGTCTACACCCACTCCCCTCCCTTAGTTACCATGTATAATTCACAGTTATATCTCCATGCTCATCATTAGTCCATTAGCGGCACTATTTTGATTGGGTGTTACCCAACTGTATAGCTTTTCATGAAGCCTTATTTTAAACGTAATGTCATCTCTTCTTAGCACATCAGTTTTTCTTCTCATGTTTTGACAGATTTGTCCCTCTCCACCCAATTATAGTACACTACCGCCCTGTCCTATCACACCACACACTGATGAAAGGCATATCCATTCTGCATTCCCTTCCTGCACCTCCACTCCTGGGTTTTGTTAACAGGGTTAGCATTTAGCTCAATGTAGGTATGTAATATCTCACAAATTTCAAGGGATCTGAAAGTCCCTCTTCCAGTGGTTCTATCGTACAATGCTCCCTACTTAAATGCAAGTATTATAAGAGAGTGCTAACCTACCTACGTCTTAACGTGAATTTCTTTCTTCTTCTTCTCCTTCTTCTCTCTTTTTTTTTTTAGATGGAGTCTCACCCTTGTTGCCCAGGCGGGAGTGCAGTGATGCGATCTCAGCTCACTACAACCTCTGCCTCCCGGGCTCAAACAATTCTCCTGCCTCAGCCTCCCAAGTAGCTAGGATTACAGGCACCTGCCATCATGCCTGGCTAATTTTGTATTTTTAGTAGAGACAGGGTTCCACCATATTGGCCAGGCTGTTCTCAAACTCCTGACCTCAGGTGATTTACCCATCTCGGCCTCCCAAAGTGTTGTGATTACAGGCGTGAGCCACTGTGCCCAGCCTTTTTTTTTTTTTTTTTTTTAATTACAGAAGCAGGAATCAAGAATTATAATCTGAGGCCGAGCACAGTAGTTCATGCCTGTAATCCCAGCACTTTGGGAGGCCTAGGTAGGCAGATCACCTGAGTCCGGGAGTTTAAGACCAGCCTGGGCAACACAGTAAAATGCCGTATTTACTAAAAAAAAACAAAAATAAAAAAATAAACTAGCCGGGCATATTAGTGTGTGCCTGTAGTCCTGGCTACCTGGGAGACTGAGGCTGGAGGACTGCTTGAGCCTGGGAGGTCAAGGCTGCAGTGAGCCCTGATTGTGCCATGGCATCCCAGCCTGGGCAACAGAGTGAGACTCTGTCTCAAAAAAAAAAAAAAAAAGAGAGAGAGAGAGAAAGAGAATTAGAATCTGAGAAAATTAAATATAAGACAGTTGAGTTATTGGGGGAAAGAAAGAGAAAAAAACCTTGGAAAATCGAGTTCACTATAAAGTAGCATTGGGGAGTACTGACTTAGAGGAACTAAAAACCATCAGGAGTTGGGGAGGGGAGTGGAGATTAAAGAGAAGACATAAAAAGCAAATGGTAATATCAGATGATGAAAAAGGGAGACCCTAAAAAAGTAACTCAATCTCTACTCAGTTTTGCAGGAAACATGCCTATGTGTTATTTTTCCTAGAAACTAGTGGTGGCACTGCTTCAGTAATTTCTTACTGGGCTCTTCATGCCACTATCTCTATTATTTAAAAAAAAAAAATTTTTTTTAGAGGCAGGATCTCACTCTGCTGCCCAGGCTGGAGTACAGTGGTGCAATCATAGCTCATTGCAGCCACAAGCTTCTGGACTCAGGCAATCCTCCCACTTCAGTCTCCAGTGTAGCTGGGACTACAGGCACACATCACCACACCCAGCTAATTTCAAAAAAAAATTTTTTTTGTAGAGACAGGATCTCACTGTGTTGCCCAGGCTGGTCTTGAACTCCTGGCCTTAAGCAATCCTCCCATCTAGGCCTCCCAAATTGTTGGGATTACAGGTGAGAGCCGCTGCGCCCGTCATCTACTACTTTTAATTTACTATTTAATTAGATTCACCTTCCCCAGCCTACTACTTTGCTTTATTAGTCTCATAAACCCTTTCTTCTGTGCAGATACACGTGTGCTGTTGCTACCCTGTATTGGGTATTGTAGCCTATGTTGACTAATCCAAAGCTTTTCCTAATTCTCTTCTGCCTTAAATGCTTCCCTTTATAGAGGCCAAACCAAAGGAAAAGCAAAACTGGGGATCTTTTTCCCAGACTCCCTTGCAGTCAGGGATAGCCACATGACTGAAGGCTTCCCAAGGAGGCAGGAAGACGCATCTACCTAGAAGCCTCTGAGAAAGCTGACCAACAACCTAATCCAACCCTGAACGTAGTCATTTGAAAAACAAATCCAAATTCACTAGTGTAAAGAAGAGTTGATCCTCACCACATCCCTGCAAAGGCATCACCTTTACCCACTGTTTAAAAAGAAACTAAGGTTCAGAGAAGCTGAGTCACTTGCCCAAGTCACAGAGCCTGTACATTTTGAGAGACCTAAATCCAGGGCTTCGCGCTTTAGATGGGTCAGGCCCCTCCCACTGCTTGTGCTGCCTTTTGTTTACCCTTATATAAAAACAAAAATATATCTGCACATTTAAAAGCCACATCAATTAGATACTCACTCATAAATCTGCTCAGCAGTTTCCCATATTTCCTGGGTCACAGTGTTGTTTGTCAAACAGCCTCGCTCTAATTCAAGGTTTAATCTGATTCTCCCCAGGTGCCCTCTGTCTGGATATTTTTTTGTGAGTTCTTATCCAGTAGCAGCCACTTGTTAATCTGCTTTTCACCCTTGTTTTTCTCACCCACATTCTTTTCCTTTCTCGAATTGACCGTGGATAGAATCCACGCAGCAGCATTAACCCCCAGCCTGTCTTCTTTAGAGACAACAAGAAGTGGTTGTGATTCAGTGACCTCTCTTTTGCCAAATAGGCCTCCTACCAGGTCTGTCCCCTGTCTCCTTACTCAGTCCTTCTACTCAGTCTCCATCCAGACACACTTTCTTCTTATTTTTTTAAATATATGTATATTTTTTATTATACTTTATGTTCTAGGGTACATGTGCACAACATGCAGGTTCATTACATATGTATCCATGTGCCATGTTGGTTTGCTGCACCCATTAACTCGTCCTTTACATTAGGTATATCTCGTAATGCCATCCCTCCCCACTCCCCCAACCCCACAACAGGCCCCGGTGTGTGATGTTCCCCTTCCTGTGTCCATGTGTTCTCATTGTTCAGTTCCCACCTATGAGTGAGAACATGTGGTGTTTGGTGTTTTGTCCTTGCGGTAGTTTGCTGAGAATGATGGTTTCTAGCTTCATCCATGTCCCTACAAAGGACATGAACCCATCATTTTTTGTGGCTGCATAGTATTCCATGGTGTATATGTGCCACATTTTCTTAATCCAGTCTATCATTGTTGGACATTTGGGTTGGTTCTAAGTCTTTGCTATTGTGAATAGTGCCACAATAAACATATGTGTGCATGTGTCTTTATAGCAGCATGATTTATAATCCTTTGGGTATATACCCAGTAATGGGATTGCTGAGTCAAATGGTATTTCTAGTTCTAGATCCCTGAGGAATCGCCACACTGTCTTCCACAATGGTTGAACTAGTTTACAGTCCCACCAGCAGTGTAGAAGTGTTCCTGTTTCTCCAAATCCTTTCCAGCACCTGTTGTTTCCTGACTTTTTAATGATGGCCATTCTAACTGGCATGAGATGGTATCTCATTGTGGTTTTGATTTGCATTTCTCTGATGGCCAGTGATGATAAGCATTTTTTCATGTGTCTGTTGGCTGCATAAATGTCTTCTTTTGAGAAGTGTCTGTTCATATCCTTTGCCCACTTGTTGATGGGGTTGTTTGTTTTTTCTTGTAAATTTGTTTGAGTTCTTTGTAGATTCTGAATATTAGCCCTTTGGCAGGTGGGTAAATTGCAAAAATTTTCTCCCATTCTGTAGGTTGCCTGTTCACTCTGATGGTAGTTTCTTTTGCTGTGCAGAAGCTCTTTAGTTTAATTAGATCCCGTTTGTCAATTTTGGCTTTTGTTGCCATTGATTTTGGTGTTTTAGACATGAAGTCCTTGCCCATGCCTATGTCCTGAATGGTATTGCCTAGGCTTTCTTCTAGAGTTTTTATGGTTTTAGGTCTATCATTTAAGTCTTTAATCTATCTTGAATTAATTTTTGTATAAGGTGTAAGGAAGGGACCCAGTTTCAGCTTTCTGCATATGGCTAGCCAGTTTTCCCAGCACCATTTGTTGAATAGGGAATCCTTTCCCCATTTCTTGTTTTTGTCAGGTTTGTCAAAGATCAGATAGTTGTAGATGTGTGGTATTATTTCTGAGGGCTCTGTTCTGTTCCATTGGTCTATATCTCTGTTTTGGTACCAGTACCATGCTGTTTTGGTTACTGTAGCCTTGTAGTATAGTTTGAAGTCAGGTAGCGTGATGCCTCCAGCTTTGTTCTTTTGGCTTAGGATTGACTTGGCAATGCGGGCTCGTTTTTGGTTCCTTTTGAACTTTAAAGTAGTTTTTTCCAATTCTGTGAAGAAAGTCATTGGTAGCTTGATGGGGATGGCATTAAATCTATAAATTATCTTGGGCAGTATGGCCATTTACACGATATTGATTCTTCCTATCTATGAGCATGGAATGTTCTTCCATTTGTTTGTATCCTCTTTTATTTTGTTGAGCAGTGGTTTGTAAAAGGACACAGGGGAAACAGGTACACCTTTTTCTAATAGCAGATCTGTTTGGCCTGGAGGATAGAGCAGACATGGTTGCTTGTCTGGCTCTACCATCGTTTAAATTTGGAGGCAAGTTATTGATGCTCTCTGCCCCTTTGTTTTCCTACCTGTAAAAGGGGACAAACGATATCTTTCCCACCCCACCTTAGAGAGACAGTGTGAGAAGAACTAATCAATTTTTTTTTTAATTTATTTTGAGACGGAGTCTCGCTGTCTCCCAGACTGGAGTGCAGTGGCACAATCTCAGCTCACTGCAAGTTCCTCCTCCCGGGTTCATGCCATTCTCCTGCCTCAGCCTCCCAGGTAGCTGGGACTACAGGTGCCCGCCACCACATCCAATTTTTTGTATTTTTAGTAGAGATGGGGTTTCATCATGTTAGCCAGGATGGTCTTGATCTCCTAACCTTGTGATCCGCCTGCCTTGGCCTCCCAAAGTGCTGAGATTACAGGCGTGAGCCACTGCGCCCGGCCGAGAAGAACTAATCGATGATTAACTAATATTTAGTGGCTATCTACCATGGAACAGGCATAGCTCTTGAAGTTGGAGAATCAAAGATTAAAAAGTGAGACTTCTGCCCCGAGTCCACTGGCAGAGATAGACTTGTAAATGGAAGACGTCAACTTATGGGAAGTGCTGAAAGAGGTGTGTGCATATTCTTTAGGAGCTCAACAGTTCAGAAAAAACTTCCTGAAGAGTTTATGTCTAAGGCCTTGGAAGACAAATGAGAAAAGGAGAGGAAGGCCATTTCAGGCAGGGGAGACTGCACTGACAGGCCATGGTGGGCGCAATGGACGGTGGGCCTGGTAGACCAGAGCCAGGCCAAGACTGGGAGGCTCCTGAGAGCTGAGGCTGTGCCACAGCCATCTGTGTATCCCTGGCATCTATCAAAGTACCCAGCACCCAGAGAGGTGCTCAATAATAGTTTATTAAATGGCAAGTCAATGGAGGGCTTACAGGAAGTCACATAAATATCCACAGCACAAAGTAGAAGTTGGTGAGGGCTGTAAGGGAGACGTAGATAAAACGTTCTGGGATTCCAGTGGAGGCTCACATGAGGTGGGAGAGTGAGAGAGTGGGAAAGGCCGGGGCAACTCCATGGGAAGAGGCCTTTGAAACAGGCCTTTAAGGAAGGATGGTGAGATTTATCAGAGTGGCTTCTCCTTTCCCCCTCTTCTGTGTCACATTCTTCCATTCACCAACCTCTTGACACTGGCTTAAGTTTACCTCCACCCCCTTTTTCTTCCTGGCTTCCTTCCTGGTTTATTTCTTTCATCCTGCCTAGAAACCTTCATCCTCTCTAGTAAGCCAGAGGGGAGAAAGGCGTTGCTCAAGCCCTTTCACCTCTCCTCTAGAGGAATTTTATTACAAAGACCAGGGATTTTTTTTTTTAAAGACACAGAACTCCAGTTTCTAGCCACATTAAAAATGAACAGAACCTGAAAATAATAAAGATGAATGGGTAACTCCATGAGTCTAAAACCCAGAAAACCAGTTCTAAGATTGAACCATGGTATTTTGGCTTAAAGGAATGTAACGTATGGGTTGCCATTTACATTTGTGTGGTCTACAAGTGTGCTATCCTAAAATGCAAGAATGCATTGCTTGTGTTCGATGAGTTAGTCAAGAGTTTAAGATGAGAGCATCTGGGCATGACCCTACACCAGCACACACTGCCTTTGAAAATAGGGATGAACCAACATGGCGAAACCCAGTCTCTATTAAAAATACAAAAATTAGCTGGGCATGGTGGCGTGCACCTGTAATCCCAGGTACTCGGGAGGCTGAGACAGGAGAAACACTTGAACCCAGGAGGCAGAGGTTGTTGCAGCTAGCTGAGATCGGACCACTGCACTCCAGCCTGGGCAACAGAGCGAGACTCCATCTCAAAATAAGTAAATAAATAAATGAAGGCAGGGGTGAGAAATAGGCTGCAATAGAATGAAAGACAACAAGGGAAGGGGACACCAAGTCCTGTATGGTCTAATCAAGTAATGCACATGCACACGCCAATGAGCACACACAGATACAAGGATTCCAACCAAGCAAGCCAGTGATGGAGACACAGAGTGATTGGTGTTCAGCATCACTCACAACAAACTCAAAAAAGTTAGGAGCAGAAAGAGGTTAACAACACTCTCCTATAAAAGCAAAGAGGGAAGTTAATCATCCTAAACAAAAAATTATATGCAGCCACCCAAGCCTAATTAGAAAGAGATAATTCATTTGAAGACATAATTAAGAAATACAGTAATACATGAGGCATTCTAATACCTCTACCAACAAAGAAAATGAGTATAACATATTTTCTAGTCAAAAACATTGCTATTAAATATAGAAATTAAGGACGATGGGCTATATTCTAGGATATTGTAAAGGAACTGTGGTAAAAAATGCCATTAAATACTTACTACGATATTATTGCATGTGCTAGAAAACACAAAATAGGCACCCAAAAGATATGGAAATGACTCTTGAGCACTGAAGAGGACACCCCAGCGCTATTCGGCCATACTGCCTCGCTGGCCGGGAAACTGAGGGGCCCAGCTCAGCTGTCAGTGTGGGCCGGGGTGGGCTCATTTCTCTTTCACCTGACTTCTCTCCTTCACATTTTTCTGCTCTTTGATGAGTAAGACTGTCTAAAAACTCAAAACGAAAATAAGTATTTTCTCAGCAAGAGTACAGAGCATCATGTTGCTGTTTATTCTTATATGTTTTTTGGTTTCATACATAAATTATGCTGAGAAAATGGTGGCATCCTCCATTGGGCAATGACCTCATTTTAGCTGTATCTTCTTAATGTGATATCACAAAACAAATCCATGCCTCTAAAATTGCTTACAAAGAGTAGTTCTTTAATCATTCTGAAAGAGATCGTTTTTATTTGCAGGTTGGTGATGTAACTTCATCTAACCTCCCAACTTCCTTTCTGTTAAGCATGTTATTACAAGCTATATTCAATTTGGATTCCTTTTATAATCTTTCCTTTGATTATTCTGTTTCCTTTTTTTTGCACTTTGTTATTGAAAGTTGCCTTGCATTTCCTGAAACCCTTGGAGTGTTTCAAGAGAAACATTGAGCTATTAAGGCTGCAGCGTGTGTGTGTATGTGTGTGTGTGTGTGTGCACGCACACACACACATGCACATGCGCATTTCTGTGTGTGTGTATTTAAATCCAATGCTGCCTGTGAACAAATGTTGCATTGTATATTATATAGAGCTGCCTCCTTTGCTTCTTGGACAGAGCACCTGGTGTTACTGGTTTCAAAGAATATTTCAAGATTGGCAGTTGGAGTCTCTTCATAGAAGTGTAACAGCGCTTCTCAGAAAGCTTGAAAAATGATACTCAAAGTGAAGGAGAATAGAGAATAGGTGTCACCATCTAAAAGAACAGTAAGCAGCCGCAAGGACCTTCATTCAGAGACAATTCTGAGGGAAAATGGAGACTTCTGAGAACCAATTTTCTAGCTTGAAGTGAGCTTAGAAGATTGGGTAGCCTCTCAAAACTGGGTTCTGCTTGATCTATCTGCCAGCCTGTTTCTTAGGAGCTGTGTGCAAAAAGACAAATCCAAAACAAACAAAAAACAGGGCCCTTTACTTCAGGCAATATCCTGGAAAAGTTCATTCAAAAGCTAGAAATTGCTGGATTATCAGGCCCATTGTAAACTGTTGTCTTAAAATCCAAATTCTTTACCAAAAGGAAAAAATAGGTGTACTAAAGATGTTTCCTAATAAATCTGGCCTTCAGTGAGAAGAATTATGATGTATTAATACTACTTTGAAGTCTTTTGTGGCCACCAACCCCACTTCTTTCTCAGTACACACAAGGTGAGCAAATCTGTGTGGAAGGTGAAAATGAAAGATCTCTCAAAGTCAGTTCCAGGAGACATAAGGTACTGTCCTTATCTCGTCCTGCATACCACAGTTCATGAATATCCTCGTGGTTGCTCACTGAGCAGAAATCATTTTACAAAAATGAAATTTATTCATTCCAGATATGAGATAAACCAGGAACAGAGGAAATTACCTGTTTGAAAGTCTCCTTCCCAAATGAAGTAGATATACCTTGATTTCTTTTTCTGAACATGCTTCTCATAAAAGTAAGGGTCCAAATGTTGGATTGCACGTCAGTCAGTAAACCTATAGCAAAGGGCATCAGACTAAGGCCTTGAGCACTTAGAAAGACTTAGCAACCTGAGCTGTGAACATCAGTAACATCAGCTTCCATAATCATTACGGTGACTCATTTTTCTGTAGTCTTTCTTATGAAGCAGTATCCTTTATGAACAAGTACTCAGAAATTCATACAGAAACCATATTTACCCTTCAGAACTGGCACATAGGAAATGAATTAGACATGGGGAATACAGTTTTTCTGGACAACATTGTTATAAAAGTGTTTTTAATTTGTATTTCACCAGTTCGAGGCAGCTCAAAAGAAAGTAAAAATATACCAGCAAAAGTCCAGCACATGCACGCTGCCATGCACAAGGTCTATGGCCATTTTCATTCCCAAAGACCAGCATATTGTGTTGAAGGTACAAAGCCAGATAAAACTGGACACTATTCATCTTGTCACTCTCTAGTAAGCATCATAACTACTAAATAATTTGGCATGATCACACAGCCAGGGGTCAAACCCCAGTCTACCAGATTCTGCTTCTCCAGTGTGCCTCAGGAAGTGCCAGTGGGGAGGTGGGCAGGCAGGCATCCTGGAAGGAAGAAGAAGGGGCTTTCCCATTGCCTCTTCATATGACTGCCTTCAAAGTCATTATTCTGCAAAAACATGTTCAGAGAAGGTTTCTTCACCATCATTGGCTACACCCTCTGGAATCCCTTAGTCTTTGCTGTGTATACTCTAAAGGCACTCAAAGAAGTTGTCTTTTTTTTAATACTAGATATCATAAAGACATTAAATTTGACTAACACATATTTTGGCATATCACAATGTAGGCAAGGCTTGAAGTGCATAGATGCAGCAGGAATAGGGAAAATCTTTTACATATTTTTTAGGTTTGTAATGTTTTATTGGCCAGGTGCGGTGGTTTGCGCCTGTAATCCCAGCACCTTGGGAGGCCTGGCAAGAGGATCGCTTGAGCCCAGGAGTTCAAGACCATCCTGGGCAACATGGGGAGACCCTTTCTCTATAAAAAAAATACAAAAATTAGCAGGGCATGGTAGTGCATGTCTGTGGTCCCAGCTACTTCGAGGGCTGAGGTGGGAGAACTGCTTGAGCCCAGGAGGCGGAGGTTGCAGTGGGCAGTGATCATGCCACTAAAATCCAGCCTGGGCGACAGAGCGAGACCCTGTCAAAAAAATAAAATAGGCCAGGCATGGTGGCTCACACCTTTAATCCCAGCACTTTGGGAGGCCGAGGCAGGTGGATCTTCTGAGGTCAGAAGTTCGAGACCAGCCTGGCCAACGTACCAACATGGGAAAACCCTGTCTGTACTAAAAAAAAAAAAATACAAAAATTAGCTGGGCGTGGTGGCAGACACCTGTAATCCCAGCTACTCAGGAGGCTGAGGCAGGAGAATTGCCTGAACCTAGGAGGTAGAGGTTGCAATGATCCGAGATCATGCCACTGCAGTCCATCCTAGGCGACAAGAGCAAAACTCTGCCTCAAAAAATTAATTAATTAGTTAATTAATAAAATAACAAAATAAGTGAAAATTTTTTTTACTGATATGAACAAAATGTCATTCTATATGGGGGGTAATAAGAGAAAAGATGGAGAGATGGGGTGATGTGGCAGGTGTGGCTTAGGTAATCGAAGCAGCAAAGAAGCAGGAAGATTGGATTGACAAAGGCGAAGAGCCTGGGCAGAGCTGCTGGGAACCAGAGAGCTGAGGCCCTGGGTGTGGCCACACGGCTGGGCAAAGTCCCAAGTGCAGAGTTCTTGGGGACTGTCCAGTTCCATCCCTGCAGGCTCTGAGTTTGAGTTGCCCTACATTCCACAGATTGGTGAAAGCCCGCGGTTGCGTTCCTGCCCGGCTTCTGCCTCTCCCCACCTCATTCTCTCCCTCCTACACAGTCTCCATCCTCCTCCTACTTGCTGCCGTGCTTGTGCTTATGCTCTCTGTTGGCCTCTTTTCTGCCACCAGCATGATATGGTGCAAGTGGTATCCTCTCCTTAGCATGTGCATTTAACACGTAGAAGAAATGGCGTGGAACTTCCAAAGTCACCTCATATTTGCCATGTTACTTATGACTCTACAAGGTTTGTGATTGTCTTTCAAACCACAGAGGACAGCTTCCACTACTTATCCAATGAAGCATAGCTCAGGTATCATTTCCTGTATTACTCCTCTGAGCCCCATCTTCCACCTACCCACTTACTAAGGCTGGAATAATTATTACTCCTTTGAAACTAGCCCTTACTAGGAAATACTGAGATGGCCTGTAGTGTTTTCCTTCCCGCTAGCTCATGAGCTGTTTGTGATCTGTCGTGTATATCTGTGTAATAGTGAGAGCTATTATGTCCTGCACATCTCCTGTGTGCCAAGCACTCTGCTAAATACTTTGTGTGCATTGTCTCATTTGAGGATAGTCATTGAAGAAACTGAGACTTAGAGCGGTAAAGTAACTTCCCCTAAGTCTCCTAGCCAGGTTTCAGGCCAGGTTGGTCTGATTCTACAGCCTGTATCACCATCCACTACCCAATACATACTAAAGAACTTGGCACACAGTTACCCAGTGAATGTTGGGTGAACTCAACTGAAAGAAGGAAAATAGTTGTGGAGACAGGAGAGGAGCAGGCACACCCCAGAATCAGAAGCTCGGAGCTACAGTTCAGGCTCTCAGTCTTAAGCTGGTTCTTGTGTCAATGGCTAAACCATTGGAATGAATTGCTCTCAGAAGCATATGAGAAATCTGAAGGATGTGACCAACCTACCATAAGATAATGTTAGGACAATCTTAGAGCTCCATGTGACTTTGGTTTGAAGAATATAAAAATAAAGCCGTGTATAGTGTCTGGCACTAAATAATTACAGCTGTCATTCCAGAAGCAGCTGATAACGCCTCTGTTGTCACCAAAATGGAGACCTCTAAAGCAACTAGAGAATGCACAAGACAGCTCAAGTCTAGAAGACCATGGATCTAAGAGTACTCAGAGCCTTAGCAGAGAACAAGTCATCCCTGCCACTTAGGCATTTTCCTCAAAAGGCCAATTTAATAATTATTTAGCCATCCTTTACCTCTGTTGGGTACTCACATCAATTTCTAGGAAAGATGACAAGGAGTTTTTAAGCTAGATATCGTCAAATGTGTTTAAACTTGTTCAAAACCTCTCTTGTCCCCTGTAGTAATTCACCATACATGTTTAACAAGAATTAAGAGCCCCCAAGTATTGAATCAGTAATTTGTGCTGTCTATCAAATAATGTTTCTCTTCTAACCCGGAACAGATGACCTTGCCCAAACCACTTTAATCAAAACAACAACAACAATGCCCTCCCGCCCTCATTTTCTTCTAGTTTTTGTTTGGTTAAATGTAGAGACCACAGCTACTCCGTAGCATCGAAGAGGCTAGAAGGAATGTTTTGCCAGAAACATAACTTGTCAGGTACCTCAGGCTGAGACCCTGGGAATCTTAAGAAGATACAGATGCATAACTTGAATTGCGTCTGAGCTTGAGTTGGCAGCCACTGCTGAGTAGAGGGAGAGGGTGAAGTGAGATGTGCTGACCTATATGAATGGTCTAATAGAAGGGGAATGATCCAATTAAGCACTGCCCTAGATTCCTCCTGCAGCATTCCTCTGATCTCCATTGTGTATTCATGGCTGGGGCTGGGGATGCGGGAGGCCCCAAGAGTCAAAGGAGCCGTGCCCGATAGGAGTTGCTCCTTCCAGAGACAGTGGCTGCATTGAGCAGATGAAGACGCGGAACTGAGGACAAGTATTCCTGAAATATGTTTTGAAAATTCCTATTGAATGCATATATTCAGCAGCATACCAGGGCCCTTAGTAACAGCCTGTTGGGTGTTGTGACAACAGCGTGGGTGTGATGACAGCAGCATGTGTGGGA
This sequence comes from Nomascus leucogenys, assembly GCF_006542625.1. Taxonomy (NCBI): domain Eukaryota; kingdom Metazoa; phylum Chordata; class Mammalia; order Primates; family Hylobatidae; genus Nomascus; species Nomascus leucogenys. Next base: position 34,091,908 of record NC_044396.1, read on the forward strand.
TGTGACGATATGTGGAGGCGGAGCTGCGTGAGCTTGAGGTTGGGTTTTGATTTCAATGGGAGCTCTGCACATGGTAGGACTGCTGGTTGAGGTCTTCGCGGAGGGGATCATCTTAATGAGAGGCGACTTCACATAGGAGGCCCCCCTTCCTGACAGGGTGAAGGGTAAAAATGCAGCACCAGAAACCAGAGTGCTTCCCAACTATTTAAAGTTCCCCTTTTAAAAAGTTCGGACATTCAAGATGGCTCTCAGAATGTATTTAGGGGTTTCTGATTTCTATATGGAAAATGTATTCTCGAAGGCTATTTCTATAGACTGGAAAAGTGTGGCTTTTTTGGTGCAAATCTAATAATAAAGCCTATCTGAAATAGTTAATATTATCTGTATTCACTAGGAATTTATTCTTCATGTTAGTAGAGGAGCTTGGTTTCTTGGCTTCTCTTCCGTGACTATACACTCTCAAAGTAAGAGAATCCTTTAAATGTTATTATTCTTTTTCAAATTATGTCTCTGCATTTGCCTTAGTAATATAAAAACCTTGGCAAGTTAACACCAAAACAGCAGCCATTAGTTGTTAAAGAAAAATGAATATAGGAAAGTTCTTTTCGAAAAAAATCCTTAAGATGAAAATGTGATTACTTTCATGAAAGTAGGCTTCCATTCGATGAAATAATTTCATCAAATCATTTTGTCATTGTAGGGAGTTGGAGTGATTTAAATGTTTTATAATGCACTGTTGTTTTCCACGAAACTCTAGTGTGGCCCTGTTCCCTGGCCACAGGAATGTAAGAACTTCTTGGCAAATACCCTGACTAGGATCGGATGGGGCAATGTATAATTAATGTCAAGTGTTACTGCCCTTCTCCAGTGCCACCCACCCACTGACCAGCATCAACTTCTTCCTGTTCTTTCTGTATTCAGAGCTTGGTTTACAGCACTTTGGTTCCAAATATATCTGGATAAAATGCTGATTTCCTCTTTTGAGAATATACATGACAAGAATCAGATTCATGTAACAAGAGGTAACTTTCTCATATCTTTGAATGGGTTCAGAATAAGCCAACGTTTTTTGCAGTTAGAGATAATATTCAAGTTAGTGAATTTTTTTTTAAAAGAAGCTTCTATACTGTAGCTACTTTTGGGTGATTTTTGTTGTTCTCAGTTTTTTAGCTTTCTCCTTGAGCCTTGCTTCACAAGTATTGGGAGAGAATGTCTGGCAACTGTTACTGAAACTGCAGGCTTTTTTCTCTTTCTTTCTTGTTTCTGTAAACTTACTAGACAGGATTAAGCTCAAAGAACTGATAAAGTAAAAAGGTGTTTGTACATTAAATGAAAGAAGGAATAAGAGTATGATTCCTGGATTTCTTAGAATAATACTAAACAGGGATCAAAGTGGAAACCATGAGATTCAAATCCATTATCATGAAGCTGAATTGTCTAATGAGGAAAACCATAATGGTGAAAACCAAAATTCCAAGTCAATCCTAGGACCAGTTTTATTTTATGGAAGTAAAGCTGAGAATTTTAATGAAGTAGTTCTTCCTGTGAGGTTCCTGGGAAGGAAATTTTAAAAGTCAAATTTAGGAATGAAATTTAAGGGTAGATCTTAATGGGAGTGATATTCAGCAGGTTGTGTTAGTGTGCCTTAGTATGTCCATATAGGTTGTTAAAATGTTGAAATACTTCCATGTTGCCAATTATCTGCTATTGGTAAGTAGCTATGGCCTTAAGTCCTCAGTGCCCTCCACCAACCCCATGCCTAGGTCCCTCTCCTGAGACCCTGTTCACCTCCACAAGACCCAGCTACTCAAGGAGTCACACCCAGTGCAACAAGGGAGTATCTCAGGCTCTGCCCCAGCCCAGGGTGGCTATTAGTTCTGCTCGGTTGGTGCCCATGCACTCCCTACCTGTTAAGTACTTTGCATATCATGCCTATCCTAATGGAAATTATGTGAATAAAAACAGCTAAAATGGGGATACTTCAATGGAGAGGAAAGTCAGACAAATACAAATATTACACCAAAGAAAAAGCCAAGAATGGTATTTAAAACCCACTTGAATAAATTCTGAGCAAAGTCTTGGCGTCACAGGGACGTGGGAGATGTTCTTTTCCTCCCCCATCTTTTTATTTTGGCGGCATATCTTTTTTGTACCAAATCTCTTAGGCTGGAAAGTATAAAATGAAATTCCCTTATGACAACATCACCAGTGGAAATATGAGAGGGTGCCTAAGCCTAAGTGGTTCATTCGAGATGAAGATTCAACTACGCATGTAAGAGTGTGGAGGCCACACAGCCCCTGGGGGCAGCCTTGTTGGCCCTTATCTGAATGGGGTCCTTGGGAGGGCTGCAGCCTCCAAGGGCCTGGGCTTGGACACCAACCTATAGCATATTGGATTGTTGATTATCATTTTGATAGTAACATCTGAAGGGAGGTGGTTTTTGGTTGTTGAAATTTCTTTCTGTGTATTTCTAAGCTGGGGTAGATCTCTTTAGTATTCTTGCCATTTTCCATTTGAAAACAGATATCTGACTGCACAGTCATCGTTTCTATCCCTTTCAGTGCCCTCGATGAGCTAGAAAAGGCCAGAGAGGATTATGAAAAAAATCTAATTCATGGATATAATATGTCCTAAGAAAAATTGAACTTCAAAGAATTCCCAGTGCAAGTTAAAGAAAGATGTCAGGGCTAAAAGAATGTTTGGGTAGCAATATATTTATTGTATCAGAGAATCAAAGATTTGGGAACATTAAGAGACCTTGGTTTCATTTGGTAAATGTTGTTACTTGGTACACTGTGTGTGATTCACTACTCAATAAAATGTTCTGTACAACTCCTGGAATTTGAATCTAGCAGCTCCTGTACTGTTTCCATTTTTAAATAGATGCCCAAATATGTTTGCATATACATTTTTCCATACTTGAAGCATATGTCGTCATAGAGAAAATATCAGTGGCTGTAAACATAGAGAATGTTATCAGCCCCAGTAACCCACATAGGAACGGTAGGAAGAGAATAATTATCTGGTAAGATGGAATGCAATAGAAACTCCCCAAGACCTCCGAATATGGGCCCCATGCTCATTCCTGCCTCCATACCAGGACTGTTCTGCCCCCTCCCTTCCTACCATGAGGAGCACCTGCTCCCTCCCCCTCCCACTTAGCAAACTCTTCCTCTTTCATGTCCACATTTCCAATTTCTTTACATCCTCAGCGAAGCAGGGACTGTATTGTACACTTAGGAGGTGTTCAAAAGATACCTGACTGAATGAATGATTGATAACTCTGGGCAGATTTCAGTTATTCTTTCTCCATGTAATGCAAGATGAGAGGTTCCATTTCTTACACTGGATTAATTTAGGCTCACCTATTTTAAAGAGGCCCTATTTAAAGTCTTCTATATCACCAACTGGGACCTGTTTTAAATAGACCACACTGTATATTTTAGATTGCCCTTTTGTGCCTAATCTCCTGTGACACATTTGTTTATTCCCTGTTTGGCTTTTGGTTTTTAACTGAACAATGCTCCATGACAACAAGATAGAAACACATGCTGTTCACAGATCTGAAGATTTTAAGGGTATTTGTCTCACTGCTGAGCCTGAGTCTGCCCACTGGAGAGCATGTCCCATCATCATTCATTTGTGCCAGTACATGGATCCTTTCTGACATGGGCCTAGACATTTAACCCATCTTCTTAAACTCTAAAAACAGCCAGTGAACTTTGATTTGGATGACACACTCAGACATTAAGCCTTAGCTTCTCATCCATCCATCCATCCATCCATCCCTCCATCCGTCCGTCCATCCATCTCATATGTATTGAACATCCACTATGTTTTAGGTTATGTGTTGGGGCTAGAGAGATATGCACATCACGCCCCTTGACCATGGCCAGGTGGTGTACAGAGACACGTTGTAGTCTCACATATTATCAGTGTGATTAAAAAAAAAACTATAACAGATATATGGGCAAAGCATTCTGGAAGTGCAAAGGACAGACATGAAATTTGGAGAGCACTTTAGGGGAGGAAATGATGGTGGTTTTTCAGATGAAGATAAGAGGGTAGGGCCTTTTAAGGATAGGGAATAACCTCAGCAGAGGCACAGAGCACCCCTGGGCCTGTCTCTGGAGGTTGTGAACATAGCTCGCACTCCTGGTTTGGGCTGCTCTGGCCTGCCCTGAGCTGAGGCTGCCCCAGAGCCCAATGGGGACAGGTCCCACATTCTCTCTAGGTCAAGGGAGGTCTGCTGTCAGTGTCTGCTGCAGCAACAGTGAGCCCCCTAAACATGATGGCCTTTGACTCCCAACCTGTACTCCTGGCTCCCAAACCCTCCGCCCTGGCCACACAGCCCCTGAGAGAGTAGTAGTTTGACCAGAGGCCAAGTTGCTAAGTTCCCCAAATCAGTCTCACGACCTCTCCTTCCTGAGCCTTTGCAAGTGTAAACTTCCCTACCATCAGATAGCTGTGAGTCTCTAGATAGATAGCTGTGAGTCTCAGAGCCAGCCCAAGCAGAGCGGGCAGGAGGCTTCATGACCTGCACCTTCGTATGAGGAGATGGGATCCAGGTGGCCCTTCTGCCTGCACCAAGGCATGTTTTTGGTAGGGTTGCACATGGTAGAATTCTAGGGTCATGCCGCAAACACTGAGTAGGATGAACTGGCTAAATGTTTCCATCTCCAGTTGAAGCTGAGTCCTATTTCTAAGCATGAGCTGGCTTGGACTCCAAGGTCCTGCCTAAACTACCTCTCTCCTAGTGGTGGGAGGACCACTTGACCACTCCACAGCCACAACTTCCCAGATCTGCATAGGCTGCAGCTCTCACTGGGCACATTGTCCTGTGGGGAGGCACAGTCCTACTGTGGCTTTACTATAAAGTCATTTAAATCCATGATCTGTGTGTGTTAATATACATCTACAGACCATACATATTAATCGCCTCTTGAAAGAATGCCCTCGTTAGTCCTTTCCTTGCCTAATACTCTTATTCTTCTCTCTTTAAAAATAAGAAAATGTAAAATGCCATTCAAATGGAAGATGTCATGATGGTCTGTGATTGCTATTTCTGTGTTGAAGAAGAGAGTGGATGGATAAATGATTGGCATGTCTTGTTGGGACAGAGTGACCTAGGACCCCATTCTATTGAGTCCTAATCTTCACTGCCTTTGTCTGTTGCCACCTCTGATTCAGGGATTAAGAAAACATCCATCCATACAGATAGACAGATCACAAAAAGAAGTCTTTCAAATTCAGTTTAATGATAATATTATCAAGAAGCAAAAGTAACTATGTGAGTTGAAGGTAGGCCCACTTAATGTTGTAAAAATTAGGTTATAGCTGCAAATGAAATCAGCAATCAGATAACCCAAGAAGAAATGTAATTCTTCAGGGTTCCACAAATTTTAAATTTGTCCAGGCGGTGTCATATCACAGTTACTGTTTAGTATTGTGGCATGTGTAGCAAAACACAACTTTATGAATGTGTGGCATTTTAAGAACTAACAGCCTAAAGTGCAGAATTTGTGACTGCTAGATTGGGGAACAATTCCTTTTTTACGGCTTGCTCTTTACGTGTTTGGGATTATTATAGAGAAATAATTTTATTAACCTCTATATTCATTAAGGATAACTAATTTTTAAATAGTCTAATATTCTGAAGTGTTTTTTTTTTGTAAAAAATGTATTTAGAATTAGGTGATCATGAGTAAAAGGAACACAACATTTAGTAAAAGTGCACATTTGTTTTCTGGCTACACAGACATGCATCCGAGTGACAGCTTGAAGCTCAGCCCTCTGGAGTGGAGTGGCTGCTGGACCAAGTCGTCACTTCAGAAAACTGGCATCCTCACAGAGAGGGGGCTACACTGACCCACACCCAGGAATTTGCTTTCTTAAAACAAAACAGATACATGCCTGCTCAGTAGCTTTGTATCTTTTTTTTTAAAAAAAAGATGTTATTTGTATTAGCAAACCAGAATTTAATTTCTTGTTGGTATAAAAATTAAAACAAAAATCTACTTATCCTAAGAAATAAATTGCCTCTTAAAAATTTTTTTTCTCCTTCTGTGTTCTAAAAAGAGGTATCTATTTTCAAACTGGTTTAGCTTACTCAGGCCTCAAAGCACCTAAGCACTTGTGCCAATTTTCACCAGTTTGGTTTGGGTAGGTAACAAGGTGCCCCTTGATTTTTCCCAGACAGCTCTTAGAATCTAGAGTGTGTTTGCCGAATGTATTTGCACATTCAGTGTCTGTGTAGAGTGTAAATGATAGGAATACTGAGCAAAGAAATGGGAAGGTATGCTTACATAGTCGTCGTTTGTAACATCAAATGATAGCTTTTACATTCTTACTCAAATTCACGTGTTTGGGATTAATAATTGCCAGTTCATGAAGATACAGCATAATATTTTATATGCTACTACAAGTGAATTTTGCTTCTACGGAAATGCGTTTTCCCTTTTACAATAATTGCCAACCTCTTTTTAAAAAAATCACAGGTGTTTCTTTTGTTTGTTTCTTTGTTTCATTTTACTTTTCTGCTTTATAATCACATTTTAGAGGTGAGATCTAGAGATTACATTTTTTGTTAAGAAACCTGCAGCTGCAAGTCTTATCTTTGAGAATTGTTCCTGCTCTTTTTCAATGTCTCCTTGAAGACACCGAGTCAGAGTCCTTTACTAGCCACAAATACAAAATGCATTAGGTTTTAACAGCAGATCTAAATTAAAAACTCAGTAACGTGGAACAAATGGACCCCTAGTTCATTTCCAAACTAAAATCCTAGTTACATTTTATTGTTTCTAAACCTTTCTTACTGCAAACCATCAATCCACTGACTTTCTTCTGGCTCGTTGGAGCTTTGAACTGTACCTTTACGGTGCTATAAATTAGCATGTCACTGAGATACACTGTAATTTGCATTAATTTCTTCAGAGTCGAGGTTGTCTGTCTTTGAAGACATCTTTACAATACTTAGAATTCGCTCAGAAAAGCAATGCCAAACTAAAAGATGTAAAACATAAATTTAAAAAATATGTTTTGGCTTTTATCTCAGGATGGAAACAAAAGTGGTCAAAGTTATCTGTGCAGTTCTGTGATCCAGAACTGACATTCTACTACTTCAGTGTTACTGCTTAAGGCACAGACGTTTAGTGACAGGAAGGAGAGGGAAGAGCACAGCCCTGCTCTCACCCACCTGAAGACAAGGAGCCATTTTAAAGATATTGTTACAGGGGGAAATGGCCAGGGTCATAAAATTGTCATTGAAATGCACTATCATCAGGCTTTCCGTGGGATGCATGGCAGGAAAAGTAAAAGGTCTCAGCCAAGGAGGACAGGGCTTCTCCAGCGCTGGGTGGGCTGGGCCCAGGCGAGGTTTACAAGAGTGGCCCTGACCAGGTGCTGCAAATGGCCCCTGTGAGCCTCCTCCGAGCAAGTGTGCAGCGAAGCCCCTCTCTCCTCTGTCACAGAGCCGGGTGTCATAATAGGGAGAGAGGGAGAGAGAAGCGTTAGAGAAGAGGCAGTGGATAATTGGAGGGAGCCTCTTGAGAGAAAAAAGAAAACCCTCAGTTCCTCCCCTGGGAACCTGAAATACTAGAAAGCGAGCCCCTGGATACATTGGGAGCTGTCTGTCCAGGGCAGCACCTGTCTGAGGGACCGTGTCTGTCCTGGTCCTGGCTCAGCCCTGCACCCAGCTCCTTGCTCTGCCTTGCTCCAGGCTATATCCTGCAGAAGCTGATCCTTCTGTGGAATTTGTTTTCCAACCTTCAAAAACAAAATTACTTGGGAAGGTAAAAGAAAACCAAAGCCTTCAGTCCTTGGGCGGCATGCCACCAAACTCCTTTAACTCCAGCTCTGGGTTTGTGTGTCCCTTTGAAATAGACACGGTTTGGGTTGAACCTGCACTTCCTCGCATATGGAGAAGAGAAGGAAGAATATACTATTTTTAAAAGGAACATTCTGGAAAGTGTACAAAACCTGATCATTAAAAAAATAAAAGCCAAGTCCTCAGCTGCACAAACAGCCCTTGTTCTCCTCCAGCAAGGTCTGTCAGGAGTGCCCACCTTCCTCGCCCTGAGAAGAGCAATTAAAGAGACCAGGAAGCATCGCTGAGTTGGTCTGCTCTCTCCAAAGCCTTTTCAGTCACCTCCTTTGATCTAGTTGTGGGGGGAGGGGGGGCGGGTAGCCCAGCCTGCTTCATGCCTCAGCCGTATTTGTAGGCACTGTGTTAGAGGAACGCTTTCTCTCTCTTAACATATTTTTTTGAATCCGAGTGTACACATCTGTCTTTATACCCAGCCGCTTTTCTGGCCCCAAACAAGTTCTCTGTGAGTTTCCCCAACTGAGCTCAGTGGGATCTCTGTCAGCTGCAAGATTTATGTCATCTTGTCCAGTCCTGAGAACTGTTCCTTCAGCTTTTCACATCTGGATCTAATTGGAAAGACATTAAGTGCACTGGAAAAGCATATTTTAGGGCAGTTCTTTATAGACACCCCTATTAAAGAAGCTGACGGCTGTAGGTTCAAGTGGGATGAGCCAAGACAACATCTCAAAAAGTAGAAAGCACAAAATTATGAAAGAGCTGCTGGAAATGAGAAGGCCCTGTTCAAGGATTACATTTATAGGGTTGCTTTGAGAGAGAAATGTGGCATGATGCCTGCCAGCTACAGGCTTTGCCGGCGGCGTGTGGATCAGCACACGGATAACTGGGTTCTTTGGTGTTTGTGAGGACGGATTCCCCCCGGGCCTGGTCTCCACATCCTCATGTGCTGGCATTAGGGTGTGTATACACAAACATCCTAAAAGAGCAGGAGGGTGGCTGGTAACTACAAATGCCGTCACCTTCTTGCCTCACTGTCTCCTTTAGGGCAACCACACCCTGAGATGTCTTGATACATAACAATAGAAGCATCTAATCAGCTTGGAGCAAAAACAGCACACACACTTGTGTGACTTTAGCAAAATCCCTCACTCCGTAGCCTTCTCCTGGTTTTGCACACATTGTTAGGTTTCAAATACACACACCCAAGATTGAAGGCAGAGGGTACTTGAGATGATCAGCATTATACAGGTTTTCAGACTTGTGACTTGTGTTCAGAAGGATGATGAAAATCAAAGAACATTTGTCATCAGAAGAATACCAATACTTTGCTTTTCTTTACCTGTATTATATTTTGAAGCCCTGAACTTTCCAGTTGCTCCAGAGCAGTTGAACTTCTCTGAAGTCCTAGCCCCCAAATGTCTTATTACTAGAGGGTAAAATGAGTCTTTAGTTTCCTCTCCTTGGACTCCACCTCATCTCATCCGTGGCTTTGGTTAAACAGGGATTCTTAACCTTTTTTGAGCCATGGACTCTTTGGCAATCGGGTGAAACTTATGGACCTCTTCACAGAAGAATATTTTTAAACTACATAAGATAAAAATGTGTGCAATTTTCCTAAGTTATGTCGACATACAACTATCACAATATTTTGAAAATAAGTTTTTGCTATAGTCATAAATGTATTTAAGACATTGGCTAAAAAGATCTCCAGTTGGTTTAATAACTTCTAATATACTTCCAATATTTCTAATATTGTGCCTAAAGAAGTAAGCTTCTGTTACTTATTAATAAGTATTTTTAAATGTTTAAATTCATAGAGCCCCCAAATCCATGCATCCAAAGTTACCCATCCTGTGTTGGTTTGCAGGCCATTTGGTTGTCCACTGATCCCTTGCCTCTGCCAGCCCGGCATATCCTGCCGCCTTTGTCCAGGAATGCATCTTGGAAGGTATCTGGCCCTCTCTGTAGCCCTGTGGGGAAGGTGCTGCTCCCTTCTGAGTCTGCAGAAGGTGCCCAACGGGCTGGTTCCGGATAGTGACCCTGCAGAGCTCCTCCTGCCAGAGGCAGGAGTAGTGAGGGGGCCCCCTGGGAAAGGCCTCTCCCTGCCTCGCCCCCACCCTAAGCCCTCCTGGGCCTCAGGAGTCCAGACAGCCAACCAGCAAAAGTGGTTGTAACAAGAAGGGGGTGGGCTGGTGTAGGAGGTTAGTCAAGAGGGAGCTTAATCTGTCCTGCAGGCCTCTTGCCGGTGGTCCCACTGCCCACCCAGCCATGGGGCAGACAGGCCTTCCAAAAACAAATCAGAGCTCGCTGCTGCCCTGGTTCCAGTTGGTGCCTGGGAGAGTTTGTGCCCCTCGAAATGACACAAAAGCCTTGTTATGGACTGGATTGTGCCCCCACCTCTGTAATTCATCCGTTGAAGCCCTAACCCCCAGTACCTCAGAATGTGGCTGTATTTGGAGATAAAATCTTTGAAAGAGGTAAAGTGGCGATGAGATCATAAGAGCTGGCCCCAATCCAATCTGCCTGGTGTCCTCAGAAGAGGGGATCAGGACACAGAGCAGCCAGGTGTGCTGCCCGGAAGGAAGACCCTGGGAGGACGCAGCCAGAAGGCCGCCACCTGCAGGCCAAGGAGGGACCCATCCTGATGCTTGCTCTTGGACTTCCGGCTTCCAGAGCCCAGGGAGAACTGGCTGCTGTTGATTCAGTGGCGGTCTGTGGGATGGTGCTGCGACGGCCCAGCAGATGCTTGCGGCCAAACTCGCCTGGCCCCTGCCCGCCGCCCTCCCACTGCGGGGACACGGAGCTGCGCGGTCCCTGCTCTAAGGCCGCTGTTGCTGGCCCAGGCCTCTCACCCGGCTCGGCCCTGTCCCGACACCTTGCTCCTGCGCCGGGGGCCGACTCCAGCTCTTCCTTGAGGAAAACCCGGGCTGCCCCTCGTCCAGGAAGTCTTCCCAGCCCCAGCCAGGCTGCAGGCCCCGCCGCAGAGTACCCGCTGTCCGCGCGCACGTGGCGGTGGGAATATTCCCGCGCTCCGCACCGGCCCCCAGCGCCCACGGCAGGGACCGGCTGTCCACCTGCGTTCCCACAGTGCAGGCACGCGGCGTCCCGAAAGGGCTGGGTGAACACATACCCCGAACCATCGCTCCAGCTGGATTGTCCTTGCTCTGTCCACCAACTCTGATTTGGGAAACAGATAACCAGGGTTCAAGGCCAGGTGGGTCATCTCCCAGCCCTGTGACGTGATGAGTCCCATGACGTCACTGAGACCCCAGTTTCTGAGCAACTGTGCGCTCAGGACCAGATCAGTGTCTGTCAATCCTTTTAAGACTTGTGTCTCCTAGCCGGGCATGGTGGCTAACGCCTGTAATCCTAGCACTTTGGGAGGCCGAGGCGGGCTGATTGCCTGAACTCAGGAGTTCTAGAACAGCCTGGGCAACACGGTGAAACCCCGTCTCCACTAAAATACAAAAAATTAGCCGGGCGTGGCGGCCTGCGCCTGTAGTCCCAGCTACTCGGGAGGCTGAGGCAGATAATTGCTTGCACCTGGGAGGCAGAGGTTGCAGTGAGCCAAGATCGCACCACTACACTTTAGCATGGGACAGAGCGAGACTCTGTCTCCAAAAAAAAAAAAAAGACTTGTATCTCCTTTTAGCAAACGTCAAAATCTTATATCCTTTCTTCCCAAAATGATCCCTGACCCATGAATTCCTGTAAGCCAATATGATTATGCCAACATTTGCTTTCTCTAGTTTAACACTCATGGGTACCTGCAGCTGGGAGGGAGAGGATGCAGTTTATGGCAGGCCCATTTTGGGATTTTGCCTAGGGTCCTCCTTGGGAGGGTCCAGTCACTTTGCACCCGGGTTAGTCCAGTGTAAAGTCAAACTAGAATTGTTTTGGGAATGGGTCGGTGGTGGAAACGAGGAAGTGAAGTTGGAAGATGTTGGCTAAAAATCCCATCGATGGATGCCGTAGCCAGTGTGTGCGCTCATGGGAATGTCCTGGTGTGTCTTGAGAGGGAAGACTAGCCCTGCTGTCGCTTTCCAGAGGGTAGTAAGATAGATCCTCTCATGTTAGATCATCTCACTTCATTTCCTGATAAAGATGAAGTGTCCCCTAGCCACCCAGAGGCGGGAGGAAAAGGAAAACGACTGCTAACTTTCCATAAGCCTGGAGTCCCCACGAGTGCAGGTGGGAGGCGCCCTGGTTCTTCCAGGGGTTCCACCTCGTGGTCAGCGAGGTTTCTTCAGGTCCCTTCCCTTCCAGGCCCTGGGGATGCAGCTGCCTTCCTGTTCTCTTTAAAGCTGCTTTTACCCACAACTTGTTACAAATTTTTAAGAAAGCAATTTGACATTATCTGTCAAAATCATATATTTGTCTTATAGATGTAGTATTTGCACAAAATGTTTGTAGAGGAATATCCATTGCAGCATTTTTGGTAAGAACTGGACACAATCTAAATGCTTATTATTATGGGACTGATTAAATATGGTACAGCCATACCATGCAATGCCATGCAGCTATTAAAAAGAATGAGATAGAGCTGTTTATGGTGTCTTGAAAAGATGTCCAAGATGTATTATTATTATGTGGAAAAAAAAGGTTGCAGAAGAGTTAGCATAGTGATTCCATTTGAGGAAAAAACCAAAAGTCCATATATGTGTATATAAGAATATAATAGGCCGGTTGCGGTGGCTCACACCTGTAATCCCAGCACTTTGGGAGGCCAAGGTGGGCAGATCACGAGGTCAGGAGTTCGAGACCAGCCTGGCCAATATGGTGAAACCCTGTCTCTACTGAAAATACAAAAATTAGCCAGACGTGACGGCACACGCCTCTATGTAGTCCCAGCAACTTGGGAGGCTGAGGCAGAAGAATTGCTTGAACCCGGGAGGCGGAGGTTGCAGTGAGCCGAGATCTTGCCACTGCACTCCATCCTGGGTGACAGAGCGAGACTGTATCTCAAAAAAACAAACAAACAAACAGACAGAAAAGAATATAACAAATAAGATGCACACCACACCTGACTGTTCATAGTAGTTATTCTGTGACATGAGATTGAAGTTGATTGAGGGGTGAGACAATATGGGGGACTTTCCTTTAACATTTAAATAGTCTTAAACACTTTACAATGAGAATTATTAATTTTAAAATTAAAAATAGGCACAATGGCTCACGCCTGTAATCTCAGCACTTTGGGAGGCCAAGACAGGAGGATCACTTGAGGCAAGGAGTTCGAGACTAGCCTGGGCAACACAGTGAGACCCTGTCTTTAAAAAAAATTAAATTAAATTAAATTAAAAATGTAAAATACTGTTTTTCCAAAAGCACAGTTTTAATTTTGTTCTTGTTTTACCTTGAATTTAGATATAATTAGACATTCACAGAATGTAGTAGAAATAGTACAGAGAGGTCCCACGTACTCAGCACACAGTCGCTTCCAGTGGTTACATCTCACTGACCTGTAGGATAGTACTCAAACCTGGAGATCCATATTAGTAGAACACATATGTTGCAGCTCTGCTCCATTTTATCACATGTGTAAGATTCGTGCAACCACTCAAAGATCAAGATACAAAGCTGTTCTGTTACCATGAGGCTCTCCCTCGTGCTGTCTATTCTCCCCTCACCCCTACTTCCCCACCATCCCCAGCCCTGGCAACCGTGAATCTGTTCTCCATCTCTATGCTTTTATCATTATAAAAATGTTACATAAATGGAATCATAATAGCATGACTCTTTGAGATGGACTTTTGTTCACTCAGCTTCATGTCCCTGAGGTCCATCCAAGTTATATCAATAGTTTGTTCCTTTTGAGGGCTGAGTAGTATTCCATGGTATGGATACACCACAATTTGTAACCCACCACCTGCTTAGGGATATGTTGGTTGTTTCTAGTTTTGTGTACAGGTTTTTGTATGGATATAAATTTTCATTTCTTTGGGATAAATGCCCAGGAGTATGATAGCTAGGTTGTATGGTAAGTGTATGTTTAGTTTTTTATAAAACTGCCATGCTATTTTTCCAGAGTGGCTGAGCCAGTTTACATTCCCATCAGAAGTGGCTGAGGATCCAGTTCCCCCGAATCTTCTCTAGCATATGGTGGTGTCACGACTTTTTATGTCAGCTGTTTCAACAGGTGTATAACATGGTCTTAATAGCCAGTGATATTGAGCATCTTTTCATGTTTGCCATCCGTAAATCCTCTTTGGTGAAATGTCTCTTCATGTCCTTTGCCCATTCTCTAATTGGATTGTTTGTTTCCACTGTTGAGTTTTGAGAGTTCTTTATGTATTCCAGATACTGGTCCTCTGTCAGACATATGGTCTGCGAATATTTCCTCCCTGTTGTAGCTTGTCATTTTCCTCCTCTTATAGAGTCTTTCACACAGCGTAAGTTGTAATTTGATGAGGTCCAATGTATCCATTTTTCCTTGATGGTAATTGTGTTTTAAAAAATAAAGCTTAAAATTTTGTTTTTTGTTTTGTAATCATGCACTTTTTTTATTTTGTAATTTTGTTTTGGGGGTTTTGTTTTGTGTTTTGTGATTTTGTTTTTGTTTTGCTTCGTACTTTTGTATAAAAAAATGAATAAGGGACTGCTGCCGCCATCTCTTCCTTAGGATTCATCCTCTCCTAGCCTGACTGCAAAGTGGAGTGCAACCCTGCAGAAACCCCTTCCTCTGTGGTCCCTGAATATTCATGTGGTGGCTGTTCCTGTTTTAAATGAAATAAAATGGAGACAGAATAAGATTCTGGATTTGTCTAAAGTTCCATAGTCCTGCTCACTCACCTGTAACTTCTGACTTCTTTCTTGGCTGATAAGGACGTCTGGTTCGAGTTTGGCTCTCTTTTTATTCATGAGGTTGGGTTTCACTAGAAACCCTCCGCCCTATTCTTCGTCTTCCAGGAACACAGCCTCCCCATCTAGGCGCTCCTTCTAGAGGTGAAGAGTGTGAGGACACCTTCCTCTGAAGGCTTCTCCTAGCTTGAAGACACAAAGAGAGTTAACAAAGTATGTTCCCCTTGCCCACTGTTAGCATGTGGTCCCTGTGTCCTCTGGAAGTGTCTTCACAGGGAGGCCATCTTGAGGAGGGGAGAAAATGCAAGTATTTCTTGGCAATATTAAAACACAGAACACCAGTCTTAACATCGCCAGGTCACTGTGCTGGGCTCTGTGAGCCAGACAGCCACATCCACTGACTACAAATGGAGCATCAACTCCATGCCAGTGTTAGTGTTAAAGATACCGAGACACACAAGACGTAACTCTGTCCTGTTCTAGGAACTTACGATTTACCATGGGGGGATAGAACAGAGATTCCTCAGCAAGTGAGTACAATGTCATGGTACCACTTGCAGTAGAAACTAATTACTCACACCTGCTTCCTCAGAATTCTCAGCTCACAGCTACACTACTCAGCCTCTCATGGAGTTAGGTGTGGTCGTGTCACTGGGTTCTGGTCAATGGAATATGAGGGCTTTCACTCTTCATTCTCTCTCTCTCTTTTTTTTTTTTTTGATGGAGTTTTGCTCTTGTTGCCCAGGCTGGAGTGCAATGGTGCGATCTTGGCTCACTGCAACCTCCACCTCCTGGATTCAAGCGATTCTCCTGCCTCCACCTCCAGAGTATCTGAGATTACAGGTGTGCACCACCACGCCTGGCTAATTTTGTATTTTTAATAGGGACGGGGTTTCTCCATGTTGGTCAGGTTGGTCTCGAACTCCCGACCTCAGGTGATCTGCCGCCTCGGCCTCCCAAAGTGCTGGGATTACAGATGTGAGCTGCAGCACCCAGCTGTCACTCTTCATTCATAATATCCTCCTATGCACTACCTTTCATTTTATTTTCTCTTCCATTGGCTAAAAGGAGAGGACCACGATGGTAGCCTAGAGGAGAGAAGAGTCACAAGATGGAAGGAGTCTGGGTCCCTGACTGACCAGGGTCTACTGCCCAGGAACACCTGCTTGGGCTTTCCATAATCACTGAGGTTCTGGAGTGTTTGTTTAGCAGTTAGCTTACTTTAACTAGCATCCAGATCACAGAAATCATAAGTCACTACTTTTTGTTTTTTCTTTTTTTTTAAGAGACAGAGTGTTACTCTGTCACCCAGGCTGGAGCAATCTCAGTGGAGCAATATCAGCTCACTGCAACCTCAAACTCCTGGGCTCAAACAATCCTCCCACCTTAGCCTCCCAAGTAGCTAGGACTACAGGCATATGCCACCACACCCAGCTAATTTTTATTTTTTAAAGGCCGAGTCTTACTATGTTGCCCAGCCTGGTCTCAAACTCCTGGCCTCAAGCAGTCCTCCTGTCTTGGCCTCCCAAAACATTGAGATTACAGTGTGATATGCTGTGCCCAGCCACTACTTTCTTTCAAGTCTAAAAAGGCTTCATTGAGAAGGTGCCTGATTTCCCTTGGGGCTCATCCCACATTACATCTCAGACACTACGAGTACTACTTACATTTACAAATAGGATATTGCCTTGTTGCTTTCTATGCATGTATTCATTCATTCATTTTCCTCCTTTGAAGTGTCATTTTACCCTTATTTGGCTAATAATACTAGCTATACAAAGCACTAAGTTGCATGCTGCCAAATTCCAAATAGCTTATTGCTTTTAGAAACTGCTTCCCCCTCTGACTTTCAGCAAATTCTTCTAGCCTTTTGATAAATTAATTCATATCCTTTCCACATATTTATCCAAAGAGGCAGCTTTTTAATTCTGGCACAGTCACCCTTTTTTTCCTCCTGGGCTTTGATACTACCAGATGCTAGAGGAAAAACATTCGCAATATGCCTACAATCTATTTCAATATATAATTCTATCCAATTGAATGTCAGGCATTTCTAAAGAATGCTGTTGGTTGATATAACGTCCGTTGCCCAAGTTGAGGTTTTGATTTGAAGTTGTGTATTGGAATGCTTTGTGTTACATTTTGCCCCAAATTTATAAATCTATCATGGATTCTCCCTTCTATCTTGCTTCCTTAATAGATGAACCATCAAGAATGAAGTTTAGCATGATATCTTGAGAAAGCAAAAGAAGAAAATCTTCTGCTTTTGAAAGGGAATGTACCCTCAGGCAAAAATTTCAAAAAATTCTCTGCCTCGTAATACATATTAGGAAATGCCAGTTGTCATGCACGCAGCTTAAGATGGATTAGGATTCCATCACTGATCATGGAATAAATTCTTATACTTTTAACCTTACAAGTTCATTTGCAGCCAAGCAATTAGAAAAAACTGTGTTTGGATATATTAGAATGTGTCGACCCTCTTAAGAGTACTAGCAGTTTCTAGAAACTATTTAGCAGAATTTTTTCCAAAAGTATTTGGCAGGCCTAACTCATATCCCCATGAGTATACTAAATTTCTTCTCATTTAAGGGTGGAGGTAGGTAAGGGAGACCACTTGTGACCGTATTATTCAAACACAGAGTAAATCTCTTTGTATGGTTACATTGTCTTAATGAGGATGTTTTGCAGAAATCAGGCTACCAGCTTTTTCTTTGAAATGGTTATTTAAGTATAGACTTTAAACATTACTTTTTAATTTAATTTTTTTTTTTTTTTTTTTGAGACGGAGTCTCATGCTGTCACCCAGGCTGGAGCGCAGTGGTGCGATCTCTGCTCACTGCAAGCTCCACCTCCCAAGTTCACACCATTCTCCTGCCTCAGCCTCCCGAGTAGCTGAGACTACAGGCGCCTGCCACCACGCCCAGCTAATTTTTTGTATTTTTAGTAGAGACGGGGTTTCACCATGTTAGCCAGGATGATCTCGATCTCCTGACCTCATGATCCACCCACCTCGGCCTCCCACAGTGGTGGGATTACAGGCGTGAGCCACTGCGCCCAGCCTAAATGGGGTTTCTAAAAATTGCCAAACCAAGTTTGGTATTATTAGTGATGTGCTTTCCTTTCAGTTGTAACTAAAATAAGATATCCTTCACTTGTTGAACTTTACAGTGACTTTGCATTTGTGTTAGTTTAAAAACAATACTTTCTAGAAAAAAATATTAAAGTTTGTCCTAATAAAGTTTCTTCCAAAGTTGTCATAACATAATTGACATAAAACAAGTTTAAAATACATTGGAGACACATAATACTTAACTTATTTCATTTGAAAGGCCAACGTTCAGCAGCTACTTACTCCAGACGGATTAGTCTTTAAACATCAAGTGAATCGTTAGTTCTGGGTTTCAATAAACAGGCGAAATAATCTGCTCCCTAATTGCCATAGAAAACTTCTGGGAATTAATGAAACTGTATGTAAGAGATGGCTATATATTCTTCCACATGGGTACTGTTTCTAACCACTCATTCATTCTTTCAGTCATTCAGCCAATAAGTGTCTATGGAGGGTCTACAATTCTAGGTGTTGAGTATTCAGCAATGAATAAAGCAGAAAATTTCTGCCTTCATGGAACTTACTTTCTTTCTTTCTTTTTTTTTTTTTTGAGACAGCGTCTCCCTCTGTTGTTCAGGCTGGAGTGTAGTGGCATGATCTTGGCTCACTGCAGCCTCCACCTCCCAGGTTCAAGCAATTCTCCTGCCTCAGCCTCCCGAGTAGCTGAGATTACAGGTGCATGCCACCACACCCAGCAAATTTTTGTATTTTTAGTAGAGACAGGGTTTCAGCACGTTGACCAGGCTGGTCTTGAACTCCTGACCTCAGGTGTTCCACCTGCCTCGGCCTCCCAAAGTGCTGGGATTACAGGTGTGAGCCACCACACCTGGCCAGAACTTACTTGCTAATGGGAGACACAGATGCTAAACAAGTAAATGGTTAAATATATAATAGAATTTTAGGCAGCAATAAAATTTTAATGAAATCTTGCTAAAAGTGAGGCAGTGTGAGGAGCTATGAGAATATAAGGGTAGGAGTGGGGTGGTTCAACTCCTTTAGATCCAGGGGTCACAAGGAGGGGACACTGGAGAAGAGACCTAGATGAAGCGAGTGAGCCATGTGAACTGGGAGGGGTGTCTCCAGTCTAAGGAAAAGCACAGGAAAGTCCTTGAGACAGGAGAGAATTCAGGGAGTTCTAAGAAGTGTCAAGAGGCTGAAGTGCTGGAGATCCGGGGGCTGGGAGCACGTGATAGGTAATGAGCCTGGAGCTGTAAATGGGGCATGATCATGTAGGGCTTTGGGGCTGTAGTCAGGAGTCTGGGTTTTGTTCTAAGAGAAATAAGAAGCCCCTGGAGGATTTGAATAGGGTGGTGACCAGTTCTTATTTACATTTCAAAAAAATCACTCTAGATATATGCAAAGGGTTGGCTTTGGGTGAGCAGGGATGGACACAGGGGTGCGAGTTAGGAAGATACAGATTGTGTCTCTGGTAGAGACTGACAGTGGCTTGGGCTAGAACCATAGCAAAGCAGGTGGTAAGAAGTAGCCTCCGAGTACATTTCAAAAAAGAACCAACAGAACTTGCTAATGGGTTTGATGTGGGAGATGAGAGAGAATGGAAGCAAGTGAGGCTGATTGCTAGGGTTTTTGCCTGAGCAACTGGTGGAATGGGGACACCATTTCCTCAGGGAAGAGTGGTTTGGGGATGGTAATCAAGTTTCGTTCTGGACAGGTTTGAAACGCTTATTAGACATCTAAGTGGAGAAATCCACTAGGCAGTTTGACGTGTGAATTCTAGGGCAAGAGGCCAGGCTAAAGATAGGGATTTGGAGCTATCAGTATTTCTAAGGGATTTAAGCCATCGGCCTCAGTGAAATCATCTAGGGAGAGAATTTTGATGGAGAAAAGAGGTACAAGGATGGGCTTGAAAAGTCAGGAAGAAGGAAAAGCCAACTGCACAGGAGACTAAGAGCTGAAGTAGGAGGAAAAGCAAGATGGCAGCGGTTTCCAGAAGCCAAGCAAAATCTAGTCTTCCCATATTAAGAAAAAAATGAAAGCAGCTGATTAACACCCTCTCAGGTCCTGCACCCTGAGCTTCGCTCTTAAGAGGCTCCGGGACTTGGTCGGGCTCTTGCTGTATCTTGAGCACTCAGGTGACACATTCTCTCACTGGACTGAGGTGCGACGATATAGGTAGTTCAGAATTCAGCTCCAGAACCAGGCTGCCTGAGTCCAAATTCCAAATCTATCAGGAGCAAGCCATATGGCCTTGTACAAATGACTTCCTCTAGGTCTCCGTCTCCTTGTCTTTAACTGCGAATGAGAGTCAAACCAACTTGTTGTGGTTACTGTGAAGATTAAGTGAGTTAGGAGATGGCAAGTCCTTAGAACAGAATGAATGCTTCATCAGCAGAAGATGCTTTCCTATTTACTAATTGAGATTTGTACTTGCTCAAGGTCATATGACTGGTAAGAGTTGGAGCTGCTCATTGAGCCCAAGTTTGTTCAGCTGCAAATCTCAGCCTCTCCCACCCCTGTCACTGCAGCCTCCACCTCCCGGGTTCAAGCAATTCTCCTGCCTCAAGCTCTTGAGTAGCTGGGATTACAGGCGTGCACCCCAATGTGAGGCAAATTTTTGTATTTTTCAGTAGAGACGGGGTTTCACCATGTTGGCCAGGCTGGTCTTGAACTCCTCACTTCAAGTGATCTGCCCGCCTCGGCCTCCCAAAGTGCTGGGATTACAGGCATGAGCCACCATGCCCAGTCAAATCTCAGCCTCTTAACCAGCTTGCTGTCCTGCCTTCACACAGGATTCAGGGAGCTGGAGATAATGCTTGACTTTTGCATGCAATGGGGTGCTGGAGCAGCTCCTGCCAGCTCACGGTGCCAGCTGTGCACACGTCTTCCCAGCTGCGAATCAGCCAGGGTGGAGGGGTTAACAGATGCTACACTTAGGGATTTTCCCCCACCAAGAGTCAGTTGTTAAATATTTACCAGCACGATACTGTCCATGGAGAACCCCTCGGGAAGTCCAGACACATCCATCAGTTAATTCCCATGGTAGGATGGTTTTGCTGATGCAGTCTTCTAAACGGAGATATTGAGGAACCAGGTATAGAGGCTTTCTCACATGACCAGTGGTGAAGCTGAGGTCCAAATGTGCCCTCCTAATAGCGGGAAGGAAGACAGCTTTTACCAGCAAACCAAGCTCCCCACACATTAGGTAGTTCTAAATGCCACCTCTCCGATAGCCCTTCTCACACTGCAAATTTGCTGGTGCTGTTTACCTGTGTGGCCTTGTCGCTGTTAGCGGGCCTAACTCTGAGTATCAGGGAGCCTGAAAGATGAGAGGCCTACACAGCCACCTGCCTCCCATCTGACGTTTGGCCCAAGGCAGTGGGCGTCACCCAGTCTTGGCATCTAGCGTGCCCTCGCTGGACACAAGATTCCTTCCTGTTTTGAGCCCGAATCCATTTGCCTGCAGCTTCCATTCCTTGGGCTTGGCCCAGCCTTCCCCAGAATAAGGCATTGCCCTTTACTACACCACAGCTTTGAAACCACCTGGGACACTCGTGGTGCCCTCGATTCCCACTCGTCCCGATGGCTGCAACCAATCTGAGTGGCTTCGCGCCCCAGCTCCCTGTGGCTCACCCCAAATGCTGCCTCTCTGGGACACCTCCATTTCCTCCAGGGCGACTTGAGCACCACCTCTTGGTGTCATTGCTGTATGTCCTTTCCTCACAGCCATCTGGTTCCACTGCCATCGCTGTCCCGCCTGTCTCCCTGCTGGGATGCATGCCATGGAAAGGTGATGACTGTCTGTTAGCGCCCAGCGTGGTGCCTGGTTCTCCATGAGTGTTTGTTGAATGCATGGCCATTCCCTCGTAGTGAGTCAGACAGGCCAGGCCCTTCCTTCAGAAATAATGACAGACTGAGACAAGTGCTATGAGGGAAATAAACACAGTCCTGTGATTTGTTGGGGGGCACACTAGACAGAGTGGTCAGGGGAGGCCTCCCTGGAGCTGAGACCTGGAGCTGATGAGCAGCCAGTGGAGAAGGGATGGCCGGAGGGACCAGCCAGCGGGAATCCCTGAGGCAGGAAGGAGCTTGTCCCAGCAGAGGGACAGAAAGGAGCCCAGCACAGAGCGGTGGAGTGAAGGGGGCGTGGTGCGTGATTGCCTTCCAAGGGCAGGGGAGGCTGCTGAAGGGTGTAGGTGGGAGGTGGCCTGATCCTGCTGCGAAGAGGCCGCTGCAGCAGGAGGGCGAGCTCTTCTCTTCTTGCCTGACGGCCCGTGAGGAGTCGGCAGAGGCAATCGAGGGCCCCCTGGCACCTGGGCCACTCCTCTCAGGCCCAGCCTCCCCTCCCCAGGCATCTCAGATGGACCCCCACCTTTCCCTGGGCCCAACACCAACCTTACACCTCAGTGTGACTTTCAGTCCCCCTTAAAAAGATGTATATTCATTTTTCCATGGCTGTGGTGACAAATTGCCACAAATGTGGTGGTTTAAACCAACAGCAATGTGTGATCTTGCAGTTCTATAGGTCAGAAGTCTCCCATGGACTCACTGGAGCTATTGAGGTGTCCCCAGGGCTGAGTTCCTTTCTGAAGGCTCTAGGGGAGAAGCCATTTCCTCGCCTTTCCAGCTTCTAGTGGCCACTGCATTCCTGGGTTCATGGCTCCTTCCTCCAAGTACGGAGCCAGTAATGACCCATCCCTCACACCCTTCTCGGATCATCATGTCTCCATCTCTGTCCTCAGCTGGGAAAGGTTCTTTAATTTTAAGCACTTGTGTGATTAGATTGGGCCCACCTGTATAATCCTGGCTACTTGTCCCATCTCCAGGTCCTTAACCTGATGCTATCTGCAAAGTCACCTTGCCAGGTAAAGTAACATATTACAGGTGACATGGATTAGGACATGGGCATCTTTGGGGGCCCTTATCCTGCCCACGACAGAACTCCTAGATCTTAAAGGATCAATCAATCAAATACAGTGTGTGAACTGTCAGGATGTAGATTCAAAAACTGACTTTAAAGGACATTGTTGAGACTATCAAGGAAATGTTCACATAGGAATTTAGATGATATAAAGGATTTAGAGTTCATATTGTTAGGTGTGTTAATGGCATGTATCTTTACCTGATATTTGATTTGGAATATTACAGGAAAAACATAGAGTGAGACACCTGAAACAAGATTGGCAAAATAGACCAGGCACAGTGGCTCACACCTGTAATCCCAGCACTTTGGGAGGTCGAGGCGGGCAGATCACCTGAGGTCAGGAGTTTGAGACCAGCCTGGCCAATGTGGTGAAAACCCGTCTCTACTGAAAATACAAAAATCAGCTGGGTGTGGTGGTGCATGCCTGTAATCTCAGTTACTTGGGAGGCAGAGGCAGGAGAATTGCTTGAACCCAGGAGGCGGAGGTTGCAGTGAGCCGAGATCGCGCCACTGCACTCCAGCCTGGGTGACAGAGTAAGACTCTGTCTCAAAATAGATAAATAAATAAATAAATAAATAAATAAAAGATTGGCAAAATACTGATAATTCTTCTGGGTGATGGATGAGGGAGCTTCAGTGTATTATTATCCTTTGTACTTTTGCAAGGTTTATAACTTTTATTTTTAAAAGTTGAAAAATATAAATAGATAAATATACGTGTAAAATCAGGTGTAAGAAGAGGTTAAGGAGACAAATTTGGGATGGAGCAAAGGTCTGTTCTAGCTCCGTCTTTGCTGTCCTCCCACCACTAGGATGGCCACCAAATGTCCCAAGAAAAACGTCAGGCTCACTGCATCCCTCACCCACTGAGAGAACCTGCCTTTACCATCTTTTATGCTGGGGCCTCTATTTCAATAAAACCAATATTCAGAATTAAACAGAACTTCAAAGGTTGTCTTGTTTGACCATCACCCCCTCTCCCCAGCCTTCCCACATGCAATCCAGGAATACGCTAAGTGCAGTAAAAATGATGAAATAACCGTAATGTAAGGTTTTCTCAATTGCTTATTCAAACCAAAATGAAATTCCTAAGTAGAGCTGTCTGTGCCCATGTTCAGCAGGAATGCTTCACATTTTTGTTGGAGTTGAACATCAAAGGACCAAGAAATCTCAAACGGACCTTCCAAGCAGTGAGGGGTGAGGGGTGGAGGCAGAACTCAGCCATGATTGCCCTACAGACCCAGGCCCCTCTCGGGCGAGAGGTGCTTCCCTCAGGTCCCTCTGGTTCAGGATGTGCCACCACCAAGATCTTAGGCAAAACCCTAATTGTGGAGTCCTCCCAGATAAGGTTTCCCAGGCATCTCCTTTGCAGACCCCAGACTGGCCTGAAGAGGGCAAAACACTTGTTTCAGACCTCAAAGACGACAGATGATTGAGATCTCAAATGACTGACATCTCAAAAAGACAGTAACTATTATCCATATTCCTTGGAGGTAAATTATGGGGCAGGAACATTTCTCTTGGGCAAGATAGATACAACCCAGTCCTGCTTCCTAGGACTTTTTATCCCTTTGCATTTTGGCTGCAGAGCCCAAGGGTGGGGTTGAGGGGTGTGTTAGAGGCAGAGAGAAATATGGAGTGCTACCTGCTGAGAGGAAAGCCAACCAGGGCAAGATGCTGGCTCTGAGAACAGAGAGAACAGAATAAGACCCCTGTCTGCGAGCACCTGTCTTCCTGGGGGAACTTCAGATGGAAGTGGACGGGTCATCAGCTGAGGAATGTTTTTCGAGGATGTTCTGTAGACACACTGTGGAGATTTCAAAGAGGGAAGGGCCCCCACCAGCCGAGGGTTCACCAGCTACCTGGGAGACAAGACGCAAACATATCAAAGGCGACTCATAGTTTAGAGAGGCAGATGGCAAGCACTGTTAGGAAGCCAGAGGGAGGCAGGTGGGAAATTAGGGACATCCACCTGGAGAAGCAGAAAAGACTGCAGGGGCAAAGGTGTGGAGACAGTGGGCAGACCAACCTCAGCAGGGCAGAAGGTCCGGGGGGCATCTCCATACCAGCTGTCCAGGGAGCGTGTGGATAACGCTGACATCTGCCAGGTGTTCCTGAGGCTAGGGACTGATCTCCTGGGTTGGGGTTCACACTCTGGGAAATGGACTGGCACTCAATGAGGTTGTGAGGTAGAATGGGGCCAGCCAATGGGGGCCTTGAATGCTGGGCCAAAGATATGGAATGTGATTCTAGGGGCGGGAGTTATTAATGGCTTTTGATTGAGAGAGTTAATGATAGGCTTAATGATAGGGTTCTCTTAGGAAGACAAGTGAGAGAGCAATGGGCTGAAGTAATGAAGAAAAATACAAAGGAAATTGAACTTAAACTAATATGGAGTGAGAAAGGGAGTGTAAAGAATTTCATGACTGGATTTGGACTCGAGAGAGCAAAAGAAAGACGTGTAACGAAAGCCCTCATTTATTAAACACCACTATGGTCAAGGCATTCACCTCTCAGATAATCCGGTGCATTCATGTAGTCTTCAGCTTACAAATGATGAAAAGGAGGCTCAGAGAGATAAAATGATTTGCATAAGGACACACAGCTGGTCTGCAGTAGAGCTGGAGTTTTAATCCAGGTCTAACAGACTCCACATGCCAAGCCCTCTCCCTTCCTTGTTCAGGTGACAGGGAGAGTGTATTCGTTTTCTCTTGCTACCTTAACAAATTGCCACAGACCTAGTAGCTTAAAACAACACAAATGTGTGATCTTGGAATTCTGTAGGCCAGAAGTCAGACAGGTGTCTCACTGGGCTAAAATCAGGAGTCAGCACTGCCTTTTTGGAGGCTCTAGGGGAGAATCCACCTCCTTCCCTTTTTCAGCGTCTAGAGGCCGCTCACATTCCTTGTGTTGAGTCAAGGAATGTGAGCGGCCTCTAGAAGCTGAAAGCCCCCTTCCTCCCTCTTCAAAACCAGCAACCTGCAACATTGCCTTTCTTGGACCCTTTCTCCCTAGCCACATCTTTCTGTCTGACCACAGCCAGGAAATGTCCTCTGATTTTAAGCACTTGTGTCATTGCAGCGGACCCCGGGAGAACCCAAGGCTAACCTTCCCACGTCACCATTCATACCTTCATCTCATGCGCAGAGTCCCTTTTGCCACGGGAAGTAATGTGTTCACAGGCTCTGAGGATTAGGACCTGGGCATCTGGGGGGCTACGATTCTGCCTGCCACACAGAATGAAGCCTGCCATGTGGACACGTGCCTCAGCAGCAGGTGGATGTTTCCACACCTCTGTTTCAGTAAGCCCCATGACAAATTCAACACAAAGTTGAATCAAAAATAATTAAATAGGCCAGGCACAGTGGCTCACGCCTGTAATCCCAACACTTTGGGCGGCTGGGGCGGATGGATCGCTTGAGAGCCCAGGAGTTCGAGATCAGCCTGGCCAACGTGGCGAAACCATGTCTCTACTAAAAACACAAAAATTACCCAGGCATAGTGATGCACGCCTGTAATCCCAGCTACTCGGGAGGCTGAGGCACAAGAATTGCTTGAACCCGGGAAGCATAGATTGCAGTGAGCTGATATCATGCCACTGCACTCCAGCCTGGGCAACAGAGCCAGACTCTGTCAAAAAAAAAAAAAAAAGGCCGGGCGCAATGGCTCACACCTTTAATCCCAGCACTTTGGGAGGCCGAGGTGGGCGGATCACCAGGTCAGGAGATCGAGACCATCCTGGCCAACATGGTGAAACCCCATTTCTACTAAAAATACAAAAAAATTAGCTGGGTGTGGTGGCGGGTGCCTGTAGTCCCAGCTACTTGGGAGGCTAAGGCAGGAGAATTGCTTGAACCTGGGAGGTGGAGGTTCCAGTGAGCCGAGATTGCACCACTGCTCTCCAGCCTGGCAACAGAGCAAGACTCCTTCTCAAAAAAAACAAAACAAAACAAAATAAATAAATAAATAAATGACAAAACCCAGCAATTTGAAAAGGAATAATATTAGGAAAACAGCCTGGTTAGAGGAAGGCCTAGTAGCGAGGACTCTGCACTCAACATTTGTTCTAAGCACAGAACACATTCTGTGCAGTTACTCCTGCTGTCAGTTCCACTCTGCATTGTTGTCAAGGCTAGCAGCTACACCATCATCCTTCTAAGAGCCTGACTGCAGAAATAAAGGCGGTGGCTAGGTCTGTGATTTAAGTGCTCGATTTTAAACGAATTCCCCAAATTCTAGAATGAAAACACCTGTTCTTCATCTTAGGCAACTGTCTAAAATCTGCGTGTCTCTCTGACCACCTACCCCTCTATTTTTTTTATGAGTAACCACCACCTTAGCAGGCAGACGCTCCTTTGTTCCGAGGGTAAGCCGTTTTAGAAAGTACCAATTTTATGGAAATTACCTGAACTGATAGGATTGTGGAAGCATGAATAAAAAGTGCAGGCTATAATGAAACTATTAGAAAACAGGGCAGCAAGTGGGTTAACTCAAGCTCAATATAATCCTTTTTTTATTTAAAAAAAAAGTCATATCATTGATTCATCTGAAATGTAATAGACTGAAGAGCCTATCGTAAAGTTTTAAGTCTAGAAATATACAAATGTCTTTTTGGTTTCTCTTATTTTATATAAAATGAGACATGGTATTTAATTACACACCTTTCAAAGAAAGAAAAGGATAACTTAGAAATATTAATATTGACATACTTTGGGCAATAAACTTTCAAGCTTATTGAAGAACCTTCTGGTTTTTCAGTTATTTTTATGATTTAATATAGATTCAGTATCAGAGATTGCTGGGATGAGAAGTTAGGAGAATACTCAACTGAAGATGAAGACATTTACATTTGAAACCTCTCATTTCCTTGTGAATGGAGACGGACTTAATTGACTGCATATATGACTACTGTGTGCATTTTGAGGTGAATCTAGCAGTTAGATCAGCTCCCAGGAGGAGTTCAACATGAACAAGCTTTTCAGGGAGAAAAGGCAAAACAAACCAAACTTTGAACACTTAGAAAATGAAGGCCACATTTAGACATGTTTGGTTACCATCGACTTTAATGGGAACTACTTGTCTATTTCTGGGAACCAGAATATGACGTCAGTGGGGAAAGACTGAAATGGAAAAAGAGAAAATAAAAAGATCCATTGGGCATCAATGCTCAAAGACTCCACAAAGAACTACATGTCACAAGGGGATAAGTTAATACCAACATTTTGCTAATGAAGACTGCCATTATCTCTCAGAGAATGGCCGAATGCTGCTACATTGTCGTTACAAGCTGTTTAATCCTGAAGAAAGAAGCAGGGCTGGGCCAGGCGCGGTGGCTCACGCTTGTAATCCCAGCACTTTGGGAGGCCGAGGCGGGCGGATCACGAGGTCAGGAGATCGAGACCACGGTGAAACCCCGTCTCTACTAAAAATACAAAAAATTAGCTGGGCGTGGTGGTGGGCGCCTGTAGTCCCAGCTACTCGGAGAGGCTGAGGCAGGAGAATGGCGTGAACCCGGGAGGCGGAGCTTGCAGTGAGCTGAGATTGCGCCACTGCACTCCAGCCTGGGCGACAGAGCGAGACTCCGTCTCAAAAAAAAAAAAAAAAAAAAAATGAAGCAGGGCTGGTTTCAACACTATTTGCAAATTGCTAATTGACAAGAGGAAAGTTAGAAATTACAGATATGACTGGACTCACCTCCATTCTGTGAGCACACACACACACAGGTGTGTGCGTGCAAACCAAGGCCAACAAATAGGCATGAAAAGTATCTTATTGGCATCATATTTCTGCATTGCTATAACTACGTACAAAACAAGCGATACATGAAATGGTAGCGACATCTGTTCTAAAACCTGTGGGGCTTTACTCACAAAACAGTTGTAAAATCTTTGGGGGACAAAAATATTTCTTGTATCTATGCAGATGCTTTCCTCTAAGGGACAGACACACACACACACACACAGACACGCACACACAGTCACATGCAAATGAATATGTGTTGACCTCAAAAGACAGGAATAAGGAAAGGAAATGTCATCCACTTCTCTAAAATGCTTCTTTAATTTTTCTCCTTCAAACGAAGCTACATTTATTGCTTTAGATGGACCTTTTATTTCTTTTTTTAAAATCCTGGAACATATTAATTGTCATAAAGCTAAGTTTAAGATTCCAGTTAGTAGGCTGTGGTAACATACAAGTAGATGCTAAATGTGTTTGTTTTGATTTGCTAGGAAAACATCTTCTGACCTTGGAAATGAAACCATTTAGTTGTCCGTTTGTTTATGGCCAAAGACTTATGGAGCGTTCTGGATACTTATGTTAGTGTATCTTTGAAATTCTCTAATCTGCGGCGTGTGGGAAGTTACACAGCTTGGATTTAAGCATCATTCAGGATGTTCCTCATTAAGGAACCCAGATTTGCCTTCTTCCCACAACTGCCCAAGATTAGTTTACACTTACTACACAGCAAATTGTCCATGTCAAAAGTCAACTGCAGATGGTAGGATTTAAACACCTTGTTATCAATTTACCTTCTCAGTAAATATAAAGTTCAGAGCTTGCTTCTTAATCAGGCTTCAAGTTTGTCTTCCAAAATGAAGGTTATTTGATTTTTCTCTCATTCCAAAGTGTCTTTTAATATTATGTAGCCTATTTATAATGTTTTGAATTTTTAAAGCAACTGGCCTCTAGCAAGTTAACAATTTATTCTGTTAGAGTAGTTTAAACATGAGGATATTGTTGATTTTACCATCTTCTGAACAGGTGGAGGTATGTAGTAAAACATTTTTGTGGACTGTTAAATTTTAGTGTTTGTTCACAAAGCCACTGCATTATATGTTCTTTGAAATCATCGATCTGATAGCAAAAGCTCCTTCTGCTTGCCAGCTTCAGTATATACTTGGGTGTTGCTAAAGGTAGTGTGGCTCTTACAGGTATTGGCATGTAGAAAGAGAAGCACTCATTTTCCTGCAGAAAGAGAAGCAAACTCATCTCTTTCCACAGCATTCTTTAATCTGTAAAGTGTTGTTTCTGGGAAAATAGGGGGTGATGAAGTGTGGGAGGAGAGCCCTGATTCCTTGAGCTCATGGTGAGCAGGGAGGCAGCCTCTCTGAGGGTTCTGTCCGTACCTGTGAGAGGGGTACCTGGTCGGCAGGCCCTGCCCACTCTGTTTTCCTGAACATGTTGAGCTTGTTGCTATCTGTACATCACAGTTAAACCCTTCACCCTTGATTTTTGTTCGCTTCACCGTTGCAATCCCAGTGCCTCTTCTCACTGCAGCATCCTACATGCCACAAGCCCAGCAAAACCCTGGGGCTTCTCCCTCCTGCCAGAAACCACAGGAAAGTAAGAAATGAAAAAGAATTTTCAGAGAAATGGAGAAGGGAACAAGATACTCAGAATGTGAAGAAATGGAGAATCCAGTAGTCTTGCCTGTGGCCACTGGGTAACAAAACCCAAGTGACAAAATAATTACTCTAGTAATTTAGTTTTAGCCAAAATTGCAAGTGTTACAGAAGTGCTGAGCGAAGCCTCGGAAGTCAACCCAGGGCTGGGAGCGGACTGCCGACAGGAAACTGTGTGCTCCCCACAAAACAATCAACCCCTTTCTAGAAATTGGAGATAATTTTATGTGCTTACCTCAAGTAATTATTTGTGAGAAACAATAGAATGAGTATGGAAGAGGTAATGAGTGATTTTGAAATATTAATATTAAAAGAAACTCTACTGAAATCAGGTATGTTGAATGTGAGCGGTTTTAAATTTGGAGGAAATAAAGAGACATGACCCACGCCTATGATCCCAGCATTTTGAAAGGCCAAGGAGGGAGGGTTGCTTGAGCTTGGGAGTTTGAGACCAGCCTGGTGACATAGCAGGACTTTGTCTCTACTAGAAATAAAAAAAAAAAAACATTTAGCCAGGTATGGTGGTGCCTGCCTGTAGTCCCAGCTACTTGAGAGGCTGAGGTGGGAGAATCGCTTGAGCTTGGGAGGTCTAGGCTGCAGCGAGCCATGATCACGCCACTGCACTCCAGCCTGAGCAACAGAGTGAGACTCTGTCTCAAAAAAAAAAAAAAAAAAAAAAGAGACCTGAGCAAGAATATAGATTGGTCTCAAATCTCTGCTCTGCCATTTATTAGCTGTGTGACCTTAAGTAGGTTACTGAATTCTCTGAGCCTCTGTTTCCTTATGGGTAGGAACTATCTCACAAGACTGTGATAACAACTCAGGTCATGGCAGGTAAAGGGCAAGTCCCATGACAATGGCGGAGTGATGCTCATCGAATGGTAGCTATTACTGTTTACATAGGTTAAGATAAATTGGTCACCACTGCCTCTTATAAATTGAAAAGAAATCCCTCTCATACTTATAAGCTATTGTATTCAGGGTTATCAGTGAAATGTGGGTTGAGTTATCTGATCAGGTAGATAAGGGACTGCCCCTTGGAAGCCTTTAAGCATACCTGTGGAGGAGAGCAGCCATGCAAGAATTCTGAAAATCCATTCATGGCATCAAGTGAGAGAGCACGCCGCCATTCCAGACTCTAGGACATTCTTGGAGGGATGAGGATCGTTTTGACAGTGCACGGGGGACCTGCCTGGCATGTTGATAAAATCATCCAGGAGATTTTGCAAGAGCTAAAACACTGAAGCTGCTCCCTGAGACCTGGCCCTTGTCTCATATATGCAGTTCTCTTTAGATGGAAGAGAGCAGGTGCCATGGGTCCTGGACTGGGTGAAGCAGGTCATTTGGTTCTGGTGTTCAGGCCACACTAAGAACCAAGTATTCCCGATGTACCTAGTGAAAACAAGCTACAAGTAGCCTAAAAACGATTTTTTAAAAGATTTTTAAAAAATCGCTTTTAGTTCTTGTTTTGCCCTTGCTGGGAATAAAACAGGACCGAGAAGCCCCAGAGCTCTCAGGAACCCCATTCAGCGGTATCACATTGCAAAGTTCCATTTCCTGGCTCTCAGTAGCCCTCTGTGATGGTGCTTTTGGGATCCAGCACTGTCACATCTGGGTATTTACCTAAAAAGTTTGAAATTTGTGTGTCAAGAGATATCTGCACCCTCATGTTTATTGCAACAGCATTCACAATAGCAAAGATGTGGAATCAACCTAAATGTCCATTAATGGATGAATGGAAAAAGAAAATGTGGTATATAGACACAATGGAATATGTTCAGCTTTTAAAAAGGAAGAAATTCTGTCATTTGCAACAACATGGATAGAATTGGAGAACATTATGCTAAGTGAAATATGCCAAACATAGACAAATCCCACATGTTCTCATTTACATGTGGGATATAAAACAATTGAACTCACAGAAGCAGAGAGTACAGTGGTGGGTACAGAGCCTGGGGGTAGGTGGAATGGGAAGATGATAGTCAAAGGGTACAAAGTCTCAGATAAAAAGGATAAGTTTGATTTTTTTGGACAGCTACTGCACAATGTGGTGAATATAGCTAACAGTTGAGTACTGTACATTTCGATATTGCTCTGAGAGTATATTTCAGGTGTTCTCATCACAGAAAATGTTAAATAATTTATCATTATATTACAAAAAATAATAAAATTTCAAATGTAATTGTCCACTTTGGAAGAAATTCATAAATTTCAGAATTTATGCCAATAATTCACATTTTAATGGATCAGAAGAAAAAATAGCTGGTCATTTCTTCAAACTGTTGAATATACAAAGAACTCGAAGTTCATGAGCCCATTCCGTGAAAATGGGAATATCTGGAAAAAGGTCTGGCGTGGATTGGTCCTTGGAGCCTCCAAGTGAGTGAGCCTGGCCTTTAGCGCCCCACGCGCATGTGTGAGGTGGGACAGTGGGCCCCGGTTGATGGACACAGGCTGTGGGCACGTGCACTGCCCTCAGCATAGCTGCCTCAGCACTTCAGGACTTAAAAGGACCTCAGAGTCACTGAATCAAAGCTCCATGAGAGTCAAATTCCTCTGTGAATTCCTTTCTTGCAGGGAGGGTGGGGAGAACTGTCCAAACCTCAGTCTTTTGAGGGTGAGTTTAATTTTTGAAAACAGCAAAACTTCAGACAAAGCCAAGTCTAGTGAAGAAGGTCAACAACCAGGATGAACACATTAAAATAAGGTGGGGCCAAAAGATGACAAAACTGGTTTGCTTCTCTGACCCACAAAATGGTTCTGAGAGGTAATTACAGAAGCACCTAGAGTAACACCCTCCTCCCACTGCTGCTGCCCGCACAACCTCTCCAAGGGTGGATGGAGAGCTCATATTAACATCTTTAAGGCTGGGCACAGTGGCT
Organism: Nomascus leucogenys; assembly: GCF_006542625.1. Taxonomy (NCBI): domain Eukaryota; kingdom Metazoa; phylum Chordata; class Mammalia; order Primates; family Hylobatidae; genus Nomascus; species Nomascus leucogenys. The sequence continues at coordinate 34,124,811 of NC_044396.1, forward strand.
TATGCATGTAATCCTAGCACTTTGGGAGGCTGAGGCAGGCGGATCACCTGAGGTTGGGAGTTCGAGACCAGCCTGACCAACATGGAGAAACCCCGTCGCTACTAAAAACACAAAAGTAATCTGGCATGGTGGCGCATGCCTGTAATCGCAGCTACTCGGGAGGCTGAGGCAGGAGAATCGCTTGAACCCAGGAGGTGGAGGTTGCAGTGGGCTGAGATCGTGCCATTGCACTCCAGCCTGGGCAACAAGAGCAAAACTCTGTCTCAAAAAAAAAAAAAAAAAAAAAAAATTTAAAAATGGGCATCATCTTTGGCTCAGAAATGCAATTTTAGGAATTTATCATAAGGAAAGTATTGAGATGATGCATAAAGATTGAACTAATAGGAAGTTTGGTGCAGTGTTGGTCACAGCTTAAAAAATTTGAACTGGTCTAAATGTCCAACGGTAGGACTGGCTAAACCTACAAGGGCATATAAGTCAATAGGATACTGTGCAGTCATGAGAAATTATGCTACCGAAATGTTTCTGTTGATACTGCACACATTCAATGAAAAGAGCACACAACAGATGAACGGACAAAAAACCATGGTATATGTATGCAATGGAATACTACTCGGCCATAAAAAAGAATGAAATCCTGTCATTTATGGTCATGTGGATAAAACTGGGCGAATGTTAAATGGAATGAGCAGGGCACAGAAAGTTAAACACTTGTTCTTGCTCATGTGGGGAAGCTAAAAAGGTTGATCTTATAGAAGTAAGAAGTAGAACAGAGGGTATTAGAGGTTGGGAAGGGTAGGGGAAGAGAGCGATAGGGAGACATTTATTAAAGGATACAAAATTACAGCTAGATATGAGGAATAAGTTCTAGTGCTCTATACCACTGTAGAAAGACTATAGTTAACAGTAATATGTTATATAGTTTCAAACAGCTAGAAGGAGAATATTGTACGAACCCAACAAAAAGAAATGATAAATGTTTGAGATGATGGATGTACTAATTACCTTGATCTGATCACTATGCATTATGTGTATTGCAACATTGTTACCTACCCTATGAATGTGTACAATTATTATTTATCAATGAAAAAAAAAGCAGGTTACCTACAGTGTTAAGATATGATCCAGGCTAAAGTTTGTAGACATGGGGAGAGGATAGAAAGTGATATGGAGGCTGGGGGCAGAGGCTCATGCCTGTAATCCCAATACTTTGGGAGGCTGAGGCGGGCGGATCACTTGAGGCTAGGAGTTCAAGACCAGCCTGGCCAACATGGTGCAACCCTGTCTCTACTAAAAGTACAAACATTAGCTGGGTGTGATGGCTCATGCCTGTAATCCCAACTACTCAGGAAGCTGAGGTACAAGAATTGCTTGAACCCAGGAAGTGGAGGTTGCAGTGAGTCAAGATCACATCACTGCACTCCAGCCTGGGTGACAGAGTAAGACTCCATCTCAAAAAAAAAGAGAAAAAAAAAGCAAGTGATATGGAAAGACATGCGCCAAGTTGTGAATGGTGAGCAGGATTGTGGATATTTTCTACATTCTTTTTGCTAGTCTATATATTCTGACTTTTCTGTAACAAAAAACTATTTTTATAACAAAAAATAATATAGGGAGAGAGAGAGAGAGAGAGAGAGAGAGATTTTGCTATCCTTAAAGAGAAACTATGAGGTCCCTGTACAGTTTGCTGGAGCTGCTGTAGTAAAGTACTGCCAACTGAGTGGCTTCATCAACAGAAGTGTATTGTCTCACAGTTCTGGAGGCTAGAAGTTCAAGATCAAGGTGCTGGCAGGGCTGGTTCCTTCTGAAGGCTGTGAGGGAGAATCTGTTCCAGGCCCCTCTCCTCACTTTGAGTGCTTTGCTGGCAATCTTTGGTGTTCTTTGGCTGCTGCGGCATCACTCCAGCCCCTGCCATCATCTTCACGTGGCGTTCTCCCTGTGTGGGTCTGCGTTCCAGTTTCCTCTTTTTATAAGGATACCAGTTATATTGGGTCAGGGACCTACCCTACTCCAGTATGACCTCATCTTAACTAATTACATCTGTACTAACCCTATTTTTAAATAAGGCCGCATTCTATAATGCCACATTCTGAGATACTGGGGTTTAGGACTTCAACATATGAATTTGGGGGAAGAGCACAATTCGACCTATAACAGTACCCAGGGAGATGGCCACACGGTTCCCACCCCACTGGAGTTAGCGCCTACGTCCCACCAGAACCCACCTGGCTGTTGTCCGGCATGAGCATGGGCCAGGATCAGGAGCCATGGGGTGGCATCACTCACCTTCTCCCTGCAGCGCTCCAGGTCCAAAGAGATTATTATGGTAACTGAGACTTGAGCACCACACGCTCCTTGCTTTGGGATGCCCTGGCCAGGGCTGCAGATCTATGTGGCACTCACATTAGCACCTCTGATCTAGGAAGCCCGGTTTAAAGATTTGAAAGGAAGGAGTAATCTAAAGAAAAAGAAAGGACACATGCCAACTTTTGCTTGGATATAGGAGTTGTGATTAAAAAGCAACAATAGAAAAACAAGACAGAAGAAAGAAAAAAGTATTATGAATATTACACATTAAATCCCACACATGGATGTTTATAGCAGTTTTATTCATAATTGCCCAAAACTGGAAACAATCAAGATGTCCTTCAATAAGTGAACGGACAAACAAACTGTAGTACATCCATGCGATGGGACATTATTCAGCAATAAAAAGGAGCTACGAAGCTCATTTATGAAAAGCCATACAGTTCACAAAAAGACAGAGGGGCTGGGTGCAGTGGCTCACACCTGTAATCCCAGCAGTTTGGAAGGCCAAGGTGGGTGGATCACCTGAGGTCAGGAGTTCGAGACTAGCCTGGCCAACATGGTGAAACCCTGTCTCTACTAAAAATACAAAAATTTGCTGGGCGTGGTGGTGCACGCCTGCAGTCCCAGCTACTCGGGAGGCTGAGGCAGTAGAATCACTTGAACCCAGGAGGCAGAGGTTGCAGTGAGCCCAGATCATGCCACTGCACTCCAGCCTGGGTGACAGAGCGAGACTCAGTCACAAAAAAAAAAAAAAAAATGGACATAGAGGAGCTTCAGATATACATTGCTAAGTGAAAAAGCCAATCTGAATAGGTGACATATTGTGTGATCCCAACTACTACATGGCAAAACTGTAGCGATGGTAAAAAGATTGGTGGTTGCCAGGGGGCTGGTGGGGGTGGGGGGAGGTGAATAGGTGGGGGGAGGTGAATAGGTGGGGCACAGAGGATTTTTAGGGCTGTGGAACTATTTTGTATGATACTCTAGTGGTAGATACATGCCATTAGGCATTTGTTGAAACCCATAGAATGTACCACACAGAGTGAACCCTAATGTAAACCATGGACTTCAGTTAATGATAAGCTATCAATATTTGTTCATCAGCTATAACAAATGTACCATACCAATGCAAGATGTTAATGATTGGGGAAACTGTATTTAGGGGAGGGAAGAATATGGGAACTCTGTGTACTACCTGCCCAAGTTTTCTGTAAACCTCACGAGACTATTAACTAAAAAAGAATCACACCTCCAAAATATATTCTGAATAAAGAAATTTAAAGGAAATCATGCACTTAGTCGGCTACCCTAAAGGAGCTCTTGGCAGATAAAAGTTTGGGAAACCGCCAAGAACTAGCTCGTTTTCAAAGGCAGCTGAGAAGACACAGATGCCCCAAGTGTGACCCAGCGGGATGCCCCAGGATGAAAACAGCCCTGCCTGCTCACACCCATCTCAGACCTAACAGAGCCCTTCCAATCTCGCTCAGCAGTGTCGGGCTTGGGGGAGGGGAGGAAGACCCAAATTCTTACTCAAAGAAATGACAGTTTGGAACATGCACAAGAGTGTCAACAAGTTATGTAGATCTTATCAGCATGGCATTTTTGGTGCCTCCCAGCTATACAGCAAGGCTCCACCAGCCTGTTCACACCCTGCGGCTTCCCACGCACCCTGAGCCTATCAACACCTCGGGAGGCTCTGCCCGGCAGGCCTGCCTCCCCAGGGCATGACCAGCCCAAACTTTCTCTCTTTCCTCATCCTCTCAGGATCCCGTCTTACCATCCATCCCCTCAGTCTGCACAAGGACCTACTGTCCATTCCTCTCTGATACTCTGTACTTTGATTGGGGCTAAGTGTCTATAAATTTGAACAATACCTTTATGCTCACTTTGGAAAGAATACTCAAGGTGGAAAATTTGGATGTCACACCTGAGAGAAGAGAATGTGTAGTTTCAGTAACGTGAGAAATTATGCAATGTCACCATGGAAGTATTTTAAACTTATACGAGGTGTTTCCATGTTTGCAGATAAAACATCGCAATTTTGCAAAACGGTGGAGAAGGGATAAGGCAGGAGACTTAAAGCCCTTCTAGTTCCGGTTATGTATATACACTGCTGCCTGATCATGCAGACTTTCTAGTGTACTTTTGTTAAACAATGCAAAAAAAATTTATTTAGACTAATGAAAATGAGAGTCTTTCTATCTCAGCTTTCTTTCACAGTTACTTGTTCATTACACTAAAGTCAGTGAATGGCTCTCTCTGTGTTTGTTTTCATTTTTAGGCAGCCTTAAGTGCCTTGAAACAATTTTCTGAACAAGGACTGGATCCAATCGATGGAGCAATGAATATCGAAAAAGGTTCTCTTGAAAAGTGAGTAAATCCCCTGTCAGTATTCTTACACTTTTAGTTGTAACTGTACAAAAGATAAGACATAGATAATAATGTTTTAAAAAGTCAAGACAATAGTATCTACATCTTACACAATTATTAATAATACAATTAAATGTAAAGAAATGAAAACCAGTATATATGGCCATATACATCTCCTGTAATATTTCTGTGAAAGTTTTAACCTACTAATTGATCATTGATTTTGCCTTTCATTGCTTTGTTGGAAATATTTGTGCATTGTCCCGACTGTAGAGACTTGTAAAACTTACAAAACATTGTTTTTCACTTCATACGGTACGGCGTTGTCTAGCTAAGCCATTTTCAGAGGTAAAAGTTTTCACTCACATTCCTGCTAAGTTGTGGGCAAAGCGGAGAGAAAAAAAAAAGAAGTTGAGAGGAGGCGCCCCTCCCCTTGGCTGCATTTGGTTTTTCGTATTGTTTTCTATGAAACACCAGCACACGTTGCCACAAAAGTGTGGCTCCCAAGGGCCACAAAGGCAAAAATGGCAGCTATCATAATTATTTCTGAAATCCAGCTCATAGCGTTGTTTTAATGAGATGTGAACAGAAGGTCTCACCAAAGAGACTGAATTTGGGGTCTCTCCAGAGACTCAATTTATACTAAAAAAAAAAAAAAAGGAAAGGGATTATATTTCTATAGTAGAATTCAAACTGTTTCCAAGCAGTAATCATAGCAGGTAGGATCTCAGAACACATGCAGGAGATAACATGTTTAGGTTTAAAAGAAAATAAAAATAGTCAACCCAGGAAGTAAAAACCAGATACACTGATCTTACAGTTAACTGAGCATTCCAAAAAATTTTTAATAAGAAAAAACAGCATTTGGTTGTTAATATTTAAAAGGTGAGAGCGTGAGAAGAAAGCATTTGGTAAACAGACATGGCATTTTAAGTTGTCTATAGATTGGCAACCATTTATAAGCTAATTTAATCAAAAACATTTCCACATGATCTCATCAGTAGACTATCTGAACATAAATATTGTTGTTTCACTTTAAAATGTCACTTTTGTGGTGACCTTTGAATCCTCTGTGCCATCTGCTAATAAACATGTCTGAAGATGTGCAACCCCAGGCCTTCAGCTCTTGTTAATGTATTAATCTTTCAGACAAGCCAAGCATCTGAGAGAGAAAGCGGACAATAACCAGGCACCCCCAGGCTCCATCGCTCAGGACTGCAAGAAATCAAACTCGGCCGTCTAGCAGCTCCCAGAATCCGCGGCTGCCACCGCATCCTTATAAACCTGTCAGCACGCATGAGGGTGTCTGTGTTCAGGGAAATGAATGACTAATACCATTATTTGAGTCTTATGTGAAGACAACACTATTCTAACACGAGAGATAATATACATGGTACTGTTTATTCAACTGGGGAAAAATAAAACTTTGAGCATTTCCCTTGGAACTTGAGATCAGATCATAACTCATTTGCCCAGAGGCAGCAGAAATCTGATCCTGCTACTGGAGCTTAAAATAACAAGTAAAGAAAAGTGTTAGAAACAAAGCTAAAATTTTAACATGATTAATAATAGAGAAGTCGGGTTTGGTTCTGTTGTTACGATTGTTTTGTCGTGGTGCTTGTGTTCAGTTATATTCTCTCTCTCTCATTTCAAATAATGCTTGACAATTCGAAAATGAACCAATATGTGCTGTGGAATGTGATGGTTGTCTTCATATAGAGTCACATGGTTTCTCTTTTTATGCAGATATTTATAATCTTCATCCTATATCAGTAGGAATAACTATAAGGTGCACTACAAAAAGATGTATGCAAACACACATGTTTTAAATCAGGTCAGATATTTGATGAAAAATACGAACTAATGTTAGGAGCAAGTAGTTTCAACATACTCCAGGAACTGAGAAACAAAACAAAGCAATTGTGGGTTTTGAGCCCCATATACTCTTAGCAAGTAAGGGGGCGTCTTGCCCCTATATATCATTTTCCCAGATTCCACTCCCTGTTGTGGGAATCGCGCCCACCCCCATCCGTGTGTTGTAGCCACTCACGGTTTGCATCAAGAGTGTTTTTTGTAACTGCCTCTGGACTTGGGACAGTGAGTAGGATCAAAAATAAATAATGTACATGGCGGGGAAGGGAAAAACCTGTTGGAGTTGCTTCCAGCCAGCCACGCTCCGGGCCAGCATGTTGGAATCCAGCGTGGAGCAAATGCAGTAAAAATGTGGTTGGTTTCTGTGTGAAGCGCTGTTGTTGTTCTTTCGTTCTTTCACTCTCATCTTTTAAATATCACCTCCGTGAAACCCATCCGAAAGGCCACCACCCGGCCTAGTCACCCTGCCCAGCAGTGGGATTAGAGAACGGATAGGCTGTACCTGCAGAGCCGCCTCCTGGGTGACTCGGGCCGGGTTCCTGGCCAACGTCATCGCATTGTTCAGGCTTTCTCCTTACTGATTTGCAAACGTTGTGCAATGAGAAAACACTATATGGTCTAACTGCTCGACCCAACATGACAATAGGAATATAATTATGTAAGATTTCACAAGCAAAACCACCACAAATCATGATCTGGCTGACTCACACGCGACTGGAGAATAAACAAACAGCAACATAAGGAAATAACTCTAGGGTTGTTTTTAATGATTCCCATGTGGGGAAGTCCGTCAGTATTGGGAGGGCTGGGTGCCCTTGGAGGAAATAGGTTATGTTACATAAAGCTGAGTCCTTGTGAAAAAAAGCAGCACATTTGTAAAGTTGGGGCTCACAACGGTAAACTGGATGGAAACACAGTCCTGCTGCCTGACACCAGGGCGCAGAGGGCCCTAAATCATTCCCTTTGAAGGGCACAGGCCCTTCCTTCTGCTAGGCCTTCGCCACCTGAGGTTTAGATGCTCAAATGGGGTGAGGGACTGCTTCAGGCAGGATCATTGAAGTGGATCTTCAGTTTACCCAGTGCAATAAACATAGGCTCCCTCCGGCAGCCCACATCAAACTACACCAAGGCTGTCAGGTCTATAGGAGAGCAATGAGCTCCGGGAACAAACACAGCTCATCAGTTCTCACGACGCAAGTATCTGAAGGATTTAACTCTTGAGCTGTCTGACACAGCTTATCCTTAGATAAGTCATCCTTAGAGCCGATATATCCATGAATACAGCAATGGTGGTGGGGGCGAGGGAATGGAAATTTGCATAGGAGCTCAAGCTTAGTGATAGCTTATTTATTCAAATCCCATCCTCTCTACCTGCTCACAGAGCCCAGGAAGGCCTTCAGGTATTTCCTCCTGCACAGCAGCACTTCCTGGGAACCGCCTGGGTTTTCTTTGGGTTGAATTACCAATGCAGATGATGGGTGGCCTGCAGTTGTTGGCAGGGACCCGCTGCAACGCTCGGTTCCAAAGAGCAATGTTATATATCATTAGAGGGGAAACCATTAAGTAGATTTATTGAAAGTATGTTTCTTCGGCACAAGGAGATCTTTTTGATGAAAAATGGAACTCATTATTCTCTAAAGGACACAGATTGACTTATCTCCTTTATCAATTACAGTGTCTGCTTTCAGCTTTTCTCAATCAAAGCACTGGGCTTTGTAGTCGCTTTCCAGAGCTGAGGCCAATGTGTTTTATGAAAAAGGTTTATTTTTACATTTTAATTGGAAATATAATATTGCACTTTGGAACTCTGACCATCCTTTCCAGGACAACTTGCCAGAGATCAATGGTGAGACACCACCCATCAGGCTGTGACAGACATCCCTCCCCTTTCCTGGGGTGACCCCTCTGATAAGCTGTCCTAGCATTCTTCTCCCCAGAAAGCATGCTTAATAGTGATTCTTTTTGACAGCTTCAACCAATTCCCTGTACCATAAAATAAAAATAGCTTAATGAAAAACTTACCTTATTGTGCAGAGGTTTTGAGGACTCCTAGTGACTTTGGAAACGTGGTCCAGACCAACTGACTGGTACTTAAATCCTGCTGCAGGTGGGTTATCACTGCAATTGCCTAAAGTTTGTTTTGTACCTTTTAATTTCCAAAGGCTACCTCTTACCACTATGGCCGAGAAGGATAGAGAACCTAACACTTTTGTACACAGAGCTGACAGGCTGTTAATTGCATAGTCCTCTGTAAATTTATCTTTGAGCTGCCCATAGCCTGACCCACCGTAATATAGGCACCAGAAAAATGTAGAAATCATACATTGAATAAATGGACGAATGGGTGATTTATCACTCAACACCCACTGAAGAAATAAATGTTAAATCTCACTGTTTTTTTACATGACACAGAGGCAGGCACCCATGACAATGGTGTTGCTGTTGGTCAGATATTATATTTGCAATCCAAGGGGAACCGTGACATTTTTAAATCAAGAACATGGCAAGTCCAAAAAGCCCTCACTTCAAAGGACTTTGGACCCATGGAACAATCCTTCCCCCATGTTCCCATTTCTGTATTTATATTCCTTCCATCAGCTGGCAGATTTCATTCTAATCCCAGATACATTCCACTGTTTCCACAATCACATGTGCATAACTTCGTGAGGAGGGACTTTGTAATATCTGGGTCAAAACAGAGACTGCCTTAGACCTGATCAAACCCAACTGTCCATTTCTGGCAGACACTACCCAAGTTCCATCTCACCTTGCCAAGACTTGTTTAAAAGTTACCAAGTTGAGGAAGCTTGCTTCTTACGTCCCAATTAAGAGCTTCCTTGACTGTATCCCCAGTGCACTCTGATGTGTGCTGGAAATTCAGAACATAAAAAAACAAACAAAACAACTTCACTCTAAAGAAGGCACACTCTAGCAACTGGGAAAGACAGACAGATAAGGAGATGAGCCTGGATAATTGAGCCTTCAGTACTCAGAGTCACTGCGCCGTAGCAGTTGTTCTCCTCTTTGGCTTTTTGGGTCGGTCACATTCATTCCCTCACCCACTCTACCATGCTTTGGGCATCATGCTGTTTATTCTGGTGACACGGTCAAATAAGCCAGTTCTGCTTTCGTGGAACTTACACGCGAGTGGGAATCTCTCACTGCCACCCACAGCCCAAATATCTGTGGAACCCCCTCCCCACATATACACATATTAGGTTTAAAGCTCTTTAAGCTCACCAACACTCAGAAGACCAGTCAACCTAATTTATTCCTCACCATATCTCCTGACCCAGGAACAATGCCCACCTTAATTCAGTAAGTACTCAATAAATGTTTGTTGAATAGATGAATCACCCCAAAAACTCTACCTGATAGATCTGCCCATCTAACTGCATCAACGCTGACCTGCATGCATGGACGGAGAAATCTGGCCTCCCGGGGCAGAGCCTTCTGCCTGAGGGAAAGCTTCTAGTTCTAGTTCTGTTAGCGTGTAGCCTTGTTGATGTCATTTAGCATCTTCAAGTTCCAGCTTTTCAAGCAAAAATTGGAGATAAGAATATGCAGGACTATATCGACTATTTTTAAAAGTGCACAAGTTGTGAATGTAAATACAGTACTTCAATCAAAGTGAATGAGTATTAGGGAAAGAGTAATGGTCTAGGAGTCAAGTCTAAGGGCCTGGTTCGGACACAGATGTGACCTTGGCAAGGGATGTGGCCTTCCTGGGCCTCAGTTTCCATGTGTGTTAAATGATGACCCCTAAAAGCACTGCATCTCTAGACCAATCTTGCTGTTAGTGATTCTGTTAGTACCTCTATAATGGTATGCTTATATTTAAATTTTGTCTCTAATACATGTAATTTTTAATCAAATATCTAGAACGAAAATATCACTCTTATATCAGTTAGGATTCTTTTGATTGCAAGTTATAAAAACCGATTCAAACCAGCAAGGGGAAATTTATTATAAAGCCAGAGGGATGCTTCACAGAACTTACGGGCAAAAATGTGGAAAGGAACTGGGGCCAGGAAGTGGAAGGCTGTGGGGAAACCTGGAAGTTCTCTCTCAGTTCCGTATGCTCTCTCCCTCTCCCTCTCTATCTCTCTGTAAACTAGCCCTGCTTCTCATGTACACACATCAGAGAACATGGTTACCAATAGAACCCAAGTTTGCAGCCACCCGAAGAAACACTGAATGTCCCTCTTGATTTCATTCCCATTGTCTTAGGAAGGAGCCACTGACTGACCCATCTTGAACCAGGCATTCACTCCAGCCCACATTGCACAAATATGGCTGCCGCAAGCTTACCCTTATGGGGCACGGTGGAGTAATCATCAGAGAAGAGATAATCACTGTTTTGGGAGACAACCCAATAAATATCTGCCTCAGCCACTTCCCACAGTTTTCAGAGGGCAAAGCTTATTATAACCACGTGCTAATTCTTATTTTCAACATTAACAGTGAAGCTTAAATAACTGAGTTACTTCTCCCAAATGTCATAGATTGCTCTCAGGTTTGCGAAGTCTGTAGTATTTTGTTTGGTTTTGTTTAATCCTTTCAGTCTTTAGTTTCAAGGGTCTGATGAACCACAGAACTATCCTGAATGAGTCATAAAATTACCTGGAATAAAAACTGAGATTTTTCCAGAGATCTCAAATTAGTATATTTTTAAAAAGCCTCATTTCCTCAGGCACACAGGGCTAATGAGAAGCATAGGCAGTGGAGTGGTTGTTCATCCTCAGCGATGTCTACAGACCCAAAGACCAAAGGCCACTTCCCTGCTTTGTTAGCCTGAGTGGATTTTAACTGTAAGGGACTTTCTGATTCTTACAAATGAGGTTGGGAGAGACAGAGGCAAACTTGATCTAGTTCTCTTTCAAATTTCGCTCATAAGTTTTCAGAAGAGCCCAAAGAAGAAGGGAGACTTGGTTATTTGAGGTGATGGAAGGAGGCAGATGATAGAAAGAATCAGAAATTTGTATGGAAAACTGAAATGGATGAGGAAGCCAAGATGCACCCGAGCCAGGCATGGTGGCTCAAGCCTGTAATCCCAGCAATTTGGGAGGCTGAGGCAGACAGATCACCTGAGGTCAGGAGTTGAGTCCAGCCTGACCACATGGTGAAACCTTGTCTCTACTAAAAATACAAAAATTAGCCCAGCGTGGTGGCACATGCCTGTAATCCCAGCTACTCTAGAGGCTGGGGCAGGAGAATCGCTTGAACCTGGGAAGTGGTGGTTGCAGTGAACCGAGATCACACCATTGCACTCCAGCCTGGGCAACAAGAGTGAAACTCTGTCTCAAAAAAAAAAAAAAAAAAAAGCACTGGAGAAGAACGAGGAAAAAGGAAGCTCTGGAGAAGATGTCTGTGATGGGAGCAGACTAAGTGTTCCCTACAGGTAAGTCTTTAAATGCCTTCTCCTTAGCTCAGGAATGAGCAGTCAAAATCTTCCATTTCCTCTTGAGCCTGCCATGAAATCTCCTACATGGGTAGTAATTTTCCAGAGTGGTGTTTGGCCACTAGTCCTTCCATATTTTCTGAGTACAGGGGAGGGAACTAGATCCCGCTTCACCAACTCAAGGTAATTAATAAACTTCCATCTTTGGCAAAGACCAGGCCTGGATATGAAGTCTGAGGAGAATCTAGCCAATGGGTCATCTCTGACATCAGGGACAGTCAGCACCTTTAAATTTTTTTTTTTTTTTTTTTTTTTGGTCTGGAACTAGAGTTGCTTTCACAGTCATCACAACATAATGCACAACAGCTGTGTGCCTTCAGCTCCACTGCAGCTACTCCCTCTGTCTTAGGAAGAGAAGAGATGACTAGCCTGGGTCGTCTGGCTAAGCATATCTTACCTTCTAGTTTCCAAACTTAACCAAATTCTAATCTATCAGTGACCCAGCAAGTATGGATTGAGGCTCCATCCTTGAGTTAGTCACCATGAGGAACCAAATGAAGCCTGAAATAAGGTCTCTACCCTCAAAGGCTTCCGGTTCAACTGGGAGATGAAAGAGGCACCAGGTATGGAGAGAAAATGCAAGAAGGTAGAAATAGATACACTTCAATAGGAATTGATTTCAGCATCTCCTGCTTCTCATAAGCCTCGTGGGAACACTTGGGCCAATCACCCAGGCTTTAATATAGAAAAGAGTGTCCAGGCCAGATGTGGTGACACATGCCTGTAATCCCAGCACTTTGGGAGACCAAGGTGGGGATGATTGCTTGAGCCCAGGAGTTCAAGACCAGCCTGGGCCACATGGAGAAACCCCGTCTCTACAAAAAATACAAAAATTATCCAGGCATGGTGGTGCACACCTGTAGGCCCAGCTACTCGAGAGGCTAAGGTTGGAGGCCTGCTTGAGCCCAGGAGATGGAGGTTGCGGTGAGCTGAGATCGCACCTCTGCACTCCAGCTTCCATGACAGAGTGAGACCCTGTCTAAAATATAATAATAGAATGTCTACCCAGACTCCGGCTTTTTCTAATCTGTGACCTGACCAACCTAATACAACCAAAGTGCTATAGGAATCCAGTTCGCAGGTTTCCTTTTTCTGGGGTAAATCCCTGTGACAGTTGAGGTTTTATGAGCCAACATCCCCCCACCACACCACTTTCACCACCAGCAACCTTTCCAACTACTGATGCATAGTCCTTATTCACCTTGTACCACAAAAGCAGTGTTGGGTATGGTTAAGAGTTGGATTCCAGAATCAGACTGCCTAGATTCGGCTCCTGGCTTTCCCTCTAATTCACTCTGTGTGTTTAGTAAGTTACCTTCACTTCTCCAAGCCTCACTCCCCTCAGCTCTAAAATGAGGATAGCAGTGTTGTTACATGGACTCAATAAGTTAATTTTATGAGTTGATGTATCTAAAGTGTTTTGAACTGTATGTGGCACAGGTAAGTACTCAATAAACATAAGTTATGATTGACCAAAAGCCAATCAATGAATTAGTCAATAATTATTGATCAATGACTGTGTGCCAGAAACTAGAACCAGGTGCTAAGAAGAGAAAGGGGCAGAGCTGAATAAGGCACAGCTGCTTTGGATCATGGAATTTTGGTTTCTTAAAGACAATCATAAAACACACAGACAAGTAATGGCCAGGCATGGTGGCTCACGCCTGTAATCCCAGAACTTTGGGAGGCCAGGGTGGGTGGATTACCTGAGGTCAGGAGTTCAAGACCAGCCTGGCCAACATGGTGAAACCCTGTCTTTACTAAAAATACAAAACATTAGCTGGGCATGGTGGTGGGTGCTTGTAATCCCAGCTGCTCAGGTGGCTGAGGCAGGAGAATCACTTGAACCCGGGAAGTAGAGGTTGCAGTGAGCCGTGATCACATCATTGCACTCCAGCCTGGGTGACAAGAGCAAAACTCCATCTCAAGAATAATAATAATAAACCATGCATACAAGCAAGGATTACCCCAAACTGAATGATTTCAGACCCAGAATAGGGAGCAACTGCAGGAAAGTCCTGTGAGCCACCCAGACCCTAGGATCATCTTTGAGATGCCTTCTCCATACCTGTGGCCCCAAATACCTCTTGGGCCTGGTTTGGTGAGAAAAATGCATGAGTCAGATAATATTTCTGAAAAAGGGATTACACATTCCCCACACACCTCCTGCTGCACTTCCTGACCTATGCTCCCTGGGGAGCCAGGGGAAGCTGGGAGAAGAAGGCTATCAATGACCTAGGAAGGCACATACAGCCCCAGAGTCAGAGAAACCAAAGCTGGTGAGGTGGTTCTGAAATATCAGGCCCAAGCAGGGCTTACTGTCTGTTGGTATGTTTCTTAGAGGTAAAGAGAAGGACCTGTAAATAGCCCATCCCTCCTGGCCAGTATGGGAAATGCACTCTTTGTAACTATCTGGTTACAAACAGTGTCATTGCACTGTCCTTCTACATTGTTTCTTGGTGTATTGATAAAAGATTAGAGACCCATGAAGCACTGCATAGTGGGTGATAAAATATCATTTCCAAAGGGTTTGAGGTAATAGGGTCTGAATGAGGGCATTAGTAGCAGAGAGGGAGAACAGAGAGAGTTGGAAGCATAAAGAAGGCAGACTCAACAGGCTCTGATCACCAAATGGCTGTGGGGGTGTAGATGGGAAGGTCCCCCAGGCTGGCTCCAGTGCCCTGGCCTGGGGACCTGGTGGAGTGGCAATGCCAGTCATGGAGACAGGAAATCCAGGGAAGAGCATGTTAGCAAGGAGTCCAGGTCTGGACTTGTTGAGTCTGACATGCCTGTGACACATCCCAAGAAAGATCTTCACTGGTAACTGAGGATGTAGAATAAAACATTGAGAGAGGCACTGTGGCTCATGCCTATAATCCCAGCACTTTGGGAAGCCAAGGCAAGAGGATGGCTTGAGGCTAGGAGTTCAAGACCAGCCTGGGCAACATGGTGAAACCCCATCTCTCCAAAAAAAATACAAAAATTAGCCGGGTGTGGTGGCAGGCACCTGTAGTTCCAGCTGGGAGGCAGGAGAATTGCTTGAGCCTAGGAGGTTGAGACTGCAGTGAGTTGTGATGGCACCACTGCACTCCAGCCTGGGCAACAGAGCGAGACCCTGCCTCAAAAAACAAACAAACAAGCAAACAAACAAACCCTCCAAAAAACACAAAACAATATGGAAAGAGACATCTAAGTTGAAGAGAATGTGTCTGAGCAGTAAGCTCCTGGACGGTAATGAATGATGTGAGAATTAACAGCATTCCCCCCTTGGAATAAGAAAACAGCAAAAGGCCAAGGGCAAAGCCTTGGGAAGCATCTATGTTATGTTCAAGGGATAGGCAGAAGAGAGGAGTTCGTGAAGGAACTGGAGTAATGAGAAAAGGCCAGCTGTGGGGATGGGGTGGACAGGAGCATCAATCGCCACAATGAGGAGGTAAATGAGAGAGCAAACATGGAAGGGAGCCCATCAGGACTGGCACCAGCAGGTCACAGGTAACTCTGACAGGAGGAGGAGGAGGACGCAAGGAAGGGAGCCTGACTCTCCTTTGGGGTGCTAGACAGCTCCTCCAGCTAAGTCCTAAGCCCACTGTTGTCCAGGTTCTAGCTATACCAGTACACCGATATAAGGACTAGCAATTGACACAGCTTTTCTAGAGGACAACTTGGCAGTGTGCATCCAAATATTGAGTGAAGAAATGATGCTGCTGTCAGCGATCTCTGCCCACTTGCCACCCAGCGCTGGCATCTGTTTGGGCTGTCAGTGCTGTAGCAGGAGTCAGTGCCCACAGGAACTTGAAAACAAGTGACTCCTTCAGAGGGTGGCCTGTAACTGGGGAGTGTGGTGACTGCCCTCGGAGACGGCAACTGCTGCTGCCCAGCCTGCAGGTGCTGCCCCACACGGGTGTCCTGAGGGGGAGGCTTCTTTCCACCTTGACAATGAGCTGTCCTTTGCTCTGGTGGCTGTGGTCTTAACTCCACCTGTTTTGATTCACCTTCTGAGGACAGTGCTTCTACTTCAAGGGAAGAGCCATGAGTGGAGTATTGGTTTTATTTTATTTTGAGACAGGGATTCACTGTATTGCCCAGGCTGGAGTGCAGTGGGGTGATCACAGCTCACTGCATCACTGCAGCCTTAACTTTCCAGGCTCAAGTGATCCTTCCTCTCTAGCCTCCCACCATGCCCAGCTAGTTTTTGATCTTTTGTAGAGACTGGATTTCGCCATGTTGCCCAGGCTGGGAATACTGGTTTTAAACTCCATGGGAAGTCAGCCTGTCTTCGGGACCCTGGGCAAGGGCTGTGTAGGTTGAGAGGATGGGTTTGTGTGGGCACAGACTAGCATACATTGTCTTCTCTGGAAAGGCTACACTTTAGGCTATGGTGTGCTGGGTGAAAGATGGCTGTAAATTGTCAATCCCCTCACTAAGAAGTGGAGTTTATTTCTCTCCTCTTGAGGCTGGGCTGGCCCTGGACTTGCTAAATCAGTAGGACCCAGGGGAAGTGGCACTGTGCCCGTCTCAGGACCTGCCTTCTGAGTCCAGCCTCCTGCCTCCTCCTGCTTTGGGCCACTCCCTCTTCTGACTCTCACTCTTGGAACCCAGTGACCATGAGAAGCCTAAGGCACATGAAGAGGCCACACGTAGGCACTGTGATCAGCAGCCTCGGCTCAGCTCCGTACTCACCGCCGGGGCCCACTGCCAGTCAAGTGAGCGGTCACCTGGGATGTGCCAACCCAATAAAGCCTCACATGACCTCAGCCCCAGCCGACATCACATGGGGCAGAAATGCCCCCCAACAGAGCCCAATCAGCACCCAGCCTTTTAAGAAACGACGCAAGGGTTGCTGGTTTGGGTCACTAAGTGGGGGGATAGTTTGTAGATAACCAGAACTGTTTCAATTCATATTTTCCATACAGCTGTTTCCCAATTGCTGGAGTAAACTGACAAAAGCAAACTTTAAATTACCCATTAGCGTACATCTGTGTGGCACACAATCCTGCCCACGATCTCTTTCAAGTAGCTCAAGAGGGCTGGCGTTCCTTTGGCCTCTCTGTCTCCTTGTTTTAGGAGCACCTAGTGCAGTGAATGTCACAGGTGTGGGGTGGAGGCCCAGAGGGACTGGGAAAAGCCACCTGGAGAAGACAGGGCCTTCTGCAAACGGGTTAGCAGAGCTGCTGGGGGCGGGGCTGCTTTTACACAGACCCACCCGGCTGAAAGCAGCAGCCTTTTTTTTGTCTCAGTCAGTCTCCATAGCAGAGGGCCCAATGCCAAGACTAAGTGGGCCCAGATGACTACGTTCCCATTCTTTCTTGCACGGAGGGTTATTTTAGTGACATGATATGACACCTGATCCCAGTAACTATGGGGTTGTGGCTTTATTCCGCACCATGGATTTGAGTCTCTGCAGCCTCTGGAGCCCTGTGAACCCTGTTCAGCCCTGTGGCCTGCTCCAAACCCCTCAAAATCTCAGCCCTGAGCTCTTCCAGGGTGGGACCAGGACTTGTTTTGGCTCCTGGATCCTGTGTGGCAGGTTAGGAAGGAATGACAAAAGGCTGATGCGCCTTCCTTTTTGTCTCATGGGAGCCCAGAGAAAATGCCAGTTCACCAGTAGAGTGGGGTCCTGAGGACCAGGGCTTTGAGCTTTAAACAAGTGACTTGGAAAGTTCTGGTTCAACTACGCTGACCAAAGTTCCACTTTTCTTGCTGGGTTTTGATAATGGTTAATACACATGCTTAGTCTCTTCAACTAAAGTGAATTCATTTACAACAGACAAAATTTACTTCAAGCTCAGGCTACTGCCATAACTCTTCACACTTCAGACTTACAGGAATTTCTAGCAAGAGGGTTGTGTTGTTTTTATAATGTCTGAAACATAAATGATAGCAGGAGGAAGACCCTATTCCTAGGAAAAAATAAAATCAAACAAGGTGGTCTGTGGTGAGTTATACCGTGTGGTATTAATTTCGCATCCAGGTTTGAATGATCTCATAAATTGTTCTTTTGATTCGCAATCTCACCCCAGCCTGCAAGACTGAATTATTTCCTTGTACTTCAGACCCCCTGTCTAGTCTGTAATGCAGAACACATTGTGTGTCTTGGCTGGCATGAGTGGGAGAGGACAGATGCCCACAATTGTCTGAGAGCTGTAGGCACTGAGCTCAGCTTTGCATCCTCGAGGGACAATTGGTGATGTTGTTAATGGTGCATTGTCGCAATATCAGGTGTGTGTGTGGTGGGGGGCAGGATAGAGGATGGCAGGGAGCTCCTAGAACACTTTATACTTTATCTGTGTTTAGACTATGACATCTGCTTCAGACTATTTGGCCCAATACCCGTGGAACAATGGGATTCCCCAAACTTCTACCATACCTCAAATGCGGTTTAGGAGAGGGATCACTCAGAGCTCTGATCTGCACTGGCTTCTGAGATTGCTGCCTGAGGAGCAACACTGACCTATCTGGAGGACAAAGGTGGCTTCCTTGGCGGCAAGAATCTCAGACCCTTTAAGACTAGTGGAAAGGAACAGGCATACAAGAGAATGACCTTCCAGAAATAAAAGCTACATAGATGAATTGTCTCCTTTTCACCCTGCAGGATGCAACAAATCACCCTCCAAAGCTGTGTCATCTTTATTCTAGGTGGAAGAGGGGACACATTCTCCTAACCCAGCACAGAGTGAAGGCTTCCAAAGGGCTGCAATGACCTGACCTCTTACCCACAGGTCAGAGTCAGGCTCACTGGGTGTAGATCATTTGCTTCCTCTGAAATCTGCAAATAAAACAGCCATGCAAGATCTATTGCCTCATCAAAGACTGGAAACTGATCCAGAAACCGTCTTTGCAACCAAAACCATGGCCCTGACTCTTCTCCTGTGACCACCAGTGCATCCTCCAGGGCCCAGGGCCCGACTTACTGACAGCCTGGTTGCAGGAGGGTCATGGCCGTGCCTCACTCAGCCACCCCTGCTGGGTGGTGAGGTGGCTCTGGATTTGGGGTGGTAGCAGTCAGCACATGCCTCTGAGAAGTCTTCTTTTAACCAATGCTTTAGAAAGCCCGAGTTTTATTTAGAGAAAAGTGCTTTTTAGGATTGCTGCTGTTTACACGGTGACCAAACCATTCCAGTTTGCCCAAGACTGAAGGGTTTCCTGGGATATGGGACTTTTAGTACCAAAACCACAAACACCAAGCAAACTGGGACAGTCTACTCGATAGGAGCAGGGGAGAGGAAATCGCAAAGGCGCTACAATTCCGTACAAGCTGCCCTCTAGCTGTGGGCTGTCTGGCCACCCCAGGAAATTTAGGCAATTATTCCCTGTACTCTCCAGTGTGATGAAATCTGAGATTTGGACCCAGGGAACCTATCTATTTTGGTGAGCTTTGTCTTCTAAATAGAATAAATGGTGTGTGAAGGCCTGCAGGAAAGTCGGTTATTCACACGGCGGTCTTCCATTTCTTCTTCGAGGGCGCACCTCCCCAAGGCGGCCCACTTTCTACAACCTGGCCAATCACATCAGAAGGCCACTTTGGAGCCTTGCCAACCCAAGTGTGTTGTAAGATCGCAAGAGCTGGTCAACAGATTTTCTCCTGCCCGAGGCCATCTAAGTGTCTTTATAGGATTCTGAGTCAGAGACCCAGCTAGGCTTAGTTGCTGGTAGTTTCTTTGCTAAGTCTGGAAAAGATACACAGACTTTAAGGAGTGGAGACATTTGTTTTTGCCCAGAGATGATTTGTCCTACCGGGAAAGAATGCAAAAATCCTCAAGCACAATCTCTTTCTTGTCACGTAGAAGCCTCAAGACAATGCCAGCCAGTTTGGAGCATGTTGTTCTGTGGCCCAGGTTGCTGAGGATGGAACATGAGCATCAGAGATGTTCTCGCTTAACTACTGTGGCCAAAATCCTGCTTTTCCAGCCTTCAGAACTGTAGGCAGCACAGAGCAGAGAGCAGGGCACGAAGCCCCAAACTGGGGGTGATTGAGAAGCAATTGTAATAACCACTTGATCCCAGGACAAGAGACTCCCAGCTCTATGCGGTTCTTGTGAAGCTTAACCACTTAACTGAAAAACTAAAAAGTAAAACCAAGATGTCACTGGAGCAGTGTTGGAATGACAGATTCATTTTTCTGCAATTGGAAATTCTAAGAAACTTAAACATTTCATGGCTGTGTCCAGATGTTTTGAGTATTTTTTGGGGGGCTAAAATGACTAATAACCCGGTTTACTGTGCTCTGCAAGGGAAGAAGAAGAGTCTTTCAAAACCCAAAACTCCTTACCCTGAAATTCAAAGATCTGTGCCCTGAACATCCTGCAGCCTGATTTTAGGGTACTCCACTCCCCAGGCCCTTCTAGGCCAGGCCAGTTGTCTTTGGGACATGCCTGGCCCTGTCCTGCCCCCAGGTTTTCCTCGCCTCCCCAGCCTAGCATGACTCTCCTCCCCCTGCCCAGTTCTCGCCCCCCATTCCAGGTGCAGCTTAAGTACTGCTTTCTGCAAGAAGCCCTCCTGGAGGCTGGGACCTCTCCCTGCTCAGAACATGAGGTTCAGCAGGGCATCCTCATTCATTCTCTCTTTAACAGATGAAGAGCCCCATGTCCCAGGTGTTGTCATTTAAGTAGTCACATGTGCTCATCAGTCCCCCTCACTAGACTGCAAGCTCCTTGAGGCCAAGTGCTTTGTCTTTCGTTTGCTGGAAATATCCAACCAGGTCTGGCCCATAGAAGAAACTGAGTTGTGATTGCTGATATCATTTGATCAAACAGAAACCCCCATCACAGCCAGGTGACACATGCATCTACTGACTCTGTGACCCAGCAATTCCACACCTAAGTATTTACCCAAGAGAAATGAACACCAAAATGCCTGCACAAGAATGCTCAGAATAGCTTTATTCACAATAGCCAACAACGGGAAACAGTCCACATGCCCATAGATAGGAAAACAGAGAAACATACAGTGGCACACTTGTCAATAAACAGGAGCAACTTACAGATACACAAGATACCACAGATGAGTTTCAAGTGCATAACACTGCATGAAGCCTTGCACGAGATAGTGTATGCTGCCTGATTTCATTTATATGAAGTTTTAGAGTCATCAAAACTCATTATGGTAAAAAATAGAACAGTGCTTGCTTCTTGGGGGATGGGGTGGGGACAGTGAGTGGGAAAGGGGCATTCAGGAACTCCCTGAGATGATGGTAATGTTCTGTATATCAACAAGGGTTTGGGTTTCCCAGTTGTATGCATTTGTCAAACCTTAGCAACTATCTGCTTAAGGTTTGTGCATTTCATCGGAGGCAAATTTTATCTCAAATAAAAAGAAATCACTAACAAATATTGAATATTAGTAACATGAATGGCGAAGGGTACTGATGTCTGCAATTTGCTTTGAAATGCATCAGAAAGGAAAGCTTACTGATGGATGGTGAGAGGGATGGATGGATAGATAAGTGATGGAGGAATCATAGTAAAATGAAGCAAACAAAACAAAGTCACTGTGCTGGCCACACCCTACCCCAAACTACTGCACTTACCTTAAGGGTTGCCACTGTTGGGGAAGGGGAAGCTGGAAGGATGAACGTCTCCTCTGACAAGGATGTGGGGGAGGGGGTGGTATCCTTGAGGGCAAGCAGGTTTCTAAGGGGCCAGGAAGGGGATAGGTGAGGTGGGAGCCATGAGTTTTGCTGTTGGTGAGAAGGATCAGGTCAGGAGTAAAGTTTGGGCTTCAGTGGGGGCCACAGTGGTGAAGGGGTACACTGGGGGCCTGGCTGGAGGCAGCATGGCTTAAGGCTTTGATCAGCCATTACCCAAAGGGCTGCCTGGTCCTGGCACATACCAGGGATGAAGGAATGTTGATCGAATGACAGGCTGGCTGAGCTTGCCCCATCACCGAGTCTACAGCCCTTGAAGTTCATAGTCAAATTCACGGTTCAAAGAACTGTCCTTTCTTAGGAAACACTGATAATCTGAACCACATCTAACCTCATTCCTCCTTTGATAGGGTAACTGAGCTGGTAGATCAGAAGAGAAATTCGGTCCATCTGGATTTCAGCAGAAGTTGCAAACTGGCCGCCCTTGGGCTGAATGCAGCCCACAGATGTGTTGTGTATTTTGTTTGGCCTCACAGTGGTTTTTTGTTTTTTTTTTTAAGTTTACTTTAGTTGCCAAGATTTTAAGATCACATAAAAATCTGGATCTGGCAACCATGGGCCTACCTGACCACAGTTGGCAGGAATGAGGGCAGCAGCCCCCTTGGAGCCTGAGCCTCACTCACTCCTGCCTCCCCACCACGGGCATGGGTGCTGCACCCTTGCATATCATGTCACTTGGTGACAAGATGGAGAAGTCAAGAGTGGTTGATAAAAACACTAAATTAACCTTAATGCAATAAATATTGACTGAGCAGTGTTTTGTTTTAGGGGCAGGATGGAGAACAAAGTTTCTCGGTTCCTTTTCTAAAGGAACTTTGATTCTGGAGTGGTAGACGGTCCAAAAAGGAAAGAAAGAAAAAGAAAAGGAAAAAATAATGATTACAAACTGTGATCATTGTTATAAAGGAAAGGGACAGGGTGAAAGAGGAGCTGCGATGGAGTGTAATGTGGGTGGGGAGAGCCTGCCTGCCTTTGCTAAGGTGGTGGGAAGTGTTCGTGGGCCAGCATTTTTCAGCTGAGTCCTGAAGGATGCAGAGATGTGGGGAAAGGTGCTGGGGTGGAGGAAAGGCCTTGGGTGGGGCTGCACTTGGGTTGTTTGAGGAGCTGGGCGAAGCCCTGTGTCAAGGGCATTTCAGTGAGAGTGAATCAAGACACGGATGTGGAGGTGGGCTGTGGGTGGGAGCTATAAACCAGGTGAGGAGTTTAGATTTTATTCTGTGTAAATGGGAAAGCGCGGTCCGTTTTGGGGCAAGGGAGAGACATACTAGCTCTAAGTTTCATAAAACTGCTCTTGTTGTCAGTAGGCAATGTAGGCAAGAGCAGCCAGAAGTCTCATTAATAGGCCATTGCAGGATACAGGTGAGAAGTGATGGTGGCTTGGATGGTGGAGGAGAGAAATAGATGCAAGTGCACTTTGGAGGAAGTTGATTTAGCTGGATGCAAGAGAAGGTAGACCCAGGATGCTATCAGTGGCTGTACTGGATACACATTTGTGTAGGAATTTAGACAAAGATTGCTCAGGATAAGGCAGTGCAACCTCAGCTCCTTTCAAAATGCAAGATACTTTTTGGTAGCAGGATGTAACCTAAACAGTTCATTGCAAACAGAAAATGCCTGAAAATTCATGCATATTTTGCATTTTATTCCATAATGTATCTGTATTCAATCTGATTTTTTAAAAATATAAATCTTGCAGCATCAATAAATAAACAAGAAAAAGACCCAGATATTCCTCCCAGTGTCACTAGTTAATACTCTGTCAATGGTTTTTAACCTTGGCTGTGCACTGAAATCACTGGAAGAGCTTCAGAAAATGCTAATGCCTGGGCCTCTCTCCCAGAGGTTCTGATTTAATTGTCCTGTGCTGTGACCTGGGCATCTGGATTTTTGAAGCTTTTGTTTTAACTTAAAGGGTCCACGTGCGGGTTTGTTACATGGGTAAACTTGCTTCATAGGGGTTTGCTGTGTAGATTACTTTTGGCACCCAGGTAGTAGGCCTAGTACCCATTAGTTATTTTCCCTGTTCTTCTTCCTCCTCCCACCCCCAATAGGCCACAGTGTGAGTTGTTTCCCTCTATGTATCCATGTGTTCTCATTATTTAGCTCCCACTTATAAGTGAGAACATGTATTTGGTTTTCTATTCCTGCGTTAGTTCGCTAAGGATAATGGCTTCCACCTCCATTCATGTTCCTGCAAAGGATATGATCTTGTTCTTTTTTATGGCTGCATAGTATTCCATGGTGTATATATAACAAATATTCTTTATCCAATCTACCACTGATAGGCATTTAGGTTGATTCCATGTCTTTGCTATTGTGGCTAATTGACATACACAATGCATGTGTCTTTATGATAAAATGATTTATATTCCTTTGGGTGTATACCCAGTAGTGGGATTGCTGGGTCAAATGTTATTTCTGTTTTTAGGTCTTTGAGGAATCGCCACAACGTCTTCCACAATAGTTGAAGTAATTTACACTTCCACCAACAGTGTATAAGCATTCCTTTGTCTCCACGATTGGCATCTGTTATTTTTTGACTTTTTAATAGTAACCATTCTGACTGGTGTGAGATGGTATTTCATTGTGGTTTTGATTTGCATTTCTCTAATGATCAGTGATGTTGAGCTTTTCTTCATGTGATTGTTGACTGCACATATGTCTTCTTTTGGAAAATATCTGAATATATATTTATGTCCTTTGCCCTTTTTTTTTGTTGTTGTTGTTGCTTAGGCTGAAGTACAGTGGCATGACCTCGGCTCACTGCAACCTCTGCCTCCAGGGTTCAAGCAATTCTCGTGCCTCAGCCCCCTGAGTAGCTGAGACTACAGACACCCACCACCATGTCTGGCTAATTTTTTTTTTTTTTTGTATTTTTTAGTAGAGACAGAGTTTCACCATGTTGACCAGGCTGATCTTGAACTCCTGAGCTCAAGTGATCTGCCCGCCTCGGCCTCCCAAAGTGCTGGGATTACAGGCATGAGCCACTGTGCCTGACCCCTTTGCCCACTGTTTAATAGGTTGTTTGTTTTTCTTTTCTTGTAAATTTAAGTTCCTTATAGATGGTGGATATTAGACCTTTGTGAGATGCATAGTTTGCAAATATTTTCTCCCATTCTGCAAGTTGTCTGTTTACTCTGTTGATAGTTTCTTTTACTGTGCAGAAGCTCTTTAGTTTGATTAGATCTCATTTGTCAATTTTTGCTTTTGTGTCAATTGCTTTTGGCATCTTTGTCATGAAATCATTGCTAGTTCCTGTGTCCTGAATGGTATTGCCTAGCTTGTCTTCCAGGAGTTTTATAGTTTTGGGTTTTACATTTAAGTCTTTAATCCATCTTGAGTTGATTTTTGTATGTGGTGTAAGGAAGGGGTCCAGTTTCAATCTTCTGCAGATGGCTAGCCAGTTATCCCAGCACCATTTATTAAATAGAGAGTCCATTCCACGTTGTTTGTTTTTGTCAGATTTGTCAAAGATTTTATAGTTGTAGGTGTGTGGCCTTATTCCTGGGTTCTCTATTCTGTTCCATTGGTCTATATGTCTGTTTCTGTACTGGTATCATGCTGTTTTGGTTACTGTAGCCCTACAGTATAGTTTGAAGTCGTGTAACACAATGCCTCCAGCCTTGTTCATTTTACTTAGGATTGCCTTGGCTATTCAGGCTCTTTTTTGGTTCCATATAAATTTTAAAATAGTTTTTTCTAGTTCTGTGAAGAATGTCATTTGTAGGTTAATGGGAATAGCATTGAATCTACAAATTGCTTTGGGTGGTATGGCCATTTTCATGATATTGATTCTTCCTATTTATGAGCATGGAATATTTTTCCATTTGTTTGTGTTATCTGATTTCTTTGAGCAGCATTTTGTTAGTTCTCCTTGTAGAGATCTTTCACTTCTCTGGTTAGCTGTATTCCTAGGTATTTTATTTTTTTGTGGATTTTTAAAGCTCTCTTGTAACTCTAATGTGCAGCCATGGTGAAGAACCACTCACTAGGGCACAGATTCTCAAAGAAGCGCAACTTTCTCCGGCCCCAACCCAGACTTACTGAATCCAAAATTCAGGGGGTGGAGCCCCCAAGCTACAGTTTAACAAGCCCTCCAGGTGATTCTGATGCCTGCTGAGGTTGGAGAGCTGCTGCTCTTGACTCTGTGCTTCTCAGCTTGAGAAGCTCAGACAGATAGTATTTCATCTGATCCTCACAGGGAAAGGCAGAGTGACTGGTATTGTCACAGGGATTGTCTTTTCCATCTATCAGATGGGTATATGAAGCAGAGAGAAATTCAGTGATTCGCCAGTCAATGGGAGATTAGGGACCCAAACCCAGGTCTTCTGAAGGCTGAGGTGAGGACAGTCACTCACAACTACCCTCACCCCCCATGCTACTTCTCGCTTTTGTCAGCTAACAGGTCTGATACAGGGGGCTCCCTGTCAAGGGGTAAACAGAGTCCTGGGCACTGCAGAATGGTGGAGAGGTTAGCAAAGTGGCTTGGTAAAAGGGCCAGATAGTAAATAGCTCTGTGGGCTGCAGGGTCTCTCAAAATTCCTCAACTATGCCATTACAGCAAGAATGCAGCCATAGGCAATGCATGCATGAGTGCAGCTGTGTGCCAATTAAACTTTATTTACAAAAGTAGTGGAGGACCAGATTTAGACATGGGACCAGGATTCTGCTCTGGAGTAAGGTCGGCCTAGGTCACACATCTGGGCCAGGCCTCCATTAAATGCCACCCCTTCTCCATGCGCAGTGGTTGTGTGGAGAGCCCAGGAGGCCCTGCTATGTAGTTGCCCAAGGCTAGAAAGTGGTAATGGCTGAAGTTCAGCTACAGGAGGCAGAGATGGCTTTGTGGCTTCCCCTCTTTACCAAGACATTGGGAGATGAGGCTAATGAGCTCCAAGGCCTGGGCAGGTCATGTAGGTGGTGAGAATAGCCAGACCATTCCCTGCTAGTCCTGCAGAGGCAATGAGTGGGCCAATGAATTTGCTGTCCAAACCCCATGGCTCATTCATCTGGAAATTATCTTCATGGAAAATTCTGGAACATTATAAAGCCACTGAATGCAGACTGATTGAGATGAATAGTGAGAAGGAACCAGGAGGGGTGCCAGAGGGTGGGCTCTTGGCCTGGTAAAACACACTCCGTTTCAAACCCACAGAATAGTTGCAGGAGTCAGGATCCTGTGCACTTAACCCTGTGATTTCTAAGAAATGCAGCGCAGCTTCCCAAAGAGAGGGCAGTCCCATGGGAGCGACCAATCAAAACATCATGGGATTTTTTTATTTGAAAAAAATTATCTTAAAAATATTTGTTTATATATAGATATACATATATATCACATGTGTTTACTTTATACAGATTACTTATATAATGAAAATCTGTGGCCCCATCACCCAAAGAACTAGGACATTGCCAATAAGGCATAAACCTGATGCTCTTTCCCCATCCAGGAGCCACAGGCCTCCTCCACAGAGGTCATTGTTATCCTAAATTGGGGAGTGTGTCACTGTATCACTCCTTTGCATGTATAAAATCATTTGATCCAGCAATCCTATTACTGGATATCTACCCAGAGGAAAATAAGTCATTATACAAAAAAGATACTTGCACACACATGTTTATAGCAGCACAATTTGCAATTGCAAAAATATGGAACCAACCCAAATGCCCATCAATCAATGAGTGGATAAAGAAATTGTGGTATATATATATATGTATATAGGTATATAGGTGTGTATATATATACACACACACACACACACACACACACACACACAATGGAAGCATATGGCTTACTTTTGCTTGTTCTTGAGTTTTATAAAAATGACATCACACTATTTTATGTAGTCTTCTGATTCTTCTTTTTTCTCAACATTTTTAAGATACTTCCACATTGAATGTAGTTGTAGTACATTTATGTTTACTTATGGGTATACCATTCCGTCAATGTATCCACTTTTTTGTCAGCGTACATATGTGCAAAGAATAGAATTGCTGATTAGTAGGACCTGCAGATGTGCAAATTCTCAAACAATTACAGATGGTTTTCAAAAATGTTTGGACTTACTTTTACATGCCTATCAGTAATGTATAAAGAGCTCCGCCACTCGGCTGGGCACAGTGGCTCACGCATATAATCCCAGCGCTTGAGGAGGCTGAGGGGGGTGGATCACTTGAGCCCAGGAGTTTGAGACCAGCCTGGCCAACATGGCAAAACCCTATCTCTACAAAAAAATACAAAAATTAGCCAGGCGTGGTGGCACGCGCCTGTAGCCCCAGCTACTCAGGAGGCTGAAGAGAGAGGATTGTTTGAGCCCTGGAGGTTGAGAGTGCAGTGAGCCGTGATAGCACGACATTACTCCAGCCTGAGTGGCAGAGCAAGATGCTGTCTCAAAAAAAAAAAAAAAAAAAAAGAATTCCCCATTACCCCACATTCTCTCTGACATCAGGTGTGTGTACGTGCATGTATGTGTACATATATGAAAGTTACAGGTAAGGATGTAGGAATGTTTCTATATGTAAGTATTATTATAAAATGTTTCAATCATATAAAAAAGTAGAGCAAATGAAATATTGAACCCCATATATACCTGTCTTCCACCTTCAGTAATGATCCAATCATGAGCAATCTTTTGTCACCAATACTCCCAATTCCCTCCCCACTGAACTGTGTTGATGTCATATCATTTCATTTACAAATATTTCAGGGTGTATTTCTTAAAAATAAGGACATCTAGAATATAACCAAAATATAATTATCATACCAAAAGTAACAATAACTCCTTATATTGTTAAATATCTAGTCAGTGTTCAAATTTCCTCAATTATTCATACATATTTTGCAATTTTATTGTTTGAATCAAGATTCAAATAAGGTCTATACATTCCATTTGGGGTTTGGTTGCTGTGTTAGTTAAAATTTCTATGTTCTCTCTTTCTGTCTCTCCCTTATAATTTATGTGCTGAACGACTGGGGGCGGTGGCTCATGCCTGTAATTGCAGCACTTTGGGAGGCTGAGGCAGCCGGATCACTTGAGGTTAGGAGTTTGAGACCGGCCTGGCCAACATGATGAAACCCCACCTCTACGAAAAATACAAAAATTAGCCAAGTGTGGTGGTGTGAACCTGTAGTCCCAGCTACTCGGGAGGCAGAGGCAGGAGAATCACTTGAACCTGGGAAGCAGAGGTTGCAGTGAGCCGAGATTTCTCTACTGCACTCCACCCTGGGCCACAAAGCAAGACCCTGTCTTAAAATAATGATAATAATAATTTAATTATGTTTATTTTAATGATATATAAAATTATTTTTATTTTAATGATATAATTATTTTTATTTTAATGATAATAATTTAATTATTATATTAAATTAATAATTTAATTATTTTGCTTTATCTATTTATTAAATAAATAATTCTTTATTTATTGAAGAAATCAAATGTGGGAAAATTTTAGCTATTGATTCAGTTCCTAGATTGGCTTTAGGGCTCTTCACAGTTTCTAATTTTTCTTGGGTCATTATTTTTGGTTTCCTATTAATTTGGCCATTTATCCTGGCTTCAATTTATTTCCATATGTTCATAATATTTTCTGATTATGTTTTTAATTTTTTGTTCCATTTTTATGTCCCCTTTTCATTTCTGACATCTTTTCTGTTTGCTTTTTCTTCTTGACAAATGACACCTCTAGACAAGTGACAAGAAGTTTGTCACTGTCTTAGTCTGTTCAGGCTGTTGTAACAAAATACCATAAGCTCATAAACAACAGAAATTCATTGCTCCTAATACCATTACCATGGGGACTGGGATTTCAGCATTGAGTGCAGGCTGAGGAGGGGTGGATAAACATTCAGAACACAGCAGTCACTTTAGCTTCTTGGTCTTCTCTACTGTAGGTTTGCTTTGTATTTGCTTTTACTTTTATCATCCTTCTATTTTATTTGGATTTATTTTATTCTTTTTCCCACCTCTTAAGTTAGACACTTAACTTCCAGCTTTTCTGGTTTTCTTTTCAAGTTTCCACATGCAGCACTGATTTTTTTGGTTGTTATTTTTGGCTAAGGTTTTTCTTTTTTTTTGATATGGGGATCATGCTATGTTTCCCAGGCTGGTCTCTAACTCCTGGGCTCAACCAATCCTTCCGCCTCGACCTCCCAACGTGCTGAGATTACAGACACAAGCCACCATGTCTGGCTGATTTTGCTTTGCTAATACAAATATTTAAGGCCTAAATATCTCTCTAAGTAAAGCTTTGACCGCATCCCACAAGATCTGCCATCTACTACTATTTTTACTAATTTGTTTAGATCTAAAATTATTTTTCTCTTTATTATTTATATTTTTCGTATTGATTTCTAACTAATTGCAATGAGGAAAAACAAGCAGAAATTCTTTGACATTCATTGAGACTTCCATTACATAATCCATTTGTGCAAACGTTTCATATTCTTCAGAGGAATCTGTGTTTCCTAATTGGCATAGTGTCCTATATATGTCAGTTAGAGCATCGTTATTTCAGTTGTTCCTATTTTTTACATATATATAGTCTGCTTGATCTATCAATAATTGAGAAATATGTTGAAATCTGCCACTCTCAAGATGAACTTATAAATTTCTTATAGCTCTATAGGTTTTTGCTTTATATATTTTGAGACTCTAATTTATATGTTTAAAATTGCTATGTCATCTTGTTGAACTGAGTCATTATTATCATACACATTTTGTTTGTTTGTTTTGCAATAGTCTCACTCTGTCTTCCAGGCTGGAGTGCAGTGGCGCCATCTCGGCTCACTGCAACCTCCATCTCCCAACCAGCGATTCTTCTGCCTCAACCTCCTGAGTAGCTGGGATTACAGGCACCTGCCACCGTACCCAGCTAATTTTTGTATTTTTAGTAGAGACAGGGTTTCACTGTGTTGGCCAGGCTGGTCTCGAACTCCTGACCTCAGGTGATCTGCCCGGCTCACCCTTCCCAAGTGCTGGGAATACAGGCGTGAGTCATCGTACTCGTCCTCACATATACTTTAAAATGATTTTTGTCCTGATGCTATTTTTTTTCTGACATTAATATGGCTATGCCAGCTTTCCTTTGGTTAGCATCTACCTCGCATATGTTTTTCCATTCATTTCCTTTGAAATTTTCCATGTTCTTTTATTTTAGGTGCATCTCTTGTGAACAACATACAGCTGAATTATTTTAAATTCAATCTGACAATCTCTGTTTTTGTAACTGACGAATGTAATTCATTTCCAGTTACTTTGGTTGGTAGTACATTTGGATTCGTTTCTCCATCTTGCTTTTTAAATGTGTGCGATTCCTGGGGTTTCTATACTTCCTTGTTCTGTTTTATTGAACTTGATATATTTTTTGGTTTAATTAGGTATTTTGGTTATTTCTCTTTTTTCCCCCTACTTTTATTCTTCCTACTAGTTTGGAATTTATATTTTCCTTTGCTATTTTAGTGGTTTCTCTTGGAATATCACAATGCCCATCTATCTTAACAAAGTCTAAAATTAAACTATATTTTACCCTCCCAAATGAATGCAACCATCTTAGAATGTTTTCCCTCTGATCATCCCTTCCCAGTTTATTTGTGGTCCAGGGTCTTTGTCTGTCCTTTTATCAACCATACAAATGTGATATGGCATGACCATTTTTACTATTATTTTTACACATATGTTTTCTGTTTTTCTTTCCCAGCATTCCATCTCAAACTCCTTATGGGTAAACCTTCCTTCTTGCGGAAGCACAGCCCTTTAGATTTAGATGTTTCTTATTAAATGTCCCGTGCAGTCCACTCTCTTGGGAAAGAGTTTTGCTGGGCACTCAAATATAGATTTTAAGTTATTTTCTCTCAAACCTTAAAAAATATCAAGACCAGGTGCGGCTCACACACATATGTGTGTGTGTGTGTGTGTGTGTGTGTATGTATATTAGCCAGGTGTGGTGGCATGCACCTGTGGCCCCAGCTACTCAGGAGGCTGCAGTGGGAAGATGCCTTGAGCCCAGGAGGTGGAGACTGCAGTGATCACACCACTGCACTCCAGCCTGGGCAACAGAGTAAGACCCTGTCTCTTAAAATCATTAATTAATTCATTTAAAAAATTGTTGCTCTTATCTGCTGTTATTCTAAATGTCATTCCTTTGTAGATAATCTCTTTTTTTTTTTTCCTCTGGCTGCTGTTAATATCTCCTACTTTTCTTTGGTATTCTAGTTTCATTATTGTGAATAAGCCTGTGTTTCTTGTTCTTTTCTCGAATTTTATTTGGAAAATTAAATCTAAAGAAAGCTTGAATATTAATACAATAAACATCTATTTGCCCTTCAGTTATATTCACATCAAATTTTGCTGCATTTGTTTTATCTCTTCTCTTCTTTTTGTCTTTTGAAAATAAGTTGTAGAATCATAAGACTGCATCCCTAAGAACTTCAGCACATCTTTTAAGCCAGGCTTTCTCTTATATAACCTACTACTACAAAAATTACCATTCCATCTAATTTAGAGCCCAAGTTCATATTTCCAAAAATGTCCTTGAATTTCCTTGAATAATTTTTGGTTTTGGATCCAGGATTTAATCAAAGATCAGTTGTATTTTGTTGTTACATCTCTTTAATCTATTTATTTTTATTTTTATTTTTTTAGACGGAGTCTCAGTCTGTCGCCCAGGCTGGAGTAAAGTGGCGCAATCTCAGCTCACTGCAACCTCTGCCACCTGGGTTCAAGCAATTCTCCTGCCTCAGCCTCCCAAGTAGCTGGGATTTTGAGTGCCTGCCACTGTGCCCGGACAATTTTTGTATTTTCAGTAGAGAGGGGTTTCACCATCTTGGCCAGGCTGGTCTTGAACTCTTGACCTCGTGATCCACCCACCTCAGCCTCCCAGAGTGCTGGGATTACAGGCGCGAGCCACTGCGCCTGGCCAATCTATTTAATTTTTTAACAGTTTTCTTATGTAATTTACATACCATAAAGTTCACCCATTGCAAGTGTACAGTTTGGTGCATGTAAATATTTGCAGTTGTGCAACCACACATTTTCACTACCCCTAAAAGTCCCCTCATGACCTGCTTTAGCCAATACATACTCTCACTCCCAGCCCCAGGCAACCACTGATCTCCATGAATTTGCCTTTTCTAGACATTTCATATAAATGCAATACACAGTCTTTTGTGTCTGTTTTTTAAAAAATCTAATCTAGTGGTTTTAAGGTCCATCCATGTTGTTTCATGCATCAATAGTGCATTTGTTTTTATTGCTATTATTCCATTGTATGGATATATCAGATGTCATTTATTCACCTATTGATGAACATTTGGGTTGTTTTTAGTTTTTGGTTATGATTAATGATACTGGTTATGCAAGTCTGTGTGGACAACTTTTTCATAGTAAAATTGCTGAGTTATATAGTTAAGTATATGTTATTTTTAAAAATTGTCAAACTGTTTTCTAAGGTGACTGTATAATTCTATATTCCCATCAGCAATATATGAAAATTTCAGTTTCTGCGCATAATCACCGACACTTGGTAGCATTAATTTTTAAAATTACAGACAGTGTCTGTGTACTAGTATCTCATTGTGGTTTTGATTTGCATATCCATAATGGCTAATCAAAGTCAGCATCTTTTCCTGTACTTACTGGTCACTTATATACCTCTCTGGTGAATGTCTACTTAACTGCTTTGACTATTTGAAAATCAGGTTGTTCTCTTACTACTGAAGTTTTTTTTCTCATTTTTTGAAAATGTTGGTAAAATATTTACAATATAAAAGTCACAATTGGCCAGGCACAGTAGCCCATGCCTGTGATTCCAGCACTTGGGGAAGCTGAGGCAGGAGGATCACTTGAGCCCAAGTGTTCAAGACCAGCCTGGGCAACATTAGCCTGGCTAATTTTTAAAATTTTTTTGTAGAAATGGAGTCCTTCTATGTTGTGCAAACTGTTCTTGAACTCCTGGGCTCAAACGGTCCTCCTGCCTCAGCCTCCCCTAGTGCTGGGATCATAGGCACAAACCACTGTGCCCAGCCTATTCTTGCATTTTTAATCCAGTCTGACAATATTTCTTTGCCTTGCATTCTGCATAATTTCTTCCAACATAGCATTCATTTAACAAATTCTCTCTTCAGGTGTGTCTACTCTGATATTTAACTCTTCCATTAGGCTCTATATTTAAAATTTTATATTTTTAATTTTTAGAAGTTATATATTTATTTCAAAATCTGTCTTGTCCTGATATCGATTATTACTTACTTATCTTTGTGATTGCAGTCTTTATTTAAAAAAACATTTTATACATATTTCACAATAACAGTATTTTTAGTCTCTGTGGTCCAAAAATCTGTTGTTTATAGTTTCTGTTTTCTCCACTGAGAGTGGTTTATCTTCTCATGTACTTACTGGCTTTTGATTGTGAGCTCATTGTTCTTATTCTCTGGGAATCCGGCAGGTCTAAACTGAGCAATATTTCTTCAAGAAAGAATTTTGCTTCGTGAAGAGAAAGATCATAATGGGGAGGCTGAGGGGACTGAAACAGTGCTGACATTGCCATTTTGACCCAAGTTGCTCCTGGCACCAGCATCACCAGCAAAGCCTGGGTTTCTGGTGCTCAGGTTCAAGTCCTGCTTCTACCAGGCGCTATGGTACATAAAGAGTCTCAGCTCAGCACTGAAATCCAAGGTTCAGCTTTCCCACATAGCTTCAGGCCCAAAACTCAGGAATCTACACTCAGGGCAATCTACCATTAAGATCTGCCTACTCTTCTGGTCCCAGCTCCTAGCATCCATAGCTTGAGCTAGGGGGGATGGGGCCTGGGAAGCTTCACTTACTTCTTGGGAGCAACAATACTCAAAGGGTGTGTCTAATGCAGAATATAGTTGCCCTGTGGTAGGAGGGCCTCAAAGGACTCCCAGTTAGCCATAGAATTGTAAAACGAAGGTATATAATAGGATCTTAAATGGGGAATGAGACAAAGTATGTGCCATACTCAAGGTCATGTAGCCAGTTGGCAGCAGAGCTGGGACTAGAACCTGAACTCCGGAAGTTCAGACCTTACTGGCAGTGCTAGTGCCAGGGCCGACTTGCGACAAAATGGTGACGGCAGCATTGTTGCCACTCCCTTAGCCTCCCCATTCTGTGGCTGCTCTCTTCATGGATCCACTCAGGCTATTAGGGTCCTTGGGACCTCTCTCTACTTCTTCCCAACTCTCCATTTCCAAGTGTGGCAGGCCATCTGTGCTTCCAAAATGGCCTGTGCATACATACTAAAAACTGTTGTCCCCAAAAAACCCTGAAACTTGAGTTTTTGTATTTGAAGAGTAACCAAAGACTTAGGCTAAAGAATGAAAGTAAATGGTAGAATATTGGCCCTCAGGAGGCTGATGGAGGCTACTTCTTTTTTTTTTTTTTTTTTTTTTTTTGAGACGGAGTTTCACTCCTGTTGCCCAGGCTGGAGTGCAATGGAGCGATCTCAGCTCGCTGCAACCTCCGCCTCCCAGGTTCAAGCAATTCTTCTGCCTCAGCCTCCTGAGTAGCTGGGATTACAGGCATGGGTCACCACACCCGGCTAATTTTGTATTTTTAGTAGAGACAGGGTTTCTCCATGTTGGTCAGGCTGATCTCGAACTCCCGACCTCAGGTGATCCGCCTGCCTCTGCCTCCCAAAGTGCTGGGATTACAGGCATGAGCCACCAGGCCCGGCCTTCATTACCTCATTGTTTTTCCCAGTCCCTAGAGTATAAATCCACATAGGAAGTACCTACTTCACTTATGCATAACATCAAGGCAGGCCTTCATCTATTAGACTTTAATCTTCTCAAAGCTAAGCCCCTTCTTTGAAGGTTTCTACCACTACAATTCATCATATAACCTCCTTTTAGTAATAACTTTTATCAATATATAATTTAAGAGTTTACAAAGCACTGCCACAAACATTATCACATTGATTCTTACAACAAGTCTATAAAGTTGACATTCTGAGCCCCATTTAACAAATGGAAAACTGAGACTTACCCCAAGTCATGAAGTACTCTTGAGAGGTATCAAAACCAAATATAGAAAGGATATTGATTAGGCTATGAGGAAAGTCATTTTTAAGGGAGAAGAGCCCCAAATTTTCCTAGGGGATACTTGTTTCTTGAGGTAGGCAGAGAATGATTAGAGTAAGAAAACCCATAGATGTAAAAGGGAGACTCTTAGAGATGGGACACCCTAGGGACTCAACATTAATGTTCAAGGCAAATTTGTAGCTCTTATCATACATTTAAGAAGAACGAATGTGTAGGAATAAGACCATATAGCTAAAGATTACAGAAATGAAAACAGCCATCATAATTACCCCTGTGGCTACATAGACCTTGCCTTAGACTGTTTGGACTGCTATAACAAAACACCACAAACTGGGCGGCTTGTAAACAGCGGAAATGTATTTCTCAGAGTTTTGGAGGCTGGAAGTCCGAGTTCAGGGTGCCAGCACCACTGGGTTCTGGCGAGGGCCGTCTCCTGGCTTGCACACTCCTAGCTATGTTCTCACAT
The DNA here is from genome assembly GCF_006542625.1 of Nomascus leucogenys. NCBI lineage: Eukaryota > Metazoa > Chordata > Mammalia > Primates > Hylobatidae > Nomascus > Nomascus leucogenys. The sequence goes on from NC_044396.1 coordinate 34,160,986, forward strand.
GGTGAAAGGGGCAAGGGATCTCGCTGGGCTCTCTCTTTTTTTTTTTTTTGAGACAGAGTCTTGCTTTTTCACCCAGGCTGGAGTGCAGCGGCACGATCTTGGCTCACTGCAATCTCCGCCTCCTGGGTTCAAGCAATTCTCCTGCCTCAGACTCCTCAGTAGCAGGGATTACAGGCGAGCGCCACTATACCTGGCAGATTTTTGTATTTTTAGTAGAGATAGGGTTTCACCATGTTGGTCAGGCTGGTCTCAAACTCCTGACCTCAAGCAATCCACCTACCTCGGCCTCCCAAAGTGCTAGGATTACAGGCACAAGCCACTGCGCCCAGCCCATGGGGTCTCTCTCTTTTTTTTTTTTTTTTTTGTGACGGAGTCTCGCTCTGTCGCCCAGGCTGGAGTGCAGTGGCGCGATCTCGGCTCACTGCAAGCTCCACCTCCCGGGTTCACGCCATTCTCCTGCCTCAGCCTCTCCGAGTACCTGGGACTACAGGCGCCCGCCACCACGCCCGGCTAATTTTTTCTTTTTGCATTTTTAGTAGAGACGAGGTTTCACCATGTTAGCTAGGATGGTCTCAGTCTCCTGATCTCGTGATCCGCCTGCCTCGGCCTCCCAAAGTGCTGGGATTACAGGCGTGAGCCACCGCTCCCGGCCAGGGTCTCTTTTATAAGGGCACTAGTCCCAATCATGAGGGCTCCACCCCCATGACTTAATCACCCCCCAAGACCCCACCTCCTAATACCCTCTCCTTGAGGGATTAGAATTTCAACATGTGAATTTTTAGGGGGTAGTATGGTCTGAATGTGCTTCCCAAAATTTGTATGTTGAAACTTAATGGCCAATGTGAAAGCATTAAGTGGGGCCTTTAGGAGGTAATGATGGGATGCGGGCAAAGCCCTCATGGATAGGATAAGGATTAGAGCCCTTGTCAAAGGGCTTGAGTGAGTGGGTTTACTCTCTTCTGCTCTTCTGTCATGGGAGGACACAGAGTTTGTACCTATTTGTCCTTTCCATCCCTTTTGCTGTATGAAATTCTGTCCTCTTTGCCAATGATGGTTCAGGACCCACACACAAACCAATTCTGTCTCGTAAGACAAAAGAGGATCTGCTAGGAGGCTTCTGAGGAAATCACCCATCTCCTCTAAGAAAACTGAGGACACGATACTGTGTTCCTTCCTATGCACATCGTCTTATCTGGATCCACTACCGGGAGTAGCCACATCAGCAGCATGGCGATGAAGCTAAGAAACAGAAAGAACCTCACGCCTGTAATCCCAGCACTTTGGGAGGCCGAGGCAGGCGGATCACCTGAGATCGGGAGTTCGAGACCAGCCTGACCAATATGGAGAAACCCCGTCTCTACTAAAAATACAAAATTAGCCAGGTGTGGGGATGCATGCCTGTAATCCCAGCTATTCGGGAGGCTGAGGCAGGAGAATCACTTGAACCCGGGAGGTGGAGGTTGTGGTGAGCTGAGATTGCAACATTGCACTCCAGCCTGGGCAACAAGAGTGAAACTCCGTCTTAAAAAAAAAAAAAAGAAAAAAAAGAATTGTGCAAGCCGTTTGCTGCTTTTAAGCAGTTAAATCAAACACCCTGAATCCAGCCCTACCCAGCCTTCCTCTTTTGTGAGATAGTAAATTTTCTAATTGTTGAAGCCAGTTTAAGTCAGTGTTTGGTGAACCTCAGACAAAAGCACCCTTAAGCAGTAGGAAAGATTATCCAACCATAGATTGTTATTGCTGGAAAGGAACTTGAGATAATTCAGTTTAAAGCTCCTTCATTTTGCAATGAGGAAATTGGGGCCCAGAAAAGTTGAGTGACATCTGTAGAGTGAAAAACAGAACCAGAACTGATGCCAGGCTCCGGGCTTCTAGTTATCACTCTTTCTCTGAAACGTGACCATCCATAATTTCATGGTCAAGGGAAGGGGTAACCAGAGAATAGATAGGTTTTGAACACATTTACCTAAAACTGCACCACAGAGGTTTATGGGACTGCTTTTGCTTTTCTAAACAGGTGTTGCCCCATCTTTCTTCTTCTATCTTCCTCCCTCCTAGAAATAAGACCTGATGCCTGGGAGTGCTGTAGCCACTTTGCATCTGCGGGCAAAAAGCCAGTTCACTAAAAATGGCACAATGAAAAGACAGGAGCCTAGGAGTCTCCTCCCCAGCTCCAGAATAGCTAGTGTGGGAAAGATAGATTCCTATTTGCTCAAGCTGAGTTGTATAAAACTTGAAGTCAAAAGCATTTTTATTTTTGAGATGGACTCTCACTCTGTCACCCAGGCTGGAGTGCGGTGGTGCAATCTCGTCTCACTGCAACCTCTGCCTCCCGGGTTCAAGCAATTCTCCTGCTTCAGCCTCCAGAGTAGCTGAGATTACAGATGCACACCACCATGTCCGGCTAATTTTTGTATTTTTAGTAGAGGCAAGGTTTTGCCATGCTGGCCAGGCTCGTCTCAAACTCCTGGCCTCAGGTGATTCACCCACCTCGGCCTCTCAAAGCGCTGGGATTACAGGCGTGAGCCACCATGCTCAGCCCAAAAGCATTCTTAATGGATACTTTTTGAAGCATTTTTTTCACGCTACACAGTTTTCCCTGGTGTCTGACTGCAACAACCAGAACTCAGCTAGACATTTTGCTGTTTTAAGATTCTACGCATTTACTGCATTTACTGTTCTTAAATATACCTGGCTCCATTTTTTGCTTTTTATGTTGAAGACATTTCAAACCTATGCAAAAGTTGCAATTGTACAATAAACTCCTGGGTACCTTTCATCTAGATTCACCAATTGTCATTTAATGTTTTGCTGCATCTCTCTCTCATCTTCTCTACATATATGAAAACAATTTTCTGAACCTTTTAAAAGTCAGTTGCAGATACCATGAACTTTAACCCCAAAATATTTCCATGTGTATCCCTTAGAAACAAGTATAGTCTGTTACATAACCACTATACAATTATGAAAGTCAGGAATTTAACACTGATATAGCAGTATCATCTAAAGCATGGGTCATACGCACATTTCAGTAATTGTCTCAATGTTGTTTTACAGGAATACTTTTTTGTCTTGACAAGAATCCAACCCAGGTTGACACCTTGCATTTTAGTCATCCTATCTCTTTCACCTGGAATGGTTCCTCAGACTTTGTCTTTTATGAAATTGGCATTTTAAAAAAGAGAACAGACCTGTTGTTTAGTAGAATTTACCTGAACCTGGTTTATCTGGTAGTTTCCTCATGATGAGATTTAGGTTACACAGTTTTGGCAGGAACAGGACATTGGTGATGTGTCCCTCTCAGTGCACCCCACAGAGGGGCATGATGTCAGCCATTACTGGTGGAGTAAATTTGATCACTTGATTATGGGGGAGACCATTTCTGGTTCATTCTTATGGCTCTCAGGGAGACAGAGAATCATCTTTCTTACATAATCCATGGGCTGCGTGGAGTCATTCCCACGGTTTCCTGGATAGACTTTGAATTACAGGACCCTTTGGTAAGGGATGGGTTCAGGATGTATTTTGAAAGCTGCATTTGGAATAAGTGGAGATCACTCCCTCAAAGATTTAATTAGCCAGTTGCCAGATTCTGGAAGCCAATAGGAAGGTGTTAATAAGGACACAGGACATCTGCTTTTCCTTAAGGAGAGCGGAGCTTCCCCAAGTATCACCCCTTTACACCTGAAGAAGTCAAACAGTCCTGTTCCCATGGAATCCTCAACCAATGTAGCCCTGATCTGTGATTTATATAAAAAGTAGCTGTTCCTTAATTTTCCCCACAATGGCTTCATTCTTACCTTATGAACCTGCTTTGTCAGTGTTCCCTTTGATTTATGGAAGATTTCAAACTCCCCAAATAACTATCCTTTTTCTTTTCATTAAAGTTAATCCCCACAAAGACACTTTCATCCACTGATTAGTCATGCCCCAGTGAGCCTTGCTAACCAGAGGCTAAGTTATTGATGTGTTAAAGATGTAATCTCTAAGTCTTGGGACCACTGAAGAAACCCCAACATGTTATTTGACAGTCAGAATCTCACGATGTATTGCCTCCTTTGAGCAGCCTTGGTCGCACGCGTTCCTTGGGGTCTATAAATCTCTCTGGCCCGACTGCCCATGGGGGCTGAATTATTGTGGGGCTGAGTTTAGGCTGCCAACACACTGCCCTGCACCCCAGGACATTGTGGTGCCTTCTCCAGACTCCAGTTTCCATTCCCAGTAACGCATATTCAGCAGCAAATCTATTACACCACAAGCAGCAGCTCATTGTTTCACGCCCTGCCTGTGGCCTTCCTCATAAATTCACACCAATCCACAAGTAAACAGGACTGCAATTTGGGTGTGCTATTGGCTGCCAATGGCACTAACTCTTCCTCCTTCCCATTGATTTCAAGCAATGTGTAAACTTGGCTCAGCCACTATTGAGTCTTATTAGATGATGATAAGGCCCCAACCGCACAGAGGAGCAGCCTGTGTGGAAATGTTTCACGGGCCCTCTCCAACCAATTTTTTACATTTGTGGATTTGGAAAAAGAAAAAAAGAAAATCCCAGACCTTTTTACACTTTTTACACTGAGTTTCAGTTTGGTTCACCTAAAGCCAACGTTTTTTATAAATGGCAAGACCGTTCATGGGGCAGCATAGTGCTGCATTATGAGATGTTCAGGGTTTAGCATCTTCAGTGCTCACAGTAAGTGGCAGGAGCGACCTCCCCCAGTCATTGTGACAATCTCAAATGCCTACACTTTTTTTTTCCTAAAAGCATGTTTAACCATCCCTTGGGAAGGGAGCACTCCCCACCTCTCCTCCATACCAGTTAAGAACCACAGGCTTAAACAAAAGAAAACAGAGCCGAAGGAGGGGCTATGTGGGTACCAACTTCCTAATATTTGGGAAAGACCCATCCCAGGAAAACATTCTTGATCATGGTGTTTTACTCTAGTTTTTTTTGCTTTGTTTTGTTTTGTTTTCCAAATAACACCCATTTACTAGCACATTGTTCCATAGGTCAGAAGGCCAGGTGGGCTCCACTGGGTATCACAAGGCTGAAATCAAGATGTCAGCTGGGCTTATCTCAAGGCTCAGGGAGAGAATTGCTTTCAGGCTTATTCAGGCTGTTGATAGAGTTCTGCTCCTTGTGGTTGGAGGACTGAAGTTTCTGTTTTGTTGCTGGCCGTCAGCCAGGACCTTCTCTCAGCTGCTAAAGGCCATTCACATTCTTTCTCACGTGCCCACTCCATCTTCACATGAACAATGCGTTGAATCCTGCTCTCACTTGGAATCCCTTGACCTTTCTCTTGTGTCCCCAGCTGGGGAAAACTCTTGCTGAGCTTAATGGCTGGTCTAAGCTCTCCAGATGAGCCCACTGATCATGAGATTGAATGTTGAGGCAATGTCAAATCACAATACAATTTTCTAATGGTTTACTCTCAATTTATGTACCAGCTCATGGAGGACTAGTTTATTTTCTTAAATACAAAGTATTTTTTACTAACCATTTCAGTTACACAAGAGGTAGATGAATACATTCTTCTAAAAGTGCAGAGCACTGCACATAGCACTGCACATTACTAAGATCATAATGATAATTTCTACATTTTCTAATAATTTTTTTCTCTTAATAATAATTTTAATGTTTTATTTTTTACACTTAGCTCTTAAGGTGCTCTTCAAGCACCTTGCCACAATCTTACCACACTCCTCCTCTCTTCAGGAGAAACCATGGTCATGAACTGGTGGGTATACAGCCAAACCACTTTCACCACTTTGCATGCATTTATATGCACCCCAGAAAATGCATAGTATTGTTTCATGTGGGTGTGTTTGTATAAATGATTACCACACTGTATACATAATCTGAAAGTTGTTTTTATCACCTAGTAATAGGTTTTGAGGGTTATCTATGTTAATCCCTGTAGACCTGATTCATTTCTCTTAATGTACTGTATATTTTCTTATTTAGGCATTTGCCTTCATGACATACATTTACAATTTTCACATTAACAAGCAATGCTGCATTGACAGTCTTCCATGTACTTGCTTGTGCTCAGGTCTCTTTAAAGAAGATGGCTAGAAGTGTAATTGCTGGGTGGTGGAGTAGGAACTCTAGTTATGACAGATACAGTTAAATTGCTGCCCCCAAAGAGCAGAGTATGCTAACCTACAACTGAAACATTTCAGTTGAAGATCTCTCTTTGCCCACATCTTCACCAGCACTAGAGAATATCAGACTTAAATGTTGCCAGCCCCGTAGGTGTGAACTAGCATCTCTCTGTTTTATTTGCTAAGGAGACTGAGTAACTTATATCTCTATTGGTCATTTACATTTCCATTTTAAAACTATATATATTCTTTGACCGTTTTTAAATTTGATGGTCTCTTTCTTATTAATTTACATTCCCACTTTTTTCCTAGTCCTTTGTTTCATAAAATGTAAAAAAAAAAATTCTCACCAAGTTGCAATTTTTTTTTTTTTTTTTTGAGACAGAGTCTTGCTCTGTCACCCAGGCTGAAGTGTGGTGGCGCGATCTTGGTTCACTGCAACCTCTGCCTTCCAGGCTCAGTTGAGCTTCCCAACTCAGCCACTCAAGTCGCTGGGACTACAGGCACATGTCACCATGCCCAGCTAATTTTTTAATTTTTTGTAGAGATGGGATTTCTCATGTGGCCCGAGCTGATCTTGAACTCCTGGGCTCAAGTGATTGCCCACCTCAGCCTCTTAAAGTGGTAGGATTACAGACGTGAAACCACCGTGCCAGGTCATGTTGCTAAAATTTTAACATTTTTTATGATGCCTTTTGTTGGAGAGAAGACTTAATTTTGTTGTAGTAAAAAATCATTTTTTTCTCTATAGTTTGCATTTTTGGGGCCTTAAATTAGTAAGCCTTCCCCAATATTACTTCCAGAGTATTACTAAGATCATAATGATAATTTCTACATTTTCTAATAATTTTTTTCTCTCAGTAATAATTTTAATGTTTTAGTTTTTACACTTAGCTCTTAAGCCATCTGAAGTTTGTGTGTGTGTGTGTGTGTGTGTGTGATGCAAGATGACTTTCATTTCTTTCACACAGCTAGTCAATTGTCCCAGCTCCACTTATTGAATAATCTGCTCTTTCCCTACTGATTTGAAACACCAACTCTACCATGTACCAAAGTCCCATGTCCATACTCCTGATCTATGTTTTTTATTTGTTCCTGTGCCAATCCCATGCTGTTTTAATTACCTTAGCTTTGTAATGTGTCTTGATCCCTCATGCAGTAAATCTTTACTCTACTTCCCTTTGGGACAATTATCTTGGTTATTCTTAAACATTTACTCTTCTTTGTGAATTTTACAATCGGTTTGTCAAGGGCTATGAAAAACTATGTTGGGATTTTGATTAAAACTGTTTTAAACTTACAGACTAATTTGGGAAACATCACACAGATATTTTCAAAGACTTACAAAAATGAGACAAAATAACACGTAAGGGCAAAGATGTGGAATTTCAGCTAAGAGTTTTTGAATGTCTAATATGTGCCCAACATTATTCTAGTCAAAACCTATCAGAAGAAAAGCAAACACAGTTTCTAACTTTAAGGCATTTGCATTCTAGTGGGGCGGACAAAAGACAGACAATTAAACCAACACGTAAACAAGATATTTCGATTGTCATAAATGCTACAAGGGAAGAAAACCGAGGCTGCTGAGAGACTGAGCACTTCCCGACAGCCTCTCCAGGAGTCCAGTTGGAGCCAAGACCCAGAGAATGAAGAGCAAGAAAAAGTGTTTCAGACAGAGGTCCGAGGGTCAGAGGCTTGAGGTGGAGAAGACATGGCCTTGAGGATCCCACAGAAGCCAATGTGGAGACAAGGGCCAGATCGTTAAGAGATCGAAGGCCACAGTATGGAATTCAAATTTCATTTTATTTGCAGTGAGAAGCCAGGAAGGGATGAGATTAAGGGAGGAGTCAGAGATTGGGACAGGCTCTTAACAGTAACGAATTTGGAAGTGGATGTCTTCTAGAACTATCATTTACTGTGTTATTTAAACAAATATTATTTACTGTTTTTCCTGTTACTACCTTCTCCTTTCTTTTCAATCTTGATCTTTTGTAGGAAAGTAATCCCAGGTTATCGAGAGATTTTTCTATGGCCTTTCTTGAAGTAACCTGGCAAATAAATCCAGTTCTCGTCATTATTTTACTGCTTGGTAGCAGCTTTGCAGTGCTGTTTAGCTAAGGTGGAAAAGAAATGGAGTATCTGAATAATATTTCTTTTTTCTTCCTCTTGGCTGGGAAATAAACTCAGGCTTTAATGTGATGGAAAGTGGAGTTTGTGCTGAAACTCAGTGGGACCATCACCAGCTTGGGGGATATTTCATCTCCTTTCTAAAGTGCTTGCCCCCATGCTGCTGTGGGGGGCACCGAGGATTAGACCTTGATGGCAGAACTTTCCCTTGCTCTGAGGCTCATCCCCTACTCCAGCTTTGAAGGAATCAATGAGGGGGAATAAATCACCAATCGATGTAGTCTATTTTATTTAGCTTATCAAAAGCCTTGGCGAGGCTCCACAACAACTAGTAATAAAAATATTCGGTTACCGTAGATGGGATTAAGTGTAATGTTTTGGTATGGATCAGAAACTGACTTAGAAACAGGAAGCAAAGGGTACAGGCAAACTCTGGACAAAAACACACGAACAACAGAATCCTCCATTACCTGTACTTAGCAGTGGCCTTTTAAAAATTGCTTTTGTAAACCATACAAAGTACGCAGATCTTCAAGTTTACAAAAGGCGGTGTTAAGAACTCTAGAGACTGACAGATCTGTCCTTGGACAAGTCATTTAACCAGTAAGCCTCATGTTTCTGGTCTGTAAAATGGAAATGATTGTACCTTTTCACTAGGGTGATGAGGATGAATGAGATAACACATTTTCTCTTAGTGCCTAGGGTTCCTCTGCTATAGCTACTAGTCTTATTTCTGAAAGGAAATACCAAGCCAATAGGGACAAAGTAGAGAAAATCTCAATGAAGCTGTACCTTAAGCCCGGAGAATATATGGAATATGTGTCCCCAAACATACTTACCATCCTCACTCAACTCTGAGCTTCTTCCTGCAAAAACATGTATCTCATCTGCTGCTGTCACCTTCCCCCAGCGGGCTGAGCTGGAAAGTCAGGACCCATCCTCAGGGGCTCAGCTCCCTTCCCACCCCCACCGCATCCCGCCCACTCCTCTAATCTTGTCTCTAAATACTGGTCACTTTTTCTCCCTGCCTTCCAGCTCTTGCTTTAGACTGGCGGTCAGCAAACTCTTTCTGGAAAGTGTCAGGTAATTATTTCTTGCTTTGCCAACCTCACACTCTCTGTTGTAACTACAGTAGTTCCCCGCTTCTCCATGGTTTTGTTTTCTGTGATTAACTGGCCTCAATCCAAAAACAGGTGAGTATAGTACGATAAAATATTTTATCACAGTATATTGCTATAATTGTTCTATTTTATTATTGTTGTTGTTCATCTCGTACTATTGTTATTGTGCCTAATTTATAAGTTAAACTTTATCATAGGTATATACGTATAGGAAAAAACACGGTATATATCTAGCCTCAACTTCAGGCATCCACTGGGGGTCTTGGAACATATCTCCCTTGGATAAGCGGGGGACTACTGGATGCAACCCTGTGATTCTAGTACAAAAGCAGCCGTAGACAATTACAGTGTATAAAAGAACGGGTGTGGTTGTGTGTTCCAATAAAACTTTGTTTACAAAAGCAGGTAGCGGGCAGGGTTTCATCCTCCACGGTGTAGTTTTCTGGCACCTGATATAGACTCCTCAGATCTTTCTCTGGGATTAAGACCCTTAGGGCTCCCAGTAGGCCTGATCTAATTTTGTCACTCCCATTTTAAATGCCTTTCAACGGCTTCCCATTATTGTTGCAAAATGTGGCCTTGGATCATATCATTAGTCATTAGAATCACTTGAGCTGCTTTATATAGGTATTTGTTTTTTATTTCGAGACAGGGTCTCACTCTGTCTCTGAGGCTGGAGTGCAAAGGTGTGATCATGGCTCACTGCAGTCTTGAACTCCTGGCCTGAAACTGATCCTCCCGCCTCAGCCTCCCAAGTTGTGAGGACTACAGGCACACAATACCATGCCCCGCTAATTTTTCTGTAGAGACAGGATCTCACTGTGTTGCCCAGGCTGGCCTTGAACTCCTGGCTTCAAGTGATCTTCCTGCCTCAGCCTCCAAAAGTGCCAGGGTTATAAGTGGAACCACTGTGCCTGGCTCTGAGCTGCTTGTTAAAATGCAGAGTTCCAGGCTCCTCTCCAGAGCCACTAAAACAGCATCTCTAAGGGCCAGGCAGTAGAGCTGGATTTAAACAAGTCTCCTAGAGAGAATTCTAGTTCAGTGGTTCTCAAAGTGGGGTCTGTGGGCCCCTGAGGGTCCCCCATATGTTTTGGGGGGGTTTGTGATGCAGGAAGGAATAATGGAGTATGCTGGGGTGAGAGGAGAGCCTCACAGGGAGGTGATGGCCGAGCAAAGGCCTGAAGGGGGTTAGGAAGCCATCCTGAGCTGTCCCTGGGAGAGCGTTCCAGCAGAAACAGCAAGTTTAAAGCCTCTGAGGCTGGTGTGTCTGGCAGAAGGCTACTGTGGCTGGCTTGCCGGAGGGAAGAGTGGGGAAAAGAGAGCAGTGAGAGAGGAGGAGATGAGGCTTGAGAGGAAAAGAGCCAGGCAGGTGGAGCAGGGCCTTGGAGGCCATCTCAGTAAAAGGCCATTGGCTTTTACTCAGAACAAGATGGGAGCCACTGGAGAGTTTGAGTATGCGAGCTATTCCAAGAATGGAATCACCTCTTCCTCCTTCCTCACACGCTTCTTTCCTTCCTCATTGAGTATTTATCTTACCCCTCCTGTTGGCTGTAAGTTCCTTGAGGACCAAGGCTCTGTCTTACCCATCTTTATCCCAGTATTTAGCAATGCCCAGGGCCACACAACCAACACTGACAAATGCAAGAATGCCGCTGTATTCCTCTGGCATGATTCTCGTTGAAGCTGGTAAGAACTGCTTGAGAAAAATGCAGACTTCCTCAAATAAATATTTTACACATTTCTTTTTCTTTTTTTTAGACGGTGTCTCACTATGTCACCCAGGCTGGAGTGCAGTGGCACTATCTCCTCTCACGGCAACCTCCGCCTCCCAGGTTCAAGTGATTCTCCTGCCTCAGCCTCCCGAGTAGCTGGGATTACAAGTGCACGCCACTGCACCCAGCTAATTTTGGTATTTTTAGCAGAGACAGAGATTCCCCATGTTGGCCAGGCTGGTCTCAAATTCCTGACCTCAGGTGTCCACCTCAGCATCCCAAAGTGCTGGGATTACAGGCTCGAGCCACTGTGCCTGGCCTACAAATTTATTTTTCTGTTAATAATTTAATGTGTGATATACAGTTGACCCTTGAACAATGCAGGGGTTAAGGGCACTAGTCTCCACTTCCTGCACAGTCAAAAATATGTGTATAACTTTGTACTCCCCCAAAACTTAACTACTCAGGGCCTACTGTTGACCAGAAGCCTTCCCCATATGTAAACAGCCGATTAACACAAATTTTGTATGTTGCATGTATTATATACTGTATTCTTACAATAAAATAAGCTGGAGAAAAATGTTATTAAGAAAGTCATGAGGAAGAAAAAAATATATATTTAGTATTCCTTAAGTGGAAGTAGGTCATCATAAAGGTCTTCATCCTCATCTTCTTTACACTGAGCGAGCTGAGGAGGAGGAGGGGTTGGCTCTGCTGTCTCAGGGGTGGCAGAGGCAGCAGAAAACCTGAATATTTAAGTAGACTTATGCAGTTCAAACCCATGTTGCTCAAGAGTCAATTGTATTGTCTCAAAAAAAAGTTCCATCAACAAAAGCACATCACAGAGAAGCAGAAATCAACATGCCTTTCCTTTGCAATCATAAATAAATCAGAGTAAAAAATTAGTATTTTCTGGATGAATTTCTGTGGCATTAGAGTAGCAAATCCCCGTTTTCTGTATTGGGCCAACAGGGAGTTTCACAATCTCTTTTCCGCTCTTCTCAGGATGTAGCTGGTGTCCTGTGTTGCTTTGTCCCCTGCCCCTCCGTGAGGATCCTTCTGGGCAGTGTTATCCTCAGGGCCATGCTGGCCCAACACCCCGAGGCTGGAGCCTGGGCGCTGCAGGACTTGGTTTCCTCTCTTCATTCTAGTTCAACTTTCTCTTCCCCTAGTTGACACCCATGGTCTCCCTGGCTACCCCCATTGCCGGAGGCCTTGGGAGCTGAAACACACCTGCCCGTGAGAGGACTCCGATCCTCCATTCCTTTATTTCCAAAAAAGGGATCAGGGAAGCAGCAGCACCCACACACCTTTCCCCACCTCCAAGCATCTTAATCCTAATGGAGAGTTTAAGGAAGTGGAATGCCATTGCTCAGAGAGATGGGTATTTTATTCACCATGTATTTGTGTGTGTGCATTTTGTAAGTACACAAGTGTGGCCCATACAATGCTTTAGTTCTTCTCAGGGGCTGTCTTTTCTTTTAATTCTTATTTATAATAAAAGTTGAATGGCATGGTGGCTCATGCCTGTAATCCCAGCACTTTGGGAGGCTGAAGCGGGTGGCTCACTCAAGGTCAGGAGTTTGAGACCAGCCTGGCCAACATGGCAAAAACCCATCTCTACTAAAAAAAAAAAAAAAAATTAGCCAGTTGTGGTGGCACATGCCTATAATTTAGCTACTCAGGAGGCTGAGGCCTAAAGATCCCTTGAACCAGGGAAGCAGAGGCTGCAGTGAGCCCAGAATGTACCGTGCTTCAGCCTGGGTGACAGAGTAAGACTCTGTCCAAAAAAAAAATAAAAAATAAAAAATTGAATGGATTATCTCGCCCTGTGTCTAAGAAGTCATTTTTAAATCCTTTGAGATTGTAGTTTTCTGCTAAGAGTTTCCTCTGCATAGGAAGGATCCATAGCTCTTTGCCTCCAGACTGGAAGCTCTGCACTGTGCTGTCGGCTTCATAGGGCAGCGATGTCCCCATTTTTCTTTCTGTGGGCTGTCCAGCACTAGCACCGTGCCTGTCATGTGGAAGGCATGCTCAATTAATATTTGTTAGATGGATGAGTGTGAGACATTTCATAATTTAAAAATATTAACATCTGCTCTCCCCAACACTGCCTTCTACCCCATAACCCTTGCTATACCCCATTTAGGCAGCCACAGAATGGAGCTGATTGTCTTGGCAAACAAGTGACTGGGAAGGAAGGACTTTTGAGGAAACTCAGGGCAGAAACCATTGATTAGGACAAGTGTTGTTCTAATCAGAACTAGATGTCCTGCAGAGAAGTAAGAAGCCAGGAGAGCGTGGATGAATCCCCTGCCTTCTCTCCTGCATCATTCCTACAAGCCACATCCCAGGTGAACAGATGACAAGAGAAACCCCAGGTGTGTCTGAGGAATCCGAGAGAGATGAGAGCTGAGCCCCAGCCTCTGGGTAAGCCCAGGAGGAGGTGAAACCAAGGCTCCAGAGCAGATATGGCTGTGCAGGCCTCACCTGGGAGCCGTAGGATGTTCCCCGTGAGCCCGAGGGTGGCATAAATGGTGGACAGCCTGCTCTGTGGGCCCAGCTGCAGAACATCCCTCGGGCTGGCTGTGGCACCCTAAGAGCACAAGGAACTGACAGTCACTTGGAGGCCTTAAGGTTGAGAAAGTGGGTGGATACAGCTGTGACCAGCCGTAGAAGCCCGGAATGTTTCAGCAAGTCCTTCACAGAGGTTAGATCACACCTAGGACCACGCCTCCATCTCCAGCTCCCCTCCCCAGCTGTAGAGCAATGGAAGCCTCTCCAGCTCTTACATCCAACCTGGGGAGATGGAAGGAAAACTCTAGATTGACTGCAAGTAAGTTTCTCCTACACCCAGGGAGCCTTGCTGGAAACTCAGATCAGCTATAAGAAAATACATTGATTTTCTTTCATAACAGGGTATATGGGAAAAGAATCATGCTCACTACTAATGAATGAACAAATGAGCCGCCGGAAGACTGTGTATGACAGATGCTCACCTTTCCTTTCATCCCTTTTCACCTTATGCTGATAAGCCATAAATGCAGAACTGAATTCAGAGGATCTACTGGATGACACTTGTTTCGTTATTGGTGACAATGGACCCAGCACTGCCAAACTCTGTACAGAGATGCGTGGATTGGTCTCTGTCCTCAAAAACCTGCAGCCAGCCTGAGTGGACAGGACTAACGTGCTGAAACAAGTAGAGGATGACAGAGGTGCTACAGACTTGACTACTGCACTGCATAGGTCAGAAGTTGTATTAGTCTGTCCTCACACTGCTAATAAAGACATACCTGAGACTGGGTAATTTATAAAGGAAAGAGGTTTAATGGACTCACAGTTCTACATGGTTGGGGAGGCCTCACAATCATGGCAGAAGGCGAATAAGGAACAAAGTCATGTCTTACATGGTGGCAGGCAAGAGAGTGTGTGCAGGAGAACTCTCCTTTATAAAACCATCAGATCTCATGAGACTTATTCACTCTCAAGAGAACAGCAAGGGAAAGACCCACCCCTGTGACTCAATTACCTCCCACTGGGTTCCTCCCATGACATGTGGGAATTATGGGAGCTACAATTCAAGATGAGATTTGGGTGGGGACACAGCCAAACCATATCAGAGGTGCAGAGAAAAGTGGGACCTACATGGACTGGAGGGGGAAAAAAAAAAGGAAATTATCTTGTGATTGCAGGGTTTAGGCAGCAGCATGGCTCAGTTTGGGGAAATAATACCTAGAATTAAATCAATTTGTCTTACCTTGCACCTACTTATTTAACCAAACTTGGTATGTGCCAGGCATTCTTCTAAGGGCTTTACAAATAATATTTTATTCAATCCTTAAAACAACCTGTGTGGTAGACTATTATTATCCATGCTTTTTAAATTGTGGTAAAATATACATCACATACAATTTACCATTGTAACCATTTTTAGGTTTATTACTCAGTGGCATTAAACACATTCAGTGTTGTGTGACCATCATCACTACCCATTTCCAGTCTTTTTTACTATCTCAAACAGAAACCTCATATTTATTAAATAATAACTGCCCATTTATCCTCCCCCTAGACCCTGGCAACCACCAATGTACTTTCTGTCTCTATGAATTTGCCTATTCTAGGTACCTTACGTAAGTGGAATCATATTTGTCCTTTTATGACTGGTTTATTTCACTTAGCGTGAAGGTTCATCCATGTTGTAGCATGTATCAGAACTTCATTCCTTTTTTTTCCTTCAGAGTAGAGGAGGGAAAAATGATTTGATTCCTTTTTTAGACTGAGTAATATTCGTATATGTATGTATGTGTGTATATATATTACATATGTATATATACACATTTTATTTACCCAATTCATTCATTGATGGGCATTTGGATTGCTTCCACCTTTTGGCTATTGTGAATGAATACTGCTACTAGCATGAGCAGATTGTTTGAGTCCTTGCTTTGGGTTCTGTTGGGTATATACCCTGAAGTGGGATTGCTGGATCATATAGTAATTCTACGTTTAACTTTTTAAGGACTTGTGATGCTGTTTTCTACAGTGGGAACAATATTTTACATTACCACCAGCAAAGCACAAGGGCTCTGCTTTCTTCACATCCTCACCAATACCTGTTATTTTCCAACATTGTTTTCAACTTTGGTTTTAGTTTTGGGAGTACATATGCAAGTTTGTTACATGAGTATACTGCATGATGCTGAGGCTTGGGATACTAACGATCCTGTCACCCAGGTAGTGACCATAGTGTCCAAAAAGTAATTTTTCAACCCTCATTTCTCTCCCTTCCTCCTCCCTCTACTAGTCCCCAGTGTCTATTGTTCCCATCTTTATATCCATGTGTACTCAATGTTTAGCTCCCACTTGTAAGTGAGGACATGGAGTATTTGGTTTTCTGTTCCTGTGTTAATTTGCTTAGGATAATGGCCTCCAGCTGCATCTATGTTGCTGCAAAGGACATCATTTCTTTCTTATGGCTGTGTAGTATTTCATGGTGTTTATGTACCACAGTTTCTTTATCCAGTCTCCCACTAATGGGCGTCTAGGTTGATTCCATGTCTTTGCTATTGTTTTCCATCATTTTGACGATAGCCATCCTAATGGGTGAGATGTGTTACCTCATTGTGGTTTGATTTTCATTTCTTTAATGACTAGAGACGTTGAGCATATTTTCCTGTGTTTATTCACCCAGGCTAGAGTGCAGTGGCACAATCATAGCTCACTAAAGCCTCGAACTCCTAGATTCAAGAGATTCTTCCTGCTTCACACAGCCTCCCAAGTAGCTAGGACTACAGGCGCATGCCACCACACCTGGCTCCTTATTTTTATTTTTAGAAACAGCCTTCTGCTATGTTGCCTAGCCTGGTCTTAAACTCCTGGTCTCAAGCAGTTCTCCTGTCTCTGCCTCCCAAAATGTTGGGATTATAGGCGTGAGTCACTGCACCTGGCCTCTGTCTATCTTGAGTTGGGTTGTTTGTGGTTTTGTTGTTGAGTTATAGGAGTTTGTTATATATTCTGAATATTAATTCCTTATCAGATACATGATTTGCAAATATTTTCTCCCATTTTGTGGGTGTCCTTTCACTCAACAGTGTCTTTTGATGTACAGTTTTTAATTTTAATGAAATCCTATTTATCAATTTTTTCTTTTCTTGTCTGTGCTTTTGGTATTATTATCCCCATTTTTCAGATGGAAAAATTTGACACACAGAAATTAAGTTGCTTGTACAGACTATACTACTCTTGGGCAATGGGGCTGGAGTTGGGACCCCAGCACTTTGCTGTAGCTCTAATGAGAGTGGCCACTCTGCAGCTGCCTTCCTGTTGCTGAGCGTGGGACAGCACCTGACACAAAGCAGGCATTCAATATATATTTATGGAAATAATATAGAGAGCTGCTCCATGACTATTTCCAGTTTTCTAAGCTTTGCCTGAGCAAATTTTAACCTGTGTTGTTCCTGTTACTTGTATGTAAAATGGAAACTACCTAAAACGCTCACTGCAGACAGAGGAGAAATAGCTCATCAATCGACTATCAACCATGCACACTGTAAGGCATTATTTGTCAGGGGTGGCACTGACAAATAAAACATGCTCTTTAAATTTAAATATTTACTGGTTGGGAGAATAAGACTCATGAAATAAAGGAAGAAAGTAATAGAAAAATAAGCATAAAATCCAAATGAGGCTGACCATCATTGCAGGAGGAAAAGAGTGTAGGGAGAGATGATGGGAGAGGAGGATCTTCAAATATGAGTAGCGTGTTAGTCTGCTCTCATGCTGCTAATAAAGACATACCTGAGACTGGGTAATTTATAAAGAAAAGAGGTTTAATTGGCTTACAGTTCAGCATGGCTAGGGAGGCCTCAGGAAACCTACAATGATGGCAGAAGGGGAAGCAAACACCTCCTTCTTCACATGGCGGCAGTGAGGAGAAATGCAGAGCAAAGTGGGGGAAAAGCCCTTTATAAAACCATCAGGTCTTATGAGAACTCACTCACTATCACGAGAATGGCAAGGAGTTAACTGCCTTCATGATTCAATTACCTCTCACTGGATCCCTTCCACAACACATGGGGATTATGGGAACTACAATTCAAGATGAGATTTGGGTGAGGACACAGCCAAACCATATCATTCTTCCCCTGGTCACTCCAAAATCTCATGTCCTCATGTTTTAAAACCTAATCATGCCCTTCCAACAGTCCTCCAAAATCTTAACTCATTCCAGCATTAACCCAAAAGTCCAAGTCCACAGTCTCATCTGAGACAAGGCAAGTGCCTTCTGCCTATGAGCCTGTAAAATCAAAAGCAAGTTAGTTATTCCTAGATATAATGGGGGTACAGGCATTGGGTAAATACACATATTCCAAATGGGAGTAATTGGCCAAAACAAAGGGGCTACAGGCCCAATGCAAGTCTGAAATCCAAATGGTGCAGTCATTAAACCTTAAAGTTCCAAAGTGATCTCCTTTGACTCCATGTCTCACATCCAGATCATGCTGATGCAAGAGGTGGGCTCCTACAGCCTTGGGCAAGTAGGGTAGAAATGAGAGAGAAAGAGAGATAAAGTAGGGATGGTATGGTGGGAGAGAGGAATTGGACAAATAAAGAGCTGGGAGCAGAAATAAGCATGATATGTCTCAGTCACAGTAAATTATCAATATGAATGGCTGGACTGGAGGGCTGAGTCAAGATGTACTCATTAGACTATAGAGCAGGACCAGCCAAATTGCGACAGTTCTGAATGCCAAGCTAAGGGTTCTGGACTCAGCATGTAAGCAGGACCCATTACCTAATTCACAGGGTCCAGTGAAAAATGAAAATATAAGGCCCCTTCTTCAAAAATGATTAAGAATTTCAAGACAGTGCAGCAGAGATCGAACCAAATGCAGAGCCCTCCCAAGCATGGGGCCCTGTGCGACTGGCCAGGTCCTACACCCAGGAAGCCCACCTTGTGTGCAAGCCTTATGTTAAGAATGCATTGAAAGATTTTGAGCAGGAAAATGCTGGATTAGAGTGGTCTATTAGAAGGGTTAGCTGTCGGGTGCTGCCTGGATGGATGGGGACAGAAAGTAGAAGAGGGACACCTGTTAGGAAATCACTGGACTTGTCAAGGTTGGTGGTTGTCGTAGGAATGGAAAGAAAGGTCACATGTGATGTGATAGGATGGATCCCTGTGTATATGGGCTGGGAGGGGAAGAGCCCAGGCCTCCATGATATCACCATAGGTTGAGCCTGGATCTTGGAGAAAGCTGTTATCATTGAGAGAAAGAGGAAGTGTGGAGAGGGGAGCCGGCTTTGGGAGGCCGGTGCAGAGTAACCAGCCTTAGTCATGCTGAATGGGAGATAAGGGTAGGGCCTCCAAGAAGAAATGTCCAGCTGGCAGCTGAAGATGAGGAAGAAAATCCAGGCTTGGAAATGCAGCTTTGAAAGATATTGGGGTTGTGTAACTGTTGAAGTTGTGAGACCATATGCCATTTCTTAGGAATTAGGTGGATAGATAAGCAGAGTGCTAAAAAACAGATGAGGACTTTAAAATAATATTTTCTACCACCACTTCAAGGAATTGGGCAATTAGCTGTGATGTTGGATCTAGCAGCCTGGAAGCTTTATCCAATTGCGATTTCCACAAGGTGGTTGTGCAGAATAACAAATCTGTTTTCATCTATCAGTGTTAAAACATGGTTTTTTAAATAAATGCCGGAATATTGCTAAAAACTTATCAATATTGACTGTCAGAGGTGCTCCTGGCAGGTTCCCAACCCCCCTCTTCTCCCTTTTCTTCACTTTTTAATGATCCATTTATTTTTCAGGCAATTCTTTCAGGAATTTGAAAGTTTAAGCAGGGGTTACATGGAGAACTAACAGGAAATGTCTCATCTTTCCAAGTTTATTGTTGAGAGTGGCCAGATGTCATTTGTTTGTGAGTGGGAAATGGGAAGTCAGATCACAGAACGTGAAATTTAAAACTCCATGTGTTTTTAAATAATGGGGAGTGCAATGGAGAAACACACGGGGAAGCCACTTTTGACTCCTCTGACTGTGTTAGCAGTGTAGGGGGCAGTGCTCGTGAGAAAGATGTTAATATGAGAACATGTTTCACTATCTGCAAGCCCTGCTCTCTTCGAGGTCTGTGTGCAAACAGCTGGTCTCCGCCTGGCCGGGCCAGGGTGTTTGCAAGCTCTCCGTGGATCTGCTGTAATTATAAACCCCATGAAGGGCCAGGAATAGAGGCCAGCATGCTTATTGGTCACCATGCCCCAGAATAAAGAATCAGAAAGTAACTTATAAAGAGTTCTGCAGTATTTAGCACTTACAAAAGCAATTATATTGATTTTTAAAAATTACATTTTCAGCCTCTGTGGTTTAAATTCTGGGTCAAACATTTCCCAACTGCTCGGGCTGGCTCGCTGTAGCCCCTGGTCTCTAATTGCTCACTAACTGTCCCGGAAATACCCTCTTCGTCCCTTGCTCTTGCTGCAGTGGGCTTTGGCAGGCTTCCGCTGGCCAGGTGTTGTTCCCAGCAGTCGCCATGGCAGCGATGTACAACAAAGACTCTGAGGGGCTTGGAATTGACAGGCCGGAGGTGGGGCCCGAGTTCCTGTCTCCAGCCCACGATTTGCTGATCCATCTGTCTTCCTCAGAGAGAGAGGGCGGATAATGCAGACTGCGCTTCCTTGGAAGACGGCAGGCTCCAGGCCAGATAAACGAATGTAAACTTGAAATTGGGCCAAATATGGGACATTTAGTTGAATGGGAGGATACAGAGCAAAGGGATCCAAGAGCAGCCCCAAGGTTCAGAGGGTTCTTGGCTGCTTTTGCAAAGGAAAAGGAAAAGTCTCCACCTACCTGCTGGACTTTCTTCTTTTTTTTTTTTAAAAAAAAATATTTATTTATTTATTTATTTATTTATTTATTTATTTATTTATTTTTTATAGAGACAGGGTCTCCATTGTTGCCTAGGCTGGTCTCAAACTCCTAGCTTCAAGCGAAGCTTGGCCTCCCAAAATGCTGGGATTACAGGTGTGAGGCACTGTGCCTGGCCCCTGCTGGACTTTCGAGAGCACGGGAAGGATTTCTCTTCAACCCTTACCCCTCTCCTCCACTCAAAGTTATTTAGCAGGTTTTTCTTTCCTGGGCCCTGCCTAAGATCCTGAATTCCCACATTAGTCTCTTCTTGGGGTTAAATCATTAAGGTTTTATTTATACAAATACTGAGCTGGTGCAGCCAGCCCATTGGCCAGCCTTGTCCACCATACTGGCTACCTGGTCATCTACTGTCACAATGCCCTGGGATGGGAAACACAGCTAACATGCTTTTTAAAATTGTGGTAAACTATACATAACACAAAAATGACCATTTTAACCATTTCAAATGTACAATTTAGTCTCATTATGTACATTTGCTGTCTTGTGCAACCATCACCACTATCAGTTTCCAGAACTTTTTCATCATCCCAAACAGAAACCCCATACCCGTTAAACAGTAACTCCCCATCCCTCACCCCCCCTCCCCTGATAACCTCTATTTTACTTTCTGTCTCTATGAATTTACCTATTCTAGGTATCAACCATATAGATGAAGAGCTGAGGCTCAGGGAAGGAACTTGCCAAGGTCACAAAGCTGTAAGACACAGAGCCTGGGGTGTCTGCCTGCAGAGCTCACACTGACTCTACAGCCACTGATCCAAAGCTTCAGCAAGGGGGTCTTTCTAGCAGGGCTCCCCCAGGGTGAGAGTAATGGTGGGGACTCAGCCAACCCTTTATGTTGACATTGTGCATTCCTGCAATTTATCTAATTTGCTCTTCTTCGTAATATTCCCATCTGACAGATAAGCAAGAGATGAAGTGACCCCTCCAACCCCACAGCTCAGAGACTTTCTTGAAGCTCCAACTCCAGGGCCATTGTTTTCGTGTTCTCCCCACTCCAAGGCCTCTCCTCTGTCCTTGGCCCAACTCTCTGACCATGATGCAGGTACTTGGCAAATTTAAATGGGAGGGACTGCCTTTAAAAACAAATGAACCCCTTCTGAATGAACATATTCTGTTGAATGCCACATGAAGAAAAATCTAGGGGTTTGTACTGGTTTCCTGAGGCTGCCGGTAACAAATTGCCACAAACTAGGTGGTTTACAACAACAGAAATCTGTTCTCACAGTTCTGAAGGCCAGACGTCCAAAATCAGAATGGCATTTGCTTGAAGGATCTAGGGGAGAATCCCTCCTTGCTTCTTCCAGCTTCTGCTGGCTCATGGCAATATCTTGACTTGTAGACATATCCCTCCAATCTCTACTTATGCCTTCGTATCACCTTCTCTTCTCTTATGAGAACACTTGTCATTGGATTTAGGACCCACTCTAATTGAAGATGATCTCACATGTAGTTTAATTACATCTATAAAATGTGGTTTTCAGTAAGGTCACTTCCATGGTTTGAATGCCCCCTCCAAAACTTAATGTTGAAACTTAATCCCCAGTGTGGCAGTATTGAGAGGTGGGGCCTTTTAGAGCTGGTTGGGTTGTGAAGTTTCTGTCCTCATGAATGGATTAGTTCCATTCATGGATTAATAAATTAATAGGCTCATGGATTAGTGGGTTACCATGGGAGCGGAACTGGTGGCTTTACAGGAGGAGGAAGAGAGACCTGGGCTAGTACATTAAGATTCTCAGCCCCCTTACCATGTGATGACCTGTGCCACCTGGGGACACTGCAGAGTCCCCACCAGCAAGAAGGCTCTCACCAGACTTAGCCCCTCAACACTGGACTTAGCCTCCATAACTGTAAGAAATAAACTCCTTTTCTTCATAAATTACCCAGTTTCAGCTATTCTGTTATAAATGACAGAAAACGACTAAGACAGTCACATTCACAGGTTCTGGGCAGGACATACCTTTTGGGGTCCATTCACCCCCAGGCTTCATGGTGAATGACTGACTAGAAGCAGTGCCCTCCAAGTTGATCCTTTTGAACCCCTCAATGACAGTGGACAGAAAAGTTGGCCGCTGATTGAACTTCAGATCTGTCTTGAACAGGGAGCCGCTGATACCTTTGTGAGAACCAGCTCCATCACCCTGCATCCCAGCCAGACCCACCACTGCAAATGTTCCTACATTTTGCTATTGCACGGAATTTCCCTTTGGGGATTATAAATATACCTTCTTGCTTAGGTTTTTACTAGAAAAAAGAGAGAAAAGCAAAACAGCAAAGCAAAGCTCAAACCCCACCAGGCTGTGTCACAAATCTGTGTATAATGTTCTCCTGTTGCTCAAGGGAACACCCCCACAAAGGAGTTTTGTTGAATGCTTTGAACTGTCCCTCAGTGTAGAGGACATATTATAGGGTTGGAACATCCAACAATTTCTTTTTGGAAAATAAACTGGGTCCTGGTCTGGAACATACCCTTTGTCTGATTTTGTGCCGCATGGGTATAATGATGTAAAGCCTGAGGTTCCCAGTTTCCCAGAAAGATGTTGCATGATAGATTCTGGTTCCACTCTGGCCAAGAGACCTTGCCCACTAACTCTTTGCCATATAAATTGCTTTCTAAGCTACACTTCTCCTTTTATCTTGCTTTTCTAGCCCATCTCATCCTGAATTTAAAGAAGCTTACAATGGACCTTTTTTTGGTACCAGAGATCTTTCCCTAGGAGGATGCCTCATTTCTCATCATTCTGTCTGACTCAGAGTCCATGCTCTCCTTCAGTCTTTTCCTCCTCACTCCTGGCCTCATAACTCAGGCCCTCCTCTAAAGTCCCAAAGGGTACATTGCTGCCCCCCTCCCCAGAATGTGGCATCCCCCTCACCATGGAGGCCAATTTTCTGCCTCCCTGTATTCCCCTTCTATGTCCAGGACCAACATAATTGTATGTGACATAGTCAGGGCTATTTGAGTGACACTGGAAGCCCCTGGTATTCCTCGGTTACCCCGTGATCCCCACCAGATAGGCAGCAGACAGTTTCTCAGAATTCAATAGCTTCATAAATTTAATTCATTTTAAGATAGCTTTATTTTACTGATTTTTATTTATCCTGAAAAATTGTTGTGAATGTTCTTAGCTTGGCTTCTTTTTAAATGGCCTATTGCTCATTTTATTATTCAGACCTCATCCTTGCTTTAAAAAAGAAAGGGTAGCATCGAATCCTGAGATCTGACCACTTTTATCTGTGACTAATTCATTTTAGCCTTAGAGAGTCAGCGTGATAGGAACCACTAGTCATGCATTGCTTCTGCATGGCTCGCTCCTGCTAGGAAATGAAGCAGGATTCTCCGACACCGGGGTGCTTGGGGCAGCCCCGCACAGCTTCGTCATCGTTGAGTGCATGGCTGTATAGTCAGGGGTAGAGAATGGCTTCTTCACCCCTCTTCAGAGGTCCCTGCCAGGAACCCACACAGGGCCAACCGAGTCAAGCACTGCTCACTTGCTTTTACAAGTGTTTAATCCTCCCAGCGGGCCTGTGTAGACAGTCCTATTATTATCTCCAGTTTAAAATGAGAAAAATGGGGTCCTGAGAGGTTAAAGTCTCAGAGGTGGACCCCAGCTGCCTGGCCTCAGAGTCTGTGCATTTGACCACTGTGCCCCCTGCTGTGTCACAGGCCCCCTAAGGCAGGAGGGGCACCAGCCACCAGGCCACACTGCTGCCTCAGGGAGGAGAAAGTAGACATTTGAATCATGTTCATTAGGTACAGTGTGATGTGGAAAGTAAATTCCAGCGTATCTCAGTTAGTATGATAAGAATCCCATAGGTTAGGATGAAGGCACTATTTATTTATTTAGTTAGTTATGTTTTGAGACAGAGTCTCTCTCTGTCACACAGGCTGGAGTGCAGTGGCGTGATCTTGGCTCACTGCAAGCTCCACCTCCCAGGTTGAAGCAATTCTCCTGCTTGGGCCCCCCAAGTAGCTGGGATTACAGGTGCCCACCACCACACCCAGCTAATTTTTGTATTTTTAGTGGAGACGGTGTTTCACCTGTTGGCCAGGCTGGTCTCAAACTCCTGACCTCAGGTGATCCACCCACCTTGGCTTCCCAAAGTGCTGGGATTACAGATGTGAGCCACCATGCCCAGCACTATTTTTTTTTTAACTTTTAATTTTTTCTTTCTATTTTCAGGTTAAGGTCACACGAAGGCACTGTTTTTATCACTATTTTACTCATGAGGAATTGACAGTTCCTTGACTGGATTTGCCTAGGGTCGTTTGTGGGTTGAGGGAGGAGACAAGATTGGAACCCAGCCTAGTTCTTCCATCCCTAAGTCTAGGCTTTCTGGTTCCCAGGAGCACGCCTTCCCACAAGTGCTGAGGCAGTGCCTGCTG
Source organism: Nomascus leucogenys (assembly GCF_006542625.1). Taxonomy (NCBI): domain Eukaryota; kingdom Metazoa; phylum Chordata; class Mammalia; order Primates; family Hylobatidae; genus Nomascus; species Nomascus leucogenys. The sequence continues at coordinate 34,185,873 of NC_044396.1, forward strand.
GGTCTGCTTTGATCACGTGGAGGAAACTCGCTTCCCCCACGACCTCTTTTGCACCTGCCTGCCCTTTTGTCTGAAGTTCCCCAAAGCCCCACCTCTGTGGGCTCACTGTTTATTCCCAAACCTGACCTGGATGGAGTGGGCGCTCCTTACCTTGTTCCTGGTAAGGAGTTTTCCCCCAGAAAATCCCAGTTAAAATGCAAATGTGTTGCCTGGCAGAGACGCCTGGAGTTAGTGCATTGGTTCCTTCTCAGAGAGCAGGATTCTGAGGGTTGAGACTTGATAGGACTGAAGAACACAGTGGGGGGAGCTGCAGGGAGGACAACGGGCCCTGGGGAGTTCAAGTGCAGGATGGAGGACCCCAACCACCATGGAGGAGGGAAGAGGAAGCGGTCCCACTCTCAGAGAGAGACAGACATAGAATGGGCACTATCCTCTTCAGCAGCACCCTGGGGTGTCTGGCCCTCAGGTGAGCCTGGCCACCTCATAGACAACAAGTGAGGCCCACTGGTGGAGTCCAAGGCTGGATTCTCCGCAGTCCTGGAAAAAGGCAAAAGGAGCAGGTTTCCCCGAGAGGGCCCTGGGAGCAAGCTTAGCTACCCACTGCCCCTCTCCTACTCAGGCAAGTGTCCCCCTGCCCCTTATAGGACAGTAAGTTGGGAAAGGATCCATCTCTCACCCCACCCACCCCAAGTTCATCAAGCAGCCCTGCGCCCCCTCCGGAGGCAAGGAGTGTCTCTCGGACCCTTCCCTAGGCCATACATACAGATGCACTGTACACGGCAATGGAATCACTCTACAGATCATTCCCTGCCTCACCTTTCCCATTTAAATCTATCGGACGTGACACTGTCAATGACAGCAGTGTGCTGTCATCTTTTGAAAATAGCCGCATTATATTTCATCACGTCACATCGCATCACATAAGCCAGTTGCGCACTCATGAATTACAGACTCGTTTCCAACCTTTTGCTGCTGCAAATACTGCCACAACCGGCATTTGGGTACCAGTTTCTTGTGTACATGGAGAACTTGTTTTCTAAAGACATTCCATGAACCACTGAGCTTGCTGACCACGGCCTGTCCTTAGGAAAGGAGAGAACAGGAATGAGTTTTCCTGGGCAAAGGGCTCAGCTTTGGAAACTCAGCTTCAAGCTGCCCTCCAAGCCATGCCAAGGCAGCAGGTGAATCATTTCACCCAGATTTCTGAGCCAACCTCAGTGAGAATGACCACGAGTGAGAATCTCATGCCAGCCAGGCCAGCCTCTCACCTCTTGTTCCGGGGAACAGAGGCAAACCTGCATCATTTTCTGTAATGCCAGAGGAAATCCCCAGATAAGGCAGACACCCTGATGCCTCACAGAAGGCACTCCCACAGAGACATAAACGGATGAGTGCTTTCTTCATCACAGTTCACAGTTCTCAATGGCCCTTCAGGGCTGCCAAAAAACCTCTCTTAGCTCATTGCCGCTTCTGCCGCAGCCAGACACAGCACTTCCTAGAAAATCGTCATTCCATTCACTGTTTATTCTTGGGGTGGATTACTGTTTCCCATAAGCTCTCGCAGCGTTAAAGGTAGAGTTTCAGTAAATCTCATCAGATGTCCACACGAAAGGGAAAAGATGTCCTTTATTTTTAATGTGCCAGAGAAAAGGAAAGCATGACCCCATTTTTCAGTTAGTGACAAAAGCCAGTAATGGACAATTCTAGCTAGAGGACCCAGTGCTGCTTTACAATTGCTATCCCTACCTCTCTAAAAGTCCAGGGCACTACCTGGCATGTAAAGATGTCAGGAGGACTGTTCCTTCATTACACTTTGGAGTACATTAATTCTCATTTTTGTCATTGACAGTTTGCATTTTAGTCAAATCTGTAAATCACTCAGAAGCAGCTCATTATTTTTAATGACTTTTTTGTTAACATATTTTTATCCTGATCAATATTTGAAATAATGACCTTAGTGTGCTAGTTGTATTTTTTTTTTCTAATGCCCATATCAAAATGTCAAATGTTACATAGCACCTAGAATGCTCTGGAGCCTGGAGCAGCGGCACACTCTGCTAAATGCTGGACCACATTGGATCCCAGATTCCAGCCTCCTAGCAGGGTGCCTCCAGAGGCTAACACACATAGACCACCTTTCAGACATGGAGATACTGTCATCTGTCTTTGCATTTATATGCGTTTAGTGTGCCACAGATTCAGAAAATGGGGGTTAGGAGAAGTGGAGAAATTACCTACTTTTCAAAAGGCAGAGATGCTTAATGGAAACTGCATAGGCTTTGGAATCAGGCCCAGGTACACATCTTAGTGACATTAGATAAGGTGCCTCATTTGTAGAGGGGGCATATTAAGAGCCACTTTATAAAGCGGAACAAAGATTAAATGAGATAGTAGACACAAAGTGCCTGATTGAGGAAAGGTATTCACAGCCCATGGCAGCCAGCATGACCTTCAGTGCAAGTTTGGGTGTGATAATCACCCACGTGCAGACAGATCCAAGCCTTCGAGACCTTCATACCTGACCCAGGGCCAGGTCTTGCCTCTGTCACTTGCCATCCATGTGATCTGGGGGAATGACTTAACCACTAGGGATTCTCAACTTCAGCTGTACCATGGGGCTAACAATGTCTATCCACAGGACTTCTGAAAGGACCACACAAAACACACAGGGAAGCACCCCAAGCACGCAGTAGGCCCACCATTAATGTAACTGAACTTTGAGCCGTGTGCCAGGATCAGTAGGTATCTGGGTGCTGGGAAACTGGGTTCCTTCTTTCCTTGCCTTCTGGGAATAGAGGGCAAAGCAAGGGAGTTGTGATAACATTTCTGGCTGATGGTCTCAGGGGACTGTGGCATTGATATGAAATGTCCATTCTAGATTCATGATCACAGCAGTGGAGGATGGTGGGCATTTGCGGGGTCTCTTATGATGATCTAAGTTTAAGTGTAGTCAGATTTATTGTGAGTAGGAGTTGGGGAGACAAAGAACACTCAGGAAAACCAGGAAGGGTATCAGGCATCCCCCCTACCTGGCTCCATTTTCCTTAACAGTTACCACGTGGCATGGGGTCCTGCCCTCCCTGTCGGATCCAGGCGTGGTGGTGGTGGACAGGGTGGGAATGGGAGGGCTGCACCCCGGCTGAGCTCCTGCAGCTCCCACACAGTCGGCCACCCTTAGAAGATGCGCTCAGATGTGGTGCTGAGAAAACAACTCTGCTTCCTGCAGAGACTTCAAAAACCCACGCCCTGTCTACCGCTGCACATTTTTGCAGCTGAAGGAGAAACTGCTGGAAATAGGAGTTTCCCTGATGTTATCACGATGATGCCGACTGTGTTCTTCTGGAGACATCGGGGAGTTGGCTCAGGAAGGGCTGGGTGGGAAGTGATGCAGCTTTGGACAAAGGCTCTGGGCTCTTCACAAAGGGAGGTAAGGTGGGGCCTCCGGGTTCCGAGTTGGCTGAACTTTCACCTGCCCTCAGTGGCAATAGTTCTAGTCCTAAGAGTAAAGGGAGAGGAGAGCAGAGATTTAGAGAAAGAGATGAGCAGAGCAGGTAGGGCCAGGCAAGACCCTCTTCAAACTCGCTGTCTTCCTTCACCCTACCCATCTTCTTCCAAAAAGTGACATCTTTGTCCTATCGATCATCTTGGTGTTTCTAATTCCCTTTCTTTAGATCTTTTTGTATCATTCAGAGATGCCCAGAGCAGTAAAATGAGCAATGACTCCTTTGGAGAAATAGCTGATTCCTGCTGGGATAGGAAATATCCAAGATTAGCTTTATACGTGTGATTTTGCCAGAAAGCAGAAAAGCTCTTAAAAACTGGTCCAGGAGCCAGCTGGAGAGTCCTACTGGCCAAACATGGGTTCATTTTTAACATCGTAAAAAAACCCTGCAATATATGGAAAGGTAGTAAATATAGAAATCCATGAGCTCACGATGATAAAAAGAGACCCCTCATTGATCACCACTAGAGGTTGTTTGGGTATCAACCCATTTCTCTAAAAATTGACAGAGAACAAGCATCGATCCTACCTTTCCTGTGTGAACTATATTTCAGAGTAACCAAGGAGCCAACAAGGTAAAGGTCATTTTTATGTAAGAATTTCCCCTGCATTTATTAATGCAGAAGGAATAACAGAATTAGAAAATTATGAGTTTGCAGTCCCTAATGAAATAATGAATTCAGAAATGATCATCAGTTGATACTGATGGTGTGGTGGCAGGTGCCTGTAATCCCAGCTACTCGGGAGGCTGAGGCAGGAGAATCGCCTGAACCCAGGATGCAGAAGCTGCAGTGAGCTGAGATCATGCCACTGCACTCCAGCCTGGGCAACAGAGTGAGACTCTGTCTCAAAAAAAAAAAAAAAAGCCACACTATTACATAGTATTAACATACTTGGCCAAGTTCAAATCCTGCTTTTGGTGCCTACCTACCTGTGCATTTATATTTTTTATTATTTATTTATTTAGAGACAAGAGTCTCACTCTGTTGCCCAGGCTGGAGTGCAGTGGCAGTGCAATTTCGGCTCACTGCCACCTCCACCTCCCAGGTTCAAGTGATTTTCCTGCCTCAGCCTTCCGAATAGCTGGAACTACAGGCGCCCACCATCACGCTCAGCTAATTTTTGTATTTTTAGTAAAGACTGTGTTTCGCCATGTTGGCCAGGCTGGTCTCGAGCTCCTGATCTCAGGTGATTTGCCTCGGCCTCACAAAGTGCTGGGATTACAGGTGTGAGCCTCCATACCCAGCTGACAGAGAACTTTAAAGCAGGAACTACACAGCAACACCCATGAAGTATTCGTTGCACATTAAAACTTTAAAATGGAATCTATTGAAGCTCCTAGATCTGCCCTATCCAATCCAGTAGCCACAGGTGGCCTTTGAACACTTGAGATGTGGCTATTCTGAACTGAGATGTGCTTTAAGTGCACAATACATACCTGATTCTGAAGAATATAAAAGAAAAAGAATATAAAATAGCTCATCTATAATTTTTTATATTAATCACATTTTGAAATGATAATATTTTGGCTATTTTACATTAAATAAGTTATTAAAATAATTTCACCTATTTTTTTAAGTTTTAAAAGAGAATGTTTAAAATTAAGTATGCGGTTCAAATTATATTTCCACTGGACAGCACTGCTCTAAATATAACTTCACAGTTTATAGAAAATACTGGTGGTAATGGAACTAGTTAACACCAAAAGGAAATAAATCCAGAATGTGGGGCAATGCCACCAGATAAATGATTTACTTCCTACAACAAATAAATGGTATTAGAACAAATCGGGAAGAGGGGTGGTCTTCGATTAAAATAGATACAACAACCAAATGCAGTATTTGAATCTTGTTTGCTTCCAGAACAACTAGTTATAAAAAGACACTTTTGAAACAATCCAGGAAATTTGAACATTGAGACTGGGTATTAGATCATCTTAAAGGCTTGTTGTTTATTTTGTTAGAGGTAATAACAGTATTATGGCTATGTTTTTAAAGATGTGCTTATCTGTTATGAGTGCATAGCCAAGTATTTATGGGTGGAATCATGTGTCCTCTGGGATTTGCTTTAAAATGTTCAGAGTAAGAAGGTGTGGTGGTTGGGTAAAACCAGGCTGACTAGATGTTGATTAACATTGAACCAAGGTGATGAGGCTATGGGAGTTCATTATATTTTTCTTTCTACTTTTTATACGTTGAAAAGTTCTAAAATTTAATTATAAATATTTAATACATATCTATATTTATACTATATAATGCTATATTTAATAATAAAAGTATGTATTTTGTATAATAAGTTATAATGAATTTTGATGCCGCCAAAGCTATTTTTATTTTTAACACCCGGCAAAGGTAAAAGCAAGATTGGTTTGTCTGGCAAAGAGTCATGAGCCCTTAGAAGGCAGAGTCCAAAGGGACTGGGGAGGAAGGCTGAAAAGACCAGTGCTCCACTCTGGCCCTGCAGTAGCGGGTCGTACCTGCTTCCCATGAGATGTGCAGGCCATCCAGGGCAAGTTCAAAGACACAGGATTCCCGAGGAGGGAGAGGGTTGGCAGGGCCCATGACCATCTAAAGGCCTGAGATGCACTTACAGGTCTGCCTGGGCAGGCCAGCTCAGTGCCTGGATGGGCCTCACGGGTGGGCACTGGGTCCCAGGGCCTGGCCTATTCATGGTGTACCTGGAGGTGACTAGGCCTGAAATTCACGAGAGAGGATGAATAATCCCAATTTCTGTTTGCTAATTTACTGTGAGCTGTAACTGCCAAGGATCAGATATCCACGAACAGCATGTTTTGGAGAACCAACACTGGGTGGGAGAAGAACCTCGAAAGTGGCGGTGGCTGGGATCACCGGGCTGTGATAATTCCCAGTACATCTCTCCCCACCAGAGAGAAAACTGCCCTAGTGATGGCACAGGACTTTCTTTTTGGTAGTAAGATGATGTGGCTAAAAATGTGGTCCTGATTTTAAAGAATATAAAATATTTCATTTAAATTTTTTACAATAATCACATTTTGAAATGATAGTAATGTGTCCCTAATTTTATCTGTTGTGGGAGACTGTGACTGACCACTGAACCCTCCTCCTTCCTCCAGACCTTTAATCAAGTTACCCTTGAGGTAGTCCATCTCTTTACAGTAATTCTTCATTTTTATTCTGTGTTAAGAATCAGCTCTCAGAGGGCAAAACTATTCTTCTAGTCCCAAGTTCTGATGGTGTCTTAGTCCCATTATGCTGTTTTAAAAAAATTCCACAGATTGGGTAATTTATAAACAATAAACATTGATTTCTCATGGTTCTGGAGGCTGGAAAGTGCAAGGCCAAGGTGCCAGAAGGTCTGGTGTCTGGTGAAGGCTGCTGTTTGTTTCCAAGATGGCACCTTGTTCACTGTGTCCTTACATGGAGGAAGGTTAAAGGCCAAAAAGGGGCAGACGCAGTGTGAAGCCTCTTTATAAGGCATTAATGCCATTCATGAGGGCAGAGCACTCAACCCCATCACCAGAAGGCCCTACCTTCTGATACAGTTGTGCTGGGGATTAAGTTTCAACATGAATTTTGGAGTGGGCACATACATTCAAACCATAGCAATTGGGATCCCTCATGTTACACCTTCAGGGTGTAGACAAGGGACTAAAGCTGAACTTTATCTGGTTCATGATTTCCGCAGCATAATAGTCATGAATACGGGGCCTGGAGTTGCACAAGTGGGGACTGTGTTTACTCTTACCTCATCTGTTGACAAATTGTGTGATCTTGAGCAAATATCCTCTCGAAGCCTTGGGTTCTTAAAAGTATATGCCCTTGACATGACTGCGAAACACCAATCACACAGAGCATCCACTACTGCACCTGGCACCTAGTGAGTACTTGCTAAATGAGAGCACTAGCTGTTGTGTTATTATTATAGGTGCAACTTAGAGTTGGTCCTGGCTAAATAGGTTTTGCTCACAGAGGCTAAACTAGATGCCAAACCTAGGAAGCTTGGATCTGCATACCCCACATGCAGATCTAAAGCATTTCTTAAGAGAATTAAAAATGGGACCAGGGCCAGGCACGGTGGCTCATGCCTGTAATCACAGCACTTTGGGAGGCCAAGGCAGGCGGATCACTTGAGGTCAGGAGTTTAAGACCAGCCTGGCCAATAGGTGAAACCCCATCTGTACTAAAAATACAAAATTAGCCGGGCATGGTGTGCATGTCTGTAGTCCCAGCTACTCAGGAGGCTGAGGTAGGAGAATCGCTTGAACTCAGGAGACGGAGGTTGCAGTGAGTTGAGATCATGCCACTGCACTCCAGCCTGGGTGACAGAGCGAGACTCCATCTTAAAAGAAAAGGAGGGGGGACCAGGTTGTGGAATATAGGAGAATCTGATAAATGAGGTGTATTTGACATGCCCACCCCTCTTGTTTCTCTGCAATTTCATGAGGCTGCAGGGGTGGGGAAATGGAAGTTGCCTTTGACCTGACCCATGGCAGCCACTCATGACACAGGGAGTTAGCCTGTATTCCACAGGATTCATTCCTCTTCTTTTCCCCAGCAACTTGTATTCATATGAGTCCTAAGACCCTCCCCGTACAGCTGCCACCTTCCTTAGTGGTCTCCTGGGGAGGATGGTGTTTGATGACTGATAATGCTCAGTCGGTTACCCTCCAAGAGGTGTTTGCTTTTGAGTTCAGCATAAAGTTAGTTAGCTCAAAATAACAAACCTATAAGGATTCCTGTCAGAATCCCCAAGTGCCTGGCACCTAGTAGGTGCTCAAGAAATACTTATTAAATGATAAATGGAGGGGATTTCAGGCACTGTTGTGAATTCCTGAGGGGCATCCTTAGGCCTGGGGACTTTCCTGGGACCATTCCAATCACCCCACAGAGGGTGCTTTCCTGTTGCAGTTATTCAGAAGGCCCGCCCTAAGCAAGGACTCCAAACCAGGGTTTCCTTCAGGGTTGAGGCCGATTCTAGTGGCAGCTTTAGGAGCTTCCTCGCTTCACGGTGCTTTAGCGCCGTTAAAGCTCTGCTTCAGAGGACTGGGGTCCCAGGGGGAGTGAGAGAAAGCCCACCACTTAAGTCATTTATACTTTGGCTGCCCAGGCCTGAAAAAATGCCCTTGGGACTGATCCTGAAGTGCAGGAGGATAAGTTAAATGGCTTAATAGATCCTGGCAGCTTCGGAAAGGACTAATGGCTCAGCATTAATTGGGTACATAGAGTGCAGATGAATCTCTGAAAAGGTATTTCAGATTTGCCTGTTCAGCTCTCACTGGCTTCGAAGCATCACATCAGTCGACTCCCAAACGATGCTGATTATTAAAGAAATATAAATACTGGACATTTGCATCGACCTTCATATTCCTGGTGCCCTTGTTTATCTCCTGAGCAACAAACTGAGTACCACTGTGTGGCGGGGATTGTGCAGGGGGCTAGAGATAGATGAAGTTCCTGTCCCTGTCCCCACATGCCTTTATTCTGGAAGGCAGAGGTTGGGAATTTGAAAACAATGAGACAGCTGCTGGGTTGGAGGTCGATCCCAGGAAGACACAGGAAGGAGGAGGCCGGGGCTCCACCTGGGTGGTAGGTGGCAGTGGAGGCTTCCTGGGTGGGTGGGGACTGGGGCATATGCCAGGCCTCCAAGGCAGGCAAACAAAGGCTCTGGCCGAGGGAGCAGCATGTGACTCACACAGGGGGTTGGATGGGGAGCACACATGAGCCGGAGGGAGGAGGAGGGGGCTGGGCGATGTAGGCAGGAGTCAGATAACGAAGAGCCAATGGGCTCTCAGGGGAGCGTCTGCCTGCACAGTGATGTGATGGTGAGTCACCGCAGGACTGGAACACGGACATGACATGTGCGGCTTTGGGCTGTGAAAAAGACACCACTGAGAGAACAGAAAACACCTGTGAGAGAGGCTGGCATCCAGGGCGGGAAACCTCTTTTGAGGGCATGAACCAGGATATGAAGCAGCATTTGAATTCTTGCTGCTCTCTTCTGGAGCAGTGGGATATTGGGCAGTTCACTTAACCTCTCTGAGCTCCTTCCTCGAGAGGAGAAGAAAATGAAAAGATGTCTAAAGAAGAGTATCTCAGGCACTTTGGTTGTAAGTAACACAGAGAAAACCATCTTTTATTTTTATTTATTTATTTTTTGAGACGGAGTCTCACGCTATCCCCCAGGTTGGATTGCAGGGGTGCCATCTTGGCTCACTGCAACCTCCACCTCCCAGGTTCAAGTGATTCTCCTGCCTCAGCCTCCTGAGTAGCTGGGACCACAGGTGCACCACCACCACCCCTGGCTAATTTTTGTATTTTTAGTAGAGATGGGGTTTCTCCATGTTGGCCAGGCTGATCTCGAACTCCTGAACTCAAGTGATCTGCCCACCTCAGCCTCCCAAAGTGCTGGGATTACAGGTGTGAGCCACTGTGTCCGGCCCAGAAAACCATTTTGAACCAGCTCAGTCAAAAGGAAGAATGTATGGGTAATCTCCTGTTGCCCTGGAAGAGGCAGGGGTATGGAGGCCCTCAGGGTGGCAGGAACAGCTGCTGCAGGAGGCTCTCTCTTCATCCTTCACACTCCTGCTGCCCTCTGAGCACGGGTGCCATATTCCTCCCTGGGAACATGGCCAGCTACTGTTCACACGCCACAGATCACAGAGCTTCAGCACTTTCTGTAGTCTCTTTCTGTAGTTTCCGGTGGACAAATCCCGGAAAGAACTTTGATTGGCCAGGTTGGGGCTGGGTACTCTTCCATTGACTAGTCAGTTTGAGACAGTCAATCATGACTGACTCAACTCAAGCCCTGTGGCCCCACTTCCATCAATTAAATACGAGCAGGGGAGCAACAGTTTAGAAACTGTGATGGCTTCCATTGAGAACACAGGATTGTAGTGTGGGAAAGAGTGTTTCCTAAACGTATGGGTGCTAGGGGGTTGCTATGGGCTGAATGTTTGTAGGCCCCTAAGTTTGATGTATTGGAGCCCTAAATCCCAAAGTGCTGCTGTTAGGAGTTGGTGCCTTTGGGTGGTAATTAGGATTCGATGAGATCTTGGCTGGTATCCTTAAAATGGGATTTGCACCTTATTATGAAGAGGAAGACAGAGATTTCCTCAGATACACCAATGAAAGGTCATAACAGAACACAGTGAAAAGTCATCTATAAACCAGAAAGAGGATCTTCCAAGAACCAAATCTGCCAGTACCTTGATCTTGGACCTCCCAGCTCCAGAATTGGGAAATGAACATCCGTTGTTTAAGCCACTCAGTCTGTGGTATTTTTATAGTAGCTCAAGCTAAGACAGGTGCAATCCCAGAAAATGAGAGATGCTGGGTAGATAAAACTGGATCAGCATTACAAAACACTTTGTAGATGTAAAACATTACACAAATATTAGATATTGAAGATATTGTTCCCTCTTTGAGAGTGGTACTTCTTTGGATTCATCTGTCTAGTTTCAGTGTGTAGAATAGTTACTGACACATAGTAGGGAATTTGTAACACATGGTACTGAGTTAGTGAATACCACAGATTGAATTAGTGGATAGTCAGTGGACAGCATAACAAGCAGAGGAATCCAACTTTATTAGAGATTAGGTTCTAAAGTCCACACAGGCCGGGCACAGTGGCTCACGTCTGTAATCCCAACACTTCGGGAGGCTGAGGCAGGAGGATTGCTTGAGTCGAGGAGTTCAAGATCAGCCTGAGGAACATAGCAAGACCTTGTATCTATTAAAAAAAAATTGAGAATTATTTTAAAATTAGCCGAGTATGGTGTTGCACACCTGAAAAGTTCCAGCTGCTTGAGAGGCTGAGGCAGGAGGATTGCTTGAGCCTAGGAGGTCAAGGCTGCAGTGAGCAATGATAGTGCCACTGCACTCCAGCCTGGGCAACAGAGCAAGACCCTGTCTCAAAATAATAAATAAATAAGATGTGGAAATCACATGTAATCAACCTAACCCTTGAAAACTCCCTAGGGAGGTGCCATGTTGAAAAACACATACCATCACTCAGTAAGTTTGATAGAACTATTTTTTCCTCCAAATTGGAACACATTGATGTTTCCTGTGGTCAAACACCAGAGGAAGCAGTTGGCTTTTATTTAAGCATGATGTTTTATAACAAAATACATTAACAGCTGAATCTCATTTAGCATGGGAAGATGCTCAGGAGGAAACAGCAGATTCACTTCTCCCATCTCAGGCTCTCTCTGGACTGGGCTCATTGAGTCGAATGGCAGGTGGACTTGCTTGTGTTCAGTTTCATATTCTCTTGTTTACTTATTTGTACAGTGTATGGTGCTCATCTTCTAGAATGTGCATACATTGAGTTAGGAGGTCCGTCTGTCCTGGTCACTACAGACTCTCCAATGCCCATCACGGTGCCTGGCATAGTAGGCCCTCAATAACCACATATCAAAGGAATGATCTACTGCACAAGGCACCATACTTGGTACTGAAGAGGTGGGATGAGATCTGTGAAACTAGCCTTTCCTTGGGGCATGGCCAGCCTAATAATAAGGGAGGTAAAATATGAAATGCCTGAAGAGACGTGCAAGGACAATAGCACCCAGCTGGAAGTGTCAGTGAATAGCAGAAGAAAAAGTTCTGGTGGACTCTCAGATAAAGTAGGACCTACCTCTAGGGACCGTCCTGACTTTTGCTCGAACTTCCTCCTGTTTGCTTCTCCATTCATCCAGAGACTTTTCTATAGCCTGGGCCACGCTCAAGCCTAAGTGTTTACTTCAAGTATGTGCTGGTGCCTGGAGCTAGCTGCTTTGTGACCCATTTGCTCAGGGATGTGCCTCAGTAAGGAGGCATGACAGTTAGGTCAGGACTTGGTGACCCCATGGGGGAAAGGGTCTTACATTCCTCCTCCCCACTGCCCGTCTACCAGTGCTTTGTGGAGTAGGACTTCATTCAGGCTGTCCCAGCTCTCACCTGAGTGTCCTAATTCCACAGCAGAGCTGCTGGGGACGGTCACCACCTTTGTCCTCATGAACCTGCCCATCTGAGAAGCAGTTTCTTCTTCTGCTCTTGCAGGCAAGAGAGAAAAAAAAGGCCACCCGCCCTGTCTGACCTGCTCTGGTCTGGGAAGAGTTTCTCTGCCAGTGGCTTTAGACTCATGTCCTGATGGGGATCATGTAACTGGAATCTCAGGCCATGGCCAAAGTGGACAGATAGTCAGTGCATGAAGGGAGGCAGCTAACTCATTCACTTGACTGCCAGGTCGTGGATAGTTCACATGGAATATAAAATTTATTTTGTTTTACTGAGGAAAAGTTAAAGCATGCATACATAACCACCATACATAGCAGACATTCCTCCAGACTTTTGAAAATTCTCTGTATATTTATCAATATACATGCATCTTAGTCCATTTTGGTTGCTATAACAAAACTACTATGGCTTATAAACAACTGAAATTTATTTCTCACAGTTCTGGAAGCTGGAAAGCCCAAGATCAAGGTGCCAACAAATTCACTGTCTGGCGAGAGCCCTGCTTCCACACAGACTGTTGTAACCTCACATGGCAGAAAAGGCAAAAAATCTCTCTGGCGTCACTTTTATAAGGACACTAATCCCATTCATGAGGGTTCTACCCATATGACCTAATCACCTTCCAAGGCCCCACATCCTCATATCATCACATTGGAGGTTAGGATTTCAACATATGAATTTTGCAGGTATGCAAACATTCAGCCTATAACAACATACAAATACAAGAATGGGATTATATGATAATTTTGTAACTGATTTTTTTCACTTTTACTATATCATAAACATCTTTCAATGTCAAAAATACAGAATTGTCACATTATTTTTTATATCTACATAATATTCTATTGCATGGGTGTACCATAATTTATTTAATAGCATCCTATCATTAACCAGTTAGTTGTTTACCATTTATTATTATTATTATAGGCAATGCTGTAATAAAATCTTGTACATACTAGCATACATTTGTTTGACAATTTCTTTTTTTTTTTTTTAAGACAAGGTCTCACTCTGTTGCCTAGTCTGGAGTGCAGTGGAATAATCATAGCTCACTGCAGACTTGAACTTTTGGGCTCAAGTGATTCTTCTGCCTCAGCTTCCAGAGTAGCTGTAAATACAAGTGCATGCCACCACATATGGCTAATTATTTTTATTTTTTGTAGAGACGGGTCATCCTATGTTGCCCAGGCTGGTCTTAAAGTCCTGGCTTCAAGTGATCCTCTTAAAGTGTTAGGATTACAGTGCCAGGACTTGATAACTTCCTTAAGAGAATTTCCTGGAAGATTATCGAATTGAAGGGTATGCACATTTTAATATTGCATCAATTTACATTTTTTTTTTCTAATTCACTTAAAAAAAAAAAGAGATGGGGGGCCTCTCTATTTTGCCCAGGCTGGTCTTGAACTCCTGGGCTCAAGCAATTCCCTCATCTCAGCCTCCCAAGTAGCTGGAACTACAGGTGCATGCCACTGGGCCCAGCTATAATCTACATCTTGCCAACGATGGACAGGAGAACCACCAATGGGGTACACACATTCTTTTTTGTCTTTAGTACTCTGAGCTCTTGTATCTTTTTCTAAGTGTCATTTTTGACTTCTATCAAGTTTTTTCATATGTTTAAGGTCCCTAGATTTCTTTTTTGGGTATTGGCTATTTGTGGATGATATTTTTTAATGTAAAACAAAATGACTCGAATTTACGAGGTCAGACTGTTTGAAGCATGTCGGTTTTATTCATTTCCATTTTCTCTTTTCTGTTTTTTCTCACTTTCTGAACATGACCTGTGTCATTTTCCCTCCGTTGCACCTATTTAGCCTGGTCTTGGGCCCCTGGCCTGTCCCTGCCATAGCCCAAGGCCAGGATGATCCTCCCCTCCACACCCTCAGTTGCCTCAGACACTCCTCAGGATAGGATTTGATTCATATTTCAACCTTATAAACACTGGCCGAGAACCTCAATGAGCCAGGGACTAGGCTGAATACTAAAGTGGTTAAAAATGAATAAAACAGCTGGGTGTGATGGCTCATGCCTATAATCCCAGCACTTTGGGAGGCTGAGGCAGGCAGATAATTTGAGCCTAGGAGTTCAAGACCAGCCTAGGTGACACGGCAAAACCCTGTCCTTCCAAATAAACAAAAAAATCAGCTGTGCGTGGTGGCGGCGCGTGCTGTAGTCCTAGTTACTCAGGAGGCTGAGGTGGGAGAATCACTTAAGCCCAGGAGGCGGAGGTTAGAGTGAACCGAGATTGTGCCACTGCACTCCAGCCTGGGCGACAGAGTGAGACCTCGTCTAAAAAAAAAAAAATAATAATAATAATAATAAAACACTATCGTTCTCAGGAGCTGAGCAACTAGTAGGAGATTCAGACATGCCCGTCGTCACCAGTGCTCTCAGATGTCCTCTAATAGAAGTGAGATGGGAATGGAGGATGAGATAGGAATTTCAACTCTTGGATCTCAGATGATTTCTTTAAAAAAAAATAGAGATGGCTGGGCATGGTGGCTCACACCTGTAATCCCAGCATTTTTGGGAGGTTGAGGTGGGCAGATCACGGGGTCAGGAGATTGAGACCATCCTGACCAACATGGTGAAACCCCGTCTCTACTAAAATACAAAAAATTAGCCGGGCGTGGTGACAGGTGCCTGTAGTCCCAGCTACTTGGGAGGCTGAGGCAGGGGAATCGCTTGAACCTGGGAGGCAGAGGTTGCAGTGAGCCGAGTTCATGCCACTGCTCTCTAGCCTGGGTGACAGAGCGAGACTGTCTAAAAAAAAAAAAAAATTAGAGATTTGAGGGGAAAAGGTATTTCAGGCAGCACAAACAGTGTAACATTAAGAGCAACTGCTGATTAAATAACTGTCATGTGCCAGGTTAAGTGGTGTTGTTGCTAGTTCTGCCAACAGAGCTACACATAGTAGTTTCAATTATCATTCTTCTACAGCTGAGGAAAGGAAGGCTTAGAGAGGCTGAACAACTAGCCCAAGACTGCTAACTAGTGCCACAATGGAGGTTCGAACCCAGGTCTGGCAAAATACAAGCGTGTGTTTCGTGCTCATCCAATTACTGCTTGAACGAAAGTTGGAGGGCAGAGAGTGTGCAGGGTACAGGATTCTTTGGAGATCAGGACTGCAAAGGTCTGTGAATGAGGTGGAAGCACCTATTGTCTCTGACTAGTGTCTATTGTCCTTTCTGTCCTGCAAGTCTCAGTTCAGGTATCACCTCCTCCAGGAAGCCTTCCCCGACTTCCTCAGGTTTTCTGGATGACTATCCTCCGCCACCACCACTTTCAGGTGTAACCCTGTACCTTCCTTTCCCATGGAGTTATTCACTGTCTATTAATTGTCTACTCATCTCTTTCTGCCCACTGGACAGTAAGCTCTTTGAGGGTGGAGCCACATCTGATCATCTTTGCATTCCTACTTTGTGAGTGAAAGAATGAAGGAGTGAATGGGGCACTGGGTGTGGAGAAGAGGGAATGGATAGGTTCCAGGCAGCCTGGCAGGATCTGGCAACAGGCAATGGCAGGGGCAGGGTGGAAAGAAAGCTCTGAGGGTTCAGCCTGCCCTGAGAAGAGGGATGCAGGGAGAGAAGCACGGTGGTGGGAGGGTCAGGGATCCATAATAAAGGTGATGGGGTCCTGAGGATGAACACCTTGGGTCTGGTTGCAGGCTGTCTGGGTTCAATTCCAGTTCTGCCACCTGACTCCCTTAGGACTTCTGGGAAATTTAAGACTGCGTCTCGGTTTTCCTCAGTGGTAAAATGGGTCTATTAATCATACCAGCTCACAGGTTGTCATGAGGATTAAGCTGAGCTCATGTGTGCCCAGAGCTAGCATCACTATCCTGCTTTTTCTCTGGGCATTTCCCGGTTTCCCAAGGTTCTGCTTCCCATGCAGGGTGTAGGCAGTGTGGGGGTGCTACTGCGGGGAGCTTGAACTGGTGCAGCCCGAGGCTGAGATGGCTTTGGTAAGGGATCTGTAGCAGCTTTGTTGTTTGTTTAAGGCAGTGGGCTCTGAGGTCACAGGACCAGGGACAAGTCCCAGCTCCAAACTTACTAGCTGTGGAATCTTGAATTTGTTACCTAACCACTCTGAGCTTCAGATTCAGAGGATAACAAAACAGAGATAATAATAGCACATGCCTCATCAGGTTGTTGGTGAGTGTTAATTAAGATAGTAGATGGCTTCTTCTTATCCCCTCCCTACCTGCTTACCTTGAGTTCTGGATGAGCCCTTCCACGCACATGACATGCTATTCACAACTATTCGTGTATCGTTTCTCCCTTCTGGAATGTAAGCTTCCCGAGCACAGGCACCTGGTCTGTCTCCTTCACTG
Organism: Nomascus leucogenys; assembly: GCF_006542625.1. Lineage (NCBI taxonomy): Eukaryota > Metazoa > Chordata > Mammalia > Primates > Hylobatidae > Nomascus > Nomascus leucogenys. Next base: position 34,202,689 of record NC_044396.1, read on the forward strand.
GTGTGACCCAGTGTCTGAAAAAGCAACTGGCACATATGAGGTCTCAATAATATTTATGAAATGAGTGTGTGAATAAACGAACTACTTAGCACACACCTGACACACAGTCGGTACCCACTAAACGGTGGCAGTTGAGACTCTTAACATTATCATATCACCACGACAAAGCAGAGTCATTTGGGTTGGAGCATGAGCTCCAGAGCATGGTGCCTAGGTTCGAGTCCCGGTTCTGCCCTTTTCTATCTGCACAGTCCACGGCACAGCCTCTAGGCCTGGCCTTTGAGGTGTTGCAGGAGTCAGTGGGTGAATCCTCGTGAAGTCCTTGCATCAGGGCCCAGGCAGAGGAAACCCTGCATGTGTCAGAGTCGGCTGATGGCACTTGTGGACTATACCAAGGCACACTCAGTAAAAGTGCTCAAGTTTTCAAAAGAGCAGATATCAAAATAACATTTCTACTCTCTTCTGCCACTTCTGTTCTGTTTTTTGCTTAAAAAAAAGAAAAGAGGCCAGGCACAGTGGCTCATGCCTGTAATCCTAGCACTTTGGGAAGCGGAGGTGGGAGACTCCTTGAGGCCAAGAGTTCAAGACCAACCTGGTCAACATAGTGAGACCCTGTCTCTATTTTTTAAATTTTATCACAAAAAATTTTTTAAAATAAAAATTAAAAACCAGTCTGGGCATAGTGGCTCACAGCTATTATCCCAGCACTTTGGGAGGCCGAGGCAGGAGGACTGCTTGAGCCCAGGAGTTTGAGACCAGCCTAAGCAACATAGTGAGACCCGTCTCTACAAAAAATGTTTTAAAAATTAGCCAGGTTCGGTGGTGCGTGCCTGTGGTTCTATTAAAGCTACTTGGGGGGCTGAGGCAAGAGGATCACTTGAGCTGGGGAGGTCAAGCTTGCCATGATCTGTGATTGTGCCACTGCACCCCCAGCTTGAGTCACAAAGCAAGACTCTGACTCAAATAAACAAACAAATAAGTTTTTTAAATCAGGGCAAAATTTACATAACATAAAATGAACCTTTTTCAAGTGTACAGTTCAGTGGCATTGAGTACATTCACAATACTGTGCAACCCCACTTCTATCTAGTTCCAAAACCTTTCCTCACTCTGAAAGGAAACCCCAAGCCTATGAACTACCTGTTAAGTAGCCAATCCCTGTCTCCCTTCCCCCAGCCCCTGGAAATCCATTCATCTATTTTCTGTCTCTATAGAATTACCTATTCTGGCTATTTCATATAAATGGGATTATACAAATATGTGACCATTTGTGTCTGGCATTTTTCACTTAGCATAATGTTTTCAAGGTTTGTCTGCATTGTAGCATTCATCAGTACTTTTTCTTTTTAGGGCTAAGTCATTTTCCACGGTAGGTAGATACCATATCTTGTTTATTCATTTATCCTTTGATGGAACATTTGGGTTGTTTCCACTTTGGGACTGTCACAGAAATGCTGCTGTGAACATTTGCATACAAAGTTTTGCTGGAATACCTGTTTTCAGTTCTTTTGGGTATATCTCTAGGAGTGGAATTGCTGAGTCATATGGTAACTCTATATTTAACTTTTTGAGGCACTGGCAGACTGTTTTTCAGCGTGGCTGCACCATTTTACATTCCCACCAGCAACGTTTGAGGGTTCCAATTTTTCCACATCCTGACCAACATTTGTTATTTTCTGTTTTTTTGATTCTAACCATCCTTGTGGGTGTGAAGACGTAGCTCATTGTGGTTTTGATTTTTATTTCTCTGATGACTAATGATGTTAAGCATCTTTTCATATACTGTGTGTTGCTGAAGCAGGGACAGGACTTAGTTTGATGGCCTTGTCTGAGGTTGTACAGTACAGGGAAATGTATTTGGAGAATTCCATGTTTCCTCCCTGGTTTTCCCTTCATACCACGGTGTGGGATTGGCTCCCTGGGTCCTATTTTACCTCCAAGTGGGCCAGGAATTGGAGACCACCCCCATCTCAGGGGGTGGTACCCGGCTCAGAGGGATAGCACATGAGATATGGGAGTAACTAAGGGTACAGACTGAAACCAGACTACTGGCATCCCAGTCCTGGCTCTACCTTATCTAACTATGACCTTGGGCTACCTGAGTCAATGTCTCTGCCTCAGTTTCATGTCTGTAACTGAGTTTAATAATAGTAACTGCCTCGCAGAGTTGTCATGAAGATTAGATGAGTTAATATCTAAAAGCCAACACTCAGTCAGCGTCGGCTATCATTATCCCCAGCATTTCGTATTTCAGCTTCGGATGGACATGGGCTATCAAGTTCATGTTTGTTCTTCTGCCCAAAAGCCTCCTCGGAGTTCTTTATGGACCGTCTTCCATTTGAACTACATAGGAACTCTCTTATCTGCTATTTGTCTGTACCAATCTTCAAAGCAAAAAGAGCATGGTCTCATTTAATAGCTCATCTTGTGTCCAAGCAAGACTTTGATAAAACCCTTTAAAAACTGTGCACCTCTGATCATCAGACATAGGCCTGGAACACAGAATGGGAGAAGTCAAATTTGAAAGGCCAGTGTAACCCCCCAGACCACAGCTGCCTGGGCACTGCAGGACAGGGGGGAAAATCTGTTTCTTCCTCCAGCACAGGCCTCCCTGCCTTATCTCTGAATCCCACTCCAGTCCCTTCAGCATGCGGCTTAGCCAACCTAATCCAAACATCCCAGGAAATTCTTCTAGAGAAATGCGCCATGAGCCTCTCCTAAGGATGGCTTCCTCTGCCGCATCTGTGATTCCTTCAGCTCCTTTGATTCCTCACACCCTCATTTTGGACCTCAAAATTCTTAGGCATGTGTTGGGGTGGGAGGAGGGAGAGGATCAGGAAGAATAGTGGGCGCTGGGCTTAATACCTTGGTGGTGGGATGATCTGTGCAGCTAATCGCCAAGGCACACATTTATCTATGTTACAAACCTGCACATCCTGCACACGTACCCCTGAACTTAAAAGCTGGAAAAAAAAAATCTTAGGCAGGAAAACTCTTACTTTGTAGGAAGACAAGAAAATCACTTTGAACTACTTTATCCCTTTTGTAGCCTTTTTTTCCTGACTACAATGAGCAACAGCTGTTTGAGATGGTTGGCGCACATTCTTGCCAGTGAAAGGAAGCAAGGTACTGAATGGAGTGGGAGATGGAGGGCAGAGGGAGTTGCTCATGGCTGTGTCACCAGGTCTGGTCTAAAAAAGTGTCTGGGTGCCTTTCATGCTCACAGCAGAGTAGGTTAACCACCTAGGGATCCCTTTCAGCCAGCTCCTGGAGCTAGGCAGGCCGTGAAAGCAAGGGCGCTGGCCCAAATCCTGGCTACATACTTGTAGCTTTGTCCTTGTTTGTAATAGTGGGGTCTAATGAACTCATTGGCCTTTAATCTGACTCTTCCAATGACTGACCCAAGAGAGTCTAGTCCACACTCTCAGTTCCACAGATACGTGTAGAAATCCATCCTGAAAACCCAGACCCAACTCAGGAAGATTCCTGGGCACTTCCAGGGCAGACTCAAGACACACATAGGCTCCCTACTCTCCTCTGAGGAGTTCCAGAGCTGCCTCTCAGTATGTGCCACGGAATCTACCATGCTCTGGTGTGGCAAATTAGGGGTGCAGGTCTGCAGTGACTGGAAACTCAATTTTCCCACAGCTTCAAATCCAAGTTCCTCTACGAGGATTCACCTCTATCTACCTACTTATCGATTTAAACTAGTGGATCATTCAGCCTGCTAGTCACTGCACTCCTCATGTTATCTCTCAAGAATTACAGTGGCTCACGCCTGTAATCCCAGCATTTTGGGAGGCCAAGCTGGGTGGATCACTTGAGGCCAGGAGTTCGAGACCTGCCTGACCATCATGGCGAAACCCCATCTCTACTAAAAATACAAAAATTAGCCAAGCCTGGTGGCGTTCACCTGTAGCCTCAGCTGTTTGGGAGGCTGAGGCATGAGAATCACTTGAACCCAGGAGGTGGAGGCCTCAGTGAGCCAACATCATGCCACTGCACTCCAGCCTGGGTGACAGAATGAGACTCTAACTAAAAAAAAAAAAAAAAAAAAAAAAAGAATTACCAATAAGAGGTTGCAGGCTGAGTTGGGGCAAATCGATGCCTTCACCTGGGGCTTCGGGGAAGCCTGAAAGCCTCAGAGAGGGGAAGGGAAGAGGTGATGCTCCAGCTCCTATACATGGCATTGGCCTCAAACTCCGACACAAATGCTTGCAGCCTCCAAATCTGTGCACATCTCCTTTGTACTCCTCTGACAAGCTGCTCTTCCCTCATCTTCTCATTTAGAGGTACAAAGAATCCCACCCCATGTGATTGGGCCTTGGGAGGATCCTTTGGACAGGTTGGCAACAGGGAGACACAAATGCGCCTGTGCGTGTGTGAGTAGGGACCCACCCATGGACTCTAAAGAAGCAAAGAAATATGTCCCTGTGTCTTCATATCTGTGATCAGCTGTGAGGGGACTCTTCTGTTGGATAAGCTCAGGGTTGGGGGCTGGAGGGTCTACTCCTCAAAGTTCCTCAAATATGGCTGCTATGCTCCTGCCGCAGGGCCTTTGCACTGGCGGTTTCCTTTGCTTAGAACACTCTCCCCCAGACTTCTCCATGGCTCACACTATCACCTCGTGCAAGCCTTTGCTTTGAAGTTACCTTTTCAGTGACACCCATTCCATCCCCTGACCCTGCTGTATTTCCTTCCAAGTCATATAACATCTTCTATAATTGTCTTATTTCTTGTGTTTGCTGCCCTTCTCCCTCTACTACAGCATAGTTCCCTGGGGACTTGGTTGGTCACCATTGTACCCCCGGTGCCTGAGATGGTGCCTAACCATCTATCTCATAGTAGGCTTTCATTAAATATTTGCTAGATGAACTAATAAGTGAATGAATGACTTGTAAGCTATCCATTAGCTTTAAGAAGCTGTAATTTTGGATCATGAATCAGAGGGCTCACGTCTGAGTTCCAGCTTTGTCACTTGAAAACCAGGTTACCTGAAGAAAGTTAGCTGAAGGTGTGGGAGTCTCAGTTTCCTCATCTGTGGAGTGGGGTTAATAATAGATCATATTTATTTTGCGTTTGCTGTGTTCCAGGCACTTACCAAGTGCATTGCCAGCTTAACTGAGTTGTAGTGAGGCAACCTGTTATTAGGTGTCTCCTGATGTGATTCAATATTCAGTACACACCATTACTTAGGAAGTATTCTTGCCAAAAATATTTAACCTGAATCTAAACAAGCCTTTTGTTAGTTTACAAGAAAACCAGAAACAGAGAAAGATGTTAAAACAATGCTATGAAGGAAAAGTTGACAAATTCAGAATTTAGGACATTTTTCATGACAACTGGCCTAGCCACTGCACACACATTAGTTTCAGAAAAATAATTATAAAGGTGAAAGGTTGTTTTAGATGAAAACAATATAAAGATACATGTGATGCATAATGATTTGCTTGGAATGTTGTTAGAAAAAATCATCTGAGTAGGCAAAAACTAGAAACAGCAATAATATAGAAAACCAGTTGAATGGATCTATAAACATGTATATAATATAATGAAATATTATACAGCTATAAAACAGAATGTACTATAAGACATAAATGTATCTCAAAAACATAACATGAATTAAATAAACCAGACTCAAAAGAAGAAGAAACCCATCATTTGGACATGTCTGAATTGGAACTGGGATTTAGATGACAATAGGAAATTGCTACCATTGTCAGGTGTGATGTAACATTATGATTATAAAATAAAACATCCAGGAGATTTATACTGAAGCACTTTGAAATAAAATGTCATGAGATAACCTGAGGTAAGGAGTTTGAGACCAGCCTGGTCAACATGGTGAAACCCCGTCTCTACTAAAAATACAAAAATTATCTGGGCATGGTGGCACACGCCTGCAGTCCCAGCTACTCGGGAGGCTGAGGCAGGAGAATCACTTGAACCTAAGAAGCAGAGGTTGCAGTGAGCCGAGATCACACCACTGCACTCCAGCCTGGATGACAGAGTGAGACTCCATCTAAAAAAAAAAAAAAAAAAAAAAAAGTCATAATATCTGCCAATGATTGAAATAGTTCTATATGTAGATAGATAGATAGATAGATAGATAGATAGATAGATAGATAGATGATAGATAGATAGATAGATATAGATAGATAGATAGACAGACCGATAGATCTAGTCAGAAGTAAATAAACCACTGTGACAAAAAGTTTACCACTGTTGAACCTAGGTGGTGGATAAGTGGATGTTCATTGTACTATGTTTTCAAGATTTTGCATATTTGGAAATATTCATAAGAAGGTGGGGAAAAAAATCCAGGGAGTTTCTGTGCCTGTGCACTGCAGGGATTATGGACAGGAACACCTGGCCTTGATGTCAGCTTGTCCCCAGGTGTCCCTCTTTCTCACATGCATGCCCCCTCAGCAGCCCCTGTGCCACTTCTGTAAGGTGCTGTGGGCACCGCAAGTTGATTGTTTAAATCTCCTTGAGGGGAGCTTTGTGTGTGAAAGGAGAGGTTCTATTTGTAGTTATTTTTCAAAAATTATATTCAATTTATTTAATACATTGAAAAGAACCCTCATTTTCTATAAACTTTTAATGTCAACTGACAACTCTCATTATTTTATTTATAAATCTAGTAAATTTTAACAATCACTTTTAAGGGGGCTTTTTACATCTTAGTTAATTAAATCCTCTTATATATTTTAAACTGGACTTATAAATTTAGTATATTTGAATTCATTTATAAACACTTGAAATCCCTAACAATCAGAACATTCCCAAACACTTAAACAATTCTAATAAGTATAATAAATTAAACTTTAAAATACAGTGCATCTCAAGTTCTCATGAACATTCCAATATTGTTTACAAACCTAGTAAAATCACAAATCTAAACAATTACTCAATAATACTTTTAAAATTGGAATCATGAGGCTAATATATTAGATTAATTAATGCCACTCCTCTTAAACATTACAAACCCTCAAAATGCCCAATATAAACAGATCGTTGCTAAACCTAATAGAAAAGCATTAGTAGTCAATCTGAACCCTTCCCAGGGTCAACAGATACTCATGGAGGAAACATTCAACAACTTAAACAGTAAGCAAGTTGCAGTTTCCGTCTCAGGGGACTGAGGTGATACAGCAGATTTTGCTGTGGACCAAGATCCGGTTTTCCTTATAACACTCACAGGCAAGTTGAACGATCATAACAGGGACTCCTTGCCTGCAGAGAGGGGCTGGAGTCTCTAGGGTTCACGTGATTCTATTGCCTAAGTCTCCCACCCGGTTTGAGTTTCTAACTCTTTATACGTAGGTTTTTTCGCTTTATTTATTGCCTGATTCTGTTCAGAATTCCCTGCAAGTGTATCCCATCCCCATATATCCTTCCTGTCTAGTGGGATGACAACTCTCAGCTATTTAATGACACCCAGTTGGATTCTGCACTTCTCTAGTGGCTTTGTTTAGCTCCACACTCAGAACACAAATCATGCTGGAGAACTGATTGGGAGCTGTTTACCGCCTCTGTGTCCTCTAAGGCAGCAGGTAGCCCAAACAATATCCCTGGGAGAGGGGTATGGGTCTCTTCTATGCTTAAATTCCAAATAATTGCCTTGGTTGTTGCCACTTCCCCAGGGCTCTGCACAGGGCAAGGGCAGGGGCAGGGGCTCTTTATTTAGAGACCACACAATCCATATATTTTTTGACGACTCCTCTCTGACTTTCTTCTCTTCATCTGCTAGCCCTGTGTGTATTTGCATATTTTCACAGTGTCAGGGGTGAGTGGGATCACTTTATCTTCCTTAAACCCCCTGAACCCAAGAACTCTGTGTGTGTGTCCCCTTTCTCTAAGGAGTCAAGTTCTCAGGATTTAGAAAGCAAACACCAGGAAGAGATTCGTTTCTCTCTCTTTCCTTCCTTTCTTCATTTCTTTATTTTCTTTCTCTCTCTTTCTTCCTCTGCTTCCTTCCTTCCTTCCTTCCTTCCTTCGTCTTCTCTTTCTTCCTCTCTCTCTCTTCTTCCTCTCTCTCTCTCTCTCTCTTCTTCCTCTCCCTTCCTTTTGCCTTCTTTTTACCTTTTTACTTTTAGAAAACTATGAAGTATTTCAAGCATGCAAGAAAGAATAAAGGATAATATAAAGAAAACCCAATTACCCATCACCCAGTCTGTTCAAGCTTAGCATTTTGCCATATTTGCTTCTGCTATATATACTTTAAAAAGGAAACACAAAGCATTATACAGTGGAAGCCCTGTATACTCGTCTGTCATCTGATCTTATTCTTTTTCCTCTAAGGAGATAAGCACTACCTGAAATTTGGTGCTTAGCATTTTGGGTATGCTTTTCTACTCTTATTTAATATGTGCATCCATAAATCAACATAAAATAGTTTTGCATCTTTTTTTTTTTGAGACAGTCTTGCTCTGTCGCACAGGCTGTAGTGCAGTGGTGCAATCTTGGCTCACTGAAACCTCTGCCTCCTGAGTTCAAGCAATTCTCGTGCCTCAGTCTCCCAAGTAGCTGGAATTACAGGCACGTGCCACCATGCCCTATTAATTTTTATTTATTAATTTTTTTTTTTTGAGACGGAGTTTCGCTCTTGTTGCCCAGGCTGGAGTGCAATGGTGCAATCTTGGCTCATTGCAACCTCTGCCTCCTGGGTTCAAGTGAATCTTCTGCCTCAGCCTCCCGAGTAGCTGGGATTACAGGCAATGTGCCACCATGCCCAGCTAATTTTTTATTTTTAGTAGAGACAGGGTTTCTCCATGTTGGTCAGGCTGGTCTCAAATTACCGACCTCAGGTGATCCGCCTGCCTTGGTCTCCCAAAGTGCTGGGATTACAGGCGTGAGCCACTGTACCTGGTCAGTTTTGCATCTTTTAAACTGTAAATACATGACATTGTATAATGTGTCCTTCTGCAGTTTACTTTTTGCATCCATTAATAGGTTTTGTAAAACAACAACAGTACCTTTTGAGGTGTATCCATGTTGGTGCATATAACAATAGTTCAATCCTTTTTTCACTGTTTTGTAACAATTAATTGAATGAACATATCACAATGTATTCATTCTCCTGTTAATAGACATTTAGGTTGTTTCCAATTTATTTATGCAAAGATGCTACAATGACATTCTTGCTGACATCTCCTGTGCCCATGTGTGAGGATTTCTCTAGGCTTTCCATCTGGGGGTGTGCTGTTGGATAATTCAACATGTGCTGTCTTCAGTTTTGTTGGGTGTCAGAGGTTATATGCTCTCTCCAGCAATTGTGAGAGTTCCTGTTGTTCTACACCCCGGACGACTATTTGTATTGCTGGGGTTCACTTTTGCAATATGATAGCCATGAAATGGTATCTCTTTGTGTTTGTTTTTAGTTTTTTTAATTTATTTTTTCTTAAAACAATTTTTTTTTCTTTGTAGAGACAAAGTCTCACTATATTGCCTAGGCTGGTCTTGAACTCCTGGCCTCAAGTGATCCTCTTGCCTCGGCTTCCCAAACTTTTGTGATTACAGGCATAAGCCCCTGCACCCAGCCTCTTTTGTGGTTTTAAATTGCATTCCCCTGATTACTCCAATTTATAATGAGGGTGAACATTTGTTTATTGATCCTTTACTGCAGTTTTCTAGTCTGTGGTCTCTCGCCCAGCTGTTTTAAAGAGGTGGGGGATGTGAAACAGGTTTGGGAAAGAACTAATAGTTTTCAGCAACCACACCAAGAAAGAATAATTAGTTGTGTTATTCCATAAATGTGGGGTGATTGGCTATAAGTGCAAGAGAATCCATGTGCCATTGCTGTCATATTTCCTTGTCTACCAATCTTGGTTTATCAATTACGCGCTGCCTTCACCAGCAAAGTCTCATTCCCCAATTTGTCGCTAATCAACTCCAGTGCCAAAGATGAGGTTCAGTTGCCTAGGATTGGCTATCCTTGGCCCCAAAGGCTTGCTACCTGCCTGGAAAAGTCTTTATCTCCAGCCAGTGTGCTTTGTTGGTGTTCTAATACTAACTTGGAGTTACTTTCCTCGAATGAGCACAGCAAATCTAGACATTCTGCCTCTAGATTCATGACGACTTCCTCCCTTCTCTAAAAGCCAGGGTTCTAAATATTAGAATCTCTATATTT